>NW_016107494.1:1432545-1434592 GCF_001604975.1 Cebus imitator | reverse complement strand
TTACCAGCCTAGGTTGTCAGAGAAGTTGATCCCTTCACTCATCTTTCCTCCAGCCACAGAGAGGGGCAGGGCCCCTATCACCCAGCCTCTCTCCTGGCCACAGCCTGGTGAGAGACACCCAGCCCCAGAGGTGCTGAGCCAGCTTAGATGACACTTTTAACGTTTCCAGCTGCCTCCCTACCAAGGTCTCAGGCCCAAGCCTCAGAGTTACGCCTGCACCTGAATGCACCTGGAACACGAGATTGGCACCTGCTCCACCTGGCGTGAGCTCTTGGGTTCCTGGAATATGTGGAGGCAGAGGGCATCTCCCAGAGAGGGGTTCAGGGTGCTGGGTCTCAGATCTGGTGGTGGCTTTGTGTTTCCTGGCCAGGGGACAGGAGAGCCTTGCAACCTGGGGCTTTGGGGAAATCCTCTGCAGTCAGGGACTGGGTGGGGATGAGGAGCTAGAAGCCTGTCCTGACTTGATGAGCACAAGAGCTCCCAGGAGGACTTGGTGGCACTGTCCTTGCAAGTGAGAGGGCCGGCTGATGGGCCATTCACCTTCTTTCTGGTGGCCAGGCGGCCCAGCAGGCTGCTGTTCTTCCCGTGGGCGTGGACCTGGCGCAGGTACCTGTAGGATGGGAAGAAATAGACTAACCTTCCAGGAACCACACCACACAAGTTACAGAGGAGGCCACACACCTTGTCTATTTAAGGAAGGAAGAGAGTGAGCCGCCATGGAGCAACCTCTCAGCCACCCACAAATGGGCTCTTGAGGCTCAAAACTAAGGAGAGAGACCCAGGGCATCACTGCAGCCGGTGGGGAGGACTTGGCTCCCCTGGGAGGGAACCACAGGGTGGAAGGTGCCACCTCCCACCAAACACAGCCAGGTGCTGCTGCTGACTGTGCCTTTCTGATGCATCACAGCACTGCCGTCCCGGGGGACCTTCCTATTGCCCTGGCACTGAGTCCTCCCTTCTTCACTCCGGGGTCCTGATGGGCACCACAATGACAGGCACTGCACGCCCCAGGCATGCCACAGAAGATGCCCCCCAGTCCCCACATCCCTGCCTATGGCAGGAGAGGATATAACCAAAGAGCCAGAGAGCCAAAGGGAATGAGCAGTTTTCTCGTGCGAGACATCCTCAGAGAACGCCTGGAGGTTTTAAGAAAATTTAGCAGCCTAAGGGTTGAGGGGTGGGGCAGCTCACACTTTCCTCCATGATCATCTAGATTGACGCTGCTCATCCTGTGCGGCTCTGAAGCGGGTGTCCCAGTGCAGATTCTCAAACACCTGAAAATACTCAGGGTGTGCCAGAGAGCCCCTGCCCTGGAAAACCCTTTCCTGCCCGAGCCCAGGCTGTGGCAGGGTGAGCTGGCTGGGACTGACCATCTGAGGCAGCTCTCTCTGCTGGAACGTGAATTCCAGGGGCTGATTGGAAATTCTTCTGCAGATGACAAGGGGCAGGATGCTGTCTGGAGGAATCATGTGACCCGGTGAGACCCTGGGAGGAGCTGGAAGCTGAAGATGCAGGTGTTTTGCAAGGCACAGTGCAGGAAGGGCATTCCCCATCTTCCAGCATAGGAGCAGCAATTGACAGTGCTCACCCGCCGGCCATCACCGCTGTCATACTGGGCAGCAGGCAGCAGGGAGCAGAGCAGGAGAGCCTGGGTGAGCACACGAAGGGTGAGGCTCCCATCCCAGGGTCTCCTCCGGCCCTGTGCCTGGTCACAGTATGAGGTTACATGCAGACAACAGGGGCCAGAACCTGAACACTGGCTCGTCCCACCCTGGGCCCGGCTCCTCTCCACAGGAAAACCCCACTACAGTGTTCAGCCCCCACCCCAGCACAGGCTAGCAGTTGCTGCCGGAAGGCAGACACCTGGAGACCAAGTGCACAGCATCAGGACCCTGTGACCTCCCAAAGGGCCGGGGGAAAGGAAATGGGAAGTCTGGGCTAAGATACAGCAAGTACACGTGAACAGAAAGAAGGGGTCAAAGAAAAGGCTGACGGCAAGTTAACAGAAAGAAAAATGGTGAACGATACGTGGTGCGGGCAGCCTCAT
>NW_016107494.1:1415087-1430395 GCF_001604975.1 Cebus imitator | reverse complement strand
TAAATAAATAAATCAGGTTAGCTTGAAGAAATGAGTCCAGTGTGGGCCAGCTTGGGCAACAAGAGCTAAACTCTGTCTCAAAAAAAGAAAAAAAAAAAAATCAGGGCAGCTTGGAGAAATGAGTCCAGAGTGGGGACAAGGACACCCATGGGGGGCCCAGGACATTCTGTTGTTCTGGAGGCGAGACTGTCTGGGCCACAGTGAGGACCTGAGCTAGCAGGAAGCGGCTGTCACACCAGCTTCCAAACAACCTGAGTGTCAGAAGCAATAGAGATCATAAACAATGTTAACGTGCGGGATGGATACAACTGTGAGTCTATACACACAAAAATATAAAAACAAAACACCCAGGCAGCTGATCCAGGACTTCCAGCAGGCTTTCGTCCCGCAGGCCCTTTGCTAGGATGGCGATATGGTTTGGATCTGTGACCCCCAAATCTCATGCTGCATTATGATCCCCAGTGCTGCAGGTAGGGCCTGGTGGGAGGCGACTGGAACATGGGAGCAGTTTCTCATGAATGACCCAAACCATCCTCTTGGTCCTGTCCTCATCATAGTGAGTTCTTGTGAGATCTGCTATTTCCAAGTGTGAAGCACCGCCCCCATCCTGCCCACCCTGCTCTCTTGCTCCAGAGTGGCCGTAAGCTGTGCCTACTCCCCCTTCACCTTCCATCATGATTGTAAGTTTCCTGAAGCTTCCTCAGAGGCCGAGCACATGCTGCCGTGCTTCCCGTACAGCCTGCAGAACCGTGAGCCAATTAAACCTCTTTTGTTTATAAATGACCCAGTGTCAGGTATTTCTTCGCAGCAATGTGAGGATGGTCCAGTACAACAGATGGAACCACCGCTGCACTAAGATGTGGTTGTATTTATCACCATGTAGTTTAAAACAGAGGAAAAACTGGACACGTAAATGTGCTGACAGTGAAGCACATTTATGACACTTTGCTGCTGAGTGAAGAAAGCAAGTTACAACAACAGCACGTGGAGTAAACACCATTTTGTTCCATTTAAAAATATGTATCCACATATATAAAAATTCTGCATAGGAAGACCATTATGATATATACCAAAATGAACCATTTTGAAGTGGAATTATGATTTTTTTTCCCTGTTTTTGCCTATCTGTGCTTTCTGCAATGAAAAGAGAATAATTTCATAAAAACAGATATTAAAAGTTAAGTGTACAGGAGAGAGAAGTTTGCTAGATCTACGCTGCGTGCGGGAAGGGAATGGCACTGAGGCACCTCAATGAGAGTTTGAAACCACAGAACAGGTTTCCCTGGAGAAGTGCGATCTCACGCCTAAAAGGCACGGCAGTAAGACAGGACAGCAGTGCCCCCCAGTGGACATCAATGGGCCCTCAGGTTCATCCTTTCTGGCTCGGGGCCCCAGGAGAGAACAGGACTGATGGTGCATCTCCCCCCGCCCAACCCCCCTCCCCTATCCCCGGCTCTGTCTCATCCCAACACCTGCAGCACAAGAGGCTGAGGCAGGTGTCCTTACCGGCTGCATGGTGCACCCCAGGTGGTGCCCACACCACCCGGGTAAAGCGCACGGCTGGATTCAGGAGCAAGAACTTGAGGCTGCTCTGGCTGAGGCTGCCTGGAAAAAGAGATGTGTGGGGAGGTGAGTGCAGGCCCAACAGACGCCCCTACTGTCGCAGCAAAGGGGATCCCCAGTGGGTCCCTGTCGGACGCAGAAGCACTAGCACTTTTCCTTTAAATTAAATCCCATTTAATCTCCAGGGCAACCATCTCACTAAGTGGGCTGTACTATCTGCTCCCTTTTCACACGAGGAAACTGAAGTGGAGAGAGAAAGAAACTGGCCCAAGTCACACGGCTCATGGATGACGAAACCATGACCCAAACCAAAGCCCAGCTACCCCCAACACAAGCTTCTCTGGGACCTTTGCCTGAGAGGATCCCCATCCCAGCCCCTCTGTCCCCTCCCATCTACCTTCACTGCTTGCCCAAGTCACAGCAGGCCAGTGCCCACTGCACTGCTTCCTGCTAACCCGGGAAGATGCAGAAGGAAAGAATCCTTTCATGCTGAGCTCCCTGGGTGAGAGCACTGCTCCGTACTGTTTTGTGAAGCCAAACAGCTGAGTGGGATGAGAGAGAGCAGTGGAGAGGAATGAGGAGCAGCCACGAGAGGGAGGCCGAGTGAACCAGAGGCTCTGCCAGGCCTGAGACGCCTGCAGCCCACAGCCCACCACCCCAGCAAAGCCTGCTGCACCAAGGAGGGCAGGGATGCAGGGGACTCTGGAGTTCCCCAAGGCCAGAGGGGGAATGCATGTGAGGGGCAGGCGGGTGGGGGTGCAGCTGGGTCCTGCTCAGGCCCACAGGACAGTGGAGCAGGCATCTCTCTGTTGGCTGTTCTCTTCTCACAGTGTCGCTGTGCCTGCAAAACCCAGCCCAGTTGCAGGCATGTGTGCAAACAGAGTGAGCTGTCATCTAAATTTTTAAAAAGATTTCCACCTCCACCACCCAGGAAGCGCGATCCACTCCCACCTTCCAAGGCATCCTGAGCCCCTTGCTGCCAACCTGTCCTCCCTCTCCAATGCCACTCCTCTCTACTGCCCCTGCCCACAGCACAGTGCCCTCCCAAGTCAGGGAGACGCTCTTCTCAGATGTGTCTCTGTGGCTTTCAAGTCTCTCTAAGGTTGTTCAGGAAAATGTATGCCCCCTTGGCTTTCCTTCCAGGTGACAGCATCTAAACTGGGCCTTGAAAAAGTCAGAGTTTAAGAAAGGAACTCCTGTGAGCACAGGCGCGGAGGAGGTGCAGGCTGGGGCCTGCTCACGGGCAGGGGCAGTTCTGTTCAGTTAATGGTACCAATGCATGTGGTTTGGTGACAGATCTTAGCTTGGGATGCAGACATGAAAAGTCTGGAGCCTTTATAGGTTTCTAAAATGAGTGACGGCCTTTGACAAAGATTCTCCCAGTGGTGGGTGATGAGGCCCATAGGAAGAAGTGGGGAGAAGGAAAGCAAGGGGGGAAGAGGGAGGGCAAGAGAAGGAGCACCTGTGCCCATGTCCCAGCAGTGGGAGAAGGGTGGGAACATAGGACTGCTTGGCGGCTGTCACAGGTGCGTGGGACACAAGGGCAGAAAGGCATCAAAGATGACCTGGATCCAGCCTGTCTGAGAGGGATGATGGCAGTGACAATGACCCATATGGGTAATTCAGGAGGAAAGCTGACTTCAAGGATAAAGGCAGGCAGGATGGGAGGAACGCAAGGCCTCAGATCAGCACAGCCAGGGTGGGAGGCTGGCTCCACCATTCACTGTTGGCTCACTCATGGGAAGCCTGTGCATGCCATCCTCCCATAGTCACCTCCCTGGGCCTCAGTTTCCTCTCCCTGCCAGGGACCATAGAATATCCTAGCTCAGAGCCACTGTGCCTAGCATACCACCTGGAACACAGGCTGTACCCCATCCCCGGGGGCTGCCACTGCGGCTGAGTCGAGTCACGAGGTTAGGGTTCAGGCGCCCGTGGCCAAGCTCCCCCTGGTGGAGTGCCAGGTATGCAGGCCTGGAGTCAACAAGAGTCTGAGGCTGCAACCAGACCCAAGGCCCAAGTTGGAATATGAGAGAGGGGTCACACAGAACAAATCAACATCCCGCTTCTGTCCAAAAGCCCGAGGGAGGCTGTGTTTGCAGAGGGAGGGAGGTGGAGAGGATCTGGGGTCCTCATCTGTGCTGTGGGGCACCAGGAAGGGTGGCTTTCTCACCCATCCCTGTGGCCTTCACCCTGAAGGAAGGTGACTTTTGTCTTGCAGGCACGCTGCACTAAGGGTTAAGTAATTACATGTCTGTTTTAGATCCTCGGATGGCTTGAGGACAGAAGGAATTTGTTTTTTCTTCCGTCCATCGTCTTAACACAGTACTCTGCACAGGTGGTGATAACGAGGAAATCGGATGTGGAATGTGGAAAGGTGAACGGGTTGATGTTGTCGATCTGACTCTCGAAGAGAGAGGCGTTGATTTTTCAGCTCCATCCCTAAGAGCAAACACAGGAAAGACCTTAGGAGCTTTGCTCTGAGCCCTCAGCCTTCAGGCCCAGGAGTAAGCTCAGAAGTGGCTCAGATCAGCTCTGGCCTCTCCGACACCAACTCTCTTACCTGTCTGTGAGAGGCTCTGTGTATTGGATTTTTGCTTAATATTACATAAAAAAGAGAATCCAAACAGGTCAAGATGGTGGTCCTCTGGCCCCCCTTCCCTATCTTCTTTCCCTTCACACTGTGCACATCAAGTAAGAATAGCATCCATATCTGAACGGTTTTGTTTTGCTGTTTGCAGCATGCAAAGGATCCACTGAGAGGGCAGGCAGTCCAGGAGCCTCCCACACCTGACTCACATGCCTGTGAATGGAGTTCCCCGACTCCCCTCGCAGAATGTGTAACGGGGGTGGCTCGCCTACCGGCTCGCCCTCACTGCTCATACCCCTAGGGGGAGCATGTAGATGGGCAGGTGCAGAGGCTGGGGCGAGGGCTTTTGGGCTTTGGCCCATGGCAGGGTCTGGAGGTGGGTGTCTTCGACTCTTGAAGCCCACGTGGGAATGTGTTACAAAGCTCTTTCAGTGTGCTGCCCGCAGGCTGCTTGTGTTGTTAATCATGTTGTTAATTAGCTCAATTGACCCTCTGCCTTATTTGAAGGGCAGAGGGCCAGTGTGACAGCCTTCTGAATTCTGCACTCTTGCCCAATTTCCCAAAAAAATTGGATCACACACGGGCTCAAAGGATAAGTGTAAGGTTTTGCTGAATGGTGGAGGTGGCTCTCAGTGAGATGGATGGGGAGTCGGAAGAGGGATTGGAGTAGGAAGGTGGTCTTCCCCTGGAGTTGGGCTGCCCAGGGAAGAGACTCTTCTCCTACTGCCCCCAGCCAAACTCCCCTTAGTGTCCAGATGTCCCTCCTCTTCTCCCTTTCTCTGCTGCATTGTTCTGTCATTGCTGGTCTGCTGGTCTTGACATTCAGCCACTTGTGTGTGTGCCCACTAAGGTCTTGCGTTTATATGGGGGCAGGATGCAGGGAATGGTGGGCCAAAAGGCAACTTTTTGGGCACAAAACCAGATATGCCTGTCCTCATTTAGGGCCATGGATCTTCAGGGTTGAGGGTGAGGCCTTTGCCAGGGAACCACCCTTTTCTATCCAGTATTTCCCTGTCTCCTGTCTGTATCACCTGCACATGGAAGTGAAAGCCCTGTAAGTTCATGCTTTTCACCTTTCCTCCAGGAGGCCAGGACATAGCAGCCAGACCAACATATGCAGGGCAAGGGAGCACACAGGAGCTGCCCGGACCACATGGTGAGCCTGAGGCAAAGCAGGGCTAGAGGCTCAGAGCAGCAGCACAAGGCCAGCTCCCTCCAGGAGAAGTTCCCACAGGCTTCCTGCAGCTTCTGTTTCCACAGATGCCTTCCAAGGGGCTGCCCCATGATAAACGAAGGGGATGCAGCAGAATCATGTACAGCGGCATGGGAGCTGGAGCTGTAAGATCCCAGACTCCCATGCTGGGCTTGTGAGCCGTAAGCGGCCCTTGCTCTGAGCACTAGTTTATACATCTATCAATGAAGGTTCAAATGCTGGCCCTGCTTTCTCACAGGGCATGCAAAACTGCATATGCAAATGCTCTGAACACCCCACAGCACTACGCCTATCAGGGAAACGCTGTGCATTCTTCTGGTGCTGTATCCTTACTATCCCCACAGAGCGGGGCCTGGCAAAATAAAAAGGGCAAAGAACATGAGCAAAGAATCCACGGGTCTAAAGAAGTTCAAGTCAGACAACTCAACTAAGCTATAAAGTATAAGAATTTCTTAAAAACACAGAGAATTGGCTGGACATGGTGGCTCATATCTGTAATCCCAGCACTTTGGGAGGCCGAGGACGGCAGATCACTTGAGGTCAGGAGTTCAAGACCAGCCTGGCCAACATGGTGAAACACAGTTTCTACTAAAAATAGAAATAATTAGCTGGGCATGGTGGCTCGTGCCTGTAGTCTCAGCTACTTGGGAGGCTGAGGCAGGAGAATCATGGAGGTTGCAGTGAGCTGAGATTGCGCCACTGCACTCCAGCCTCGGCAAGAGAGCAAGATCCTGTCCCAAAAACAAACAAACAAACAAACAAACAAAACCACAGAGGACCGAGGTGTCCTGATGGGCATCCAAGGAAAAAGTAGCCCTGCAGGTCAGCACGGGGAGGGGATAGGATTCTCCCCGCAAGCATGACCATGAACTTCTCCAGCAAATACAGGATCTGCTTCCAGTGCATCAGGTTCTTGGCCTTCAAATGCTTCCTGAGGAGAAGCTAATGGACATTAAATGGTGGTGCCCCGATGATGACCCACCCCATCTGCCCCAGCAGAGACGTTGCTGCCCAGTGCCTCTGAAACTGGGTTACAAACTACAAATCTTTTTCCAGAAAGCAGGCTGGCCACGGCCCCAGGCCTCAGAGCCAGTGGTCAGTCAGAAGCCTCCCAGGTCTGTGCATAGCCCACACCATGATGTGCCCAGGACACGAACGGCACGCAGCTCCACCCCATTGCAGCCCAGGCCAGAGGGGAACCAAAGTGCTGCCTCTCAGAGGCTGACACAGGGGCCACCGAGGCTGAGGGACTGTTCCTCTACCTCAGAGGGTTGCATCTCATCTGTTTCACTCCATGTACTGCAGCAGCTGGAAATGGGTCTGGCAGAGCTGGGGAGAGAACACAAACCAGGCTTTGGGTGAGCAGCCGAGGGCTGCGCTGCTGACTTCTTAGATACGCCTAGAAGATGCTGACCCCAGACACAGAGGAAGCCAGCAAGGGGAAAAGTGGGGGCTGGGTGGAGACAAAAGGTATGGGTTTCCATGGCTTGTAGGCTGGTGGGAGCTGAGAGAGAGGGGAAGCAAGGGAAGTTCTGCTCCAGTGTCCACTGTGGGTTAGAGGAAAGCAAGAGGCTGACTCCCTCAAGTCCTGACCCGCCCTGTCACTTTCCACTGGGTTGAGACTTGGAGTCAATAGAGTGATGGTGCAGGGTCACCACCATATCCTGGCCTCAATTTGACCCAGGCACAGGTCAGTAGAGCTGGTGAGATGCTGTGGGGGTCTCGTGGTCAGACACCAGTGGGTACACCCCAACTCTACACTCATGGGTGGCATGACCTTAAGACATGGCTTAACCATCTCCAAATCTCCGAGTTCTCAATGTAAAGCAGGAGTAACATGATAGGTCAGCAGGCAGGGCCTGCGCTGATCTTCAGCATTCCTCTGTTCAAACCCCTTTAGGCAACATCAGTAATGACAAGATCCGACCCTGAGGGATTCCTGCCTTACTCATGCCATCTCCCTGGCTTACAGAACTAGCTGCTGGCATCCAGGGCTGGAGGGACTCCGGAGCATGGGGGCTGGTGAGGTGTAGGGAAATGAGCCACTCTGCTGGAATGGGGTTCCCAGTGTTCTGGGTTGTGCAGGAAAGCCATGGTCAGCCTCCAATGAGGTCACTGCCTTGACTCAGTGTACCCTTCAGCAAGCTCCACCTCCAGAAGAATTCCTGTTTCAGGTGTCCAGAGGAACCATCCATATCCCTTTGCCCATGGCAGACCCTGGCCTGGGGAGGGGAGGCCCACGTACCTGGGAGCCACTGACCTCCACACTGCGCGTGCCCGTGACGGAGCTGATCAGTGATTGCCACCTGGCCTGCAGCTGCATGCCCACAACCTACTGGTGGCTGCTTGCAACAGCATCTGATAGGGCAGCCCTGCCAGCTGTGACGGGAGATGTGGGGATCTGAGCAGGGCTGGGCTCCCCTGCAGCAGCCTCACCTGCCCAATACTAAGCTCCTGATGTCAGTGCCTCTATTTCCTGCCTGGACTGTGTGTAGGGACGTTCCAGAGATAGCTTGTAGCAACGGATGCTTTCCTCAAGAGTTTACATGGAAAGTCAAATACATGAAATACAGGAAACCGGGGCTGGCCTGACTCCTGAGTGAACCAAGGGCAGGGCTGGGTGAGAGGGGAACCCCCACTTAGCCTTGTCCATGCCCCCAAGGTGACCCTGGGGGGACCCAAGTTTCCACAAAACACCCTGAAAACCACTGGTGCAGCAGGAAGCAGCCTGGCTTCTGCTCATGGAGCTGCTACTTCCCAGCTGTGTGACTCTGGAAGAGTTGCATAACCTCTCTGACCCTGAGTTTCCTCATCTGCAAAATGGGCTTGACCCATCCTATCTAAAGTGAGGGTTAGGGAGTGGAGGTGGGGTAACAAAAATAAAAGCAATTTTATTGGTGGGAAAGTTTCCTGTTACAAGAATACTCATCTAAAAATATGAAAGTGAAAAACTGGAAAACTGAATGGCTTCATGACTCACTCTTTTTGATGAAATTCTATTTCTCCATAAGTTATTGGGGTACAGGTGGTATTTGGTTACACCAGTGAGTTCTGTAGTGGAGATTTGTGAGAACCTGGTGCACCCATCACCCGAGCAGTATACGCTGCACCATATTTGTTTTTTATCCCTCATCCCCCCTCACTCTTGCCCCCAAGTCCCCAAGGTCCATTGTATCATTCTTATGCCTTTGCATCCTCATCGCTTAGCTCCCACACATCAGTGAGAACAGATGACATTTGGTTTTCCATTCCTGAGTTGCTTCACTTAGAATGATCTTCTCCAATCTCATCCAGGTCACTGCAAATGCTGTTAATTCATTCCTTTTTATGGCTGAGTAGTATTCCATCATATGTATATATATGTGTATATATACATATATATCATATTTATATGATAGAATACTGCTGGATGGAATGATACATCATATGTGTGTGTGTGTGTGTGTGTGTGTGTGTGTGTGTGTATGATGGAATACTACTCAGCCATAAAAGGAATGAATATATATATATATATATATATGTATGAATATATATGATATATATAATGGATGCAGTGATCAGGGAACACTTCTACACTGCTGGTGGGAATGTAAACTAGTACAGCTGCTGTGGAAAACAGTGTGGACATTCAAGCAACACACGTGGACCTGCCCCGCCCACCTATTCCTTTCCTTCCAGTGATCTGTCTGCCAGACCAGGGAAGGGCCGCGCCTTGCACTGTTCAGCCTGCTGCAGACCCACCATCTTCCAGGCCTGGACAAGGAGGACAAAGGTGAGGAGAAGGGAGCAGGACGGCCGCTGTTTACCTATCGGGAACCGAGAAAGGCCAGCCAGACGTCCTTGCCAAAGGAGCTCTTCTGTACCTTGTGCACAAACTGGGCCAGCTGGGAGTGTGTCCAACAGGAGTAATAAACCTGGCGGAGAAAAAGAAAGGGGCTTCAAAGAGGGGACAAAAACCCCCAAAGTATTCTCTAACATCAAGGCAAGCCAGGCCAGAGAGGCTAAGGGAAAGGGAGCATGGCTGCAGGGGCACAAAGCTGAGGCAGGACAGTGATGTCCCACATCACATTTCGTCTACCAAGGGGCCCAAGGGTTCCCGAGCCACCCTCAGCTCCAGAGGTTCAAGGGAATGTCTTAGAGGCAGCTCCTTCCGCAAGTCATACCCAGCCTCCAATCAACCGCCTGAGAGGGTTTGCCAATCTCGGGACAGTGTGAGCTCCTGAATGGTGACTCTTACCATGGAAAAGAGTCCCCATTCCGTCGGGGTAGGGGTGTTTCTCACAAAAGAGAAAGAGGGAGGCTGAGCAGAATACTCTCTCTCTAATCCTCTAAGACAAGAATGAGGAGAGGAAAAGAGAAAAATACAGAGGCAATACTTACATCTGACGGAAGACAAAAGTCATAAATCAATGAAACCAAATATGTTTAAATTTGAGAAATGTCAGACCATATACATCCCATAGCACTCCATGCAAATGGAAACGCAGACAAGGGGGAAGTAAATCATGAGAGGCCCAAAGGGCAGGGCACTCGTGCCTCTCCTACCCACACCTTCCACCACCACCACCCAGTGGGGACAGAAACCACTCAGACGCCAGCCCAGAACAGCCACTCCTCAATGCCCTGGGGTGACAAGCCCAGGCCCTGCTCCCAGGAGAGGTCTCCCCAGGGCCCAGCCTAGCCAGCCAAGGGAGCAACTAGAGACCATGAGCTGGAAGCTCCTCCTTCATCCATAGGAACGAAGAGGACAGAGTGACTCCAGCCTCCTTCCCGGGGTAGAGTCCAGGGCCACAGGCCCCAGCACAGCATCAGCCCAGGACATGCATGTTACCTTAGCTACGTGTTCTTCTTTCAGGTCATCCTCATCCTCATTCACTCTGTGTGTCTGTGGGTATGGGCGTGGGTATGTGTGTGTGTGTGTGTGTGTGTGTGTGTGTGTGTGTGTGTGAGAGAGAGAGAGAGAGAGAGAGAGAGAAAGAGAGAAAGGAAACAGTCTTCCCTCAGCTAACTTAGCAAAACACCATCTGAGCATCTGCTGAGCCCTCTTGATGAGCCCTGGGCATTCCCAGCAGCCAGTCCCACCGAAGCAGCAGGTGCTGCTTCTTCAGAAACTCCCCCAGGCAAACCCCAGGCCCAGCCTCCCCCAGCTGCTCAGGTCTATGGATGGGGAAACGTGCAGAAAAAGGAGAAAGGGTGTCAGTATCCTCAACCCAAGCTATGAATTGGAAGCCTTAGGAGCCATGCTGGGCTGCTGTCCTCTCCCTGCCCCTCACGCAGCAAGCTGGATCCCTCTCAGACCCCAGCAGGGACTTTCTCTACAACACCTCGGGCCTTTGGACATGCTGTCCTGTGCCTGTAATTCTCTTTCCCCTCACCTCACCAACTCCCAGTCAACTCTAAGATTGTGGCAGAAACATCAGCTCCTCCAGACAGCCTTCCTTGACCTTCCCTGATAAGTCCAGCTGCTTTGACGCACGCTCATGGCACCTGCTCTGGCCCAGAGCAGCCTAGAACTTCAATTTTGCTGGGGTGTCAGGGTGGTCAGTGCATGTACAGAACTGAGAAGGCCTTTAAAGTCTTAATTTTGAAATTATTTTAAATGTTACATTCTACCATATAACAGCTGTGTTTGTTTTAGCATAAAAACAATGTTTTAAAGTAATTGTTGTCTGGTAAATCGACACCTCTAGAATGAAGATACACCAGGCTTTACCTTATTGCTTCGAACCCCATCCCACACATGCGTACTCCTAGGGTACGAGTCCTCCAGTTTAAGAAGCACCATTGGGCCAGGCGCGGTGGCTCATGCCTGTAATCCCAGCACTTTGGGAGGCCGAGGCGGGTGGATCACGAGGTCAAGAGATCGAGACCATCCTGACCAACATGGTGAAACCCCGTCTCTACTAAAAATACAAAACATTAGCTGGGCATGGTGGCGTGTGCTTGTAATCCCAGCTGCTCAGGAGGCTGAGGCAGGAGAATTGCCTGAACCCAGGAGGTGGAGGTTGCGGTGAGCCGAGATCGCGCCATTGCACTCCAGCCTGGGTAACAAGAGCGAAACTCTGTCTCAAAAAAAAAAAAAAAAAGAAGCACCATTGGAGGAACAGAAGGTGATAGCATTTGGTGGTCAGTCGGGGTCTGATTGTAGAAGGTTTTAAATAACAATTGAGTAAGTTTAGACTTCATATTACTGTAGGCAAGTTGCAAGTCACCGAAACATTTTTAAACAGGAGTGGAATTGAGAAGTGGAATTGCAAAAGCAGTGTCTTGGAAATATGGAGCAGGAAGCAGTGTGAAGGGTGCTTTGGTGGGGAGAGACCAGAAGCAAGCAGCCAAGCTGGGTCACGCAGTGAACCAGGCAGGGCAGTAGGGGCTTAGCAGGCAAATCCGGATCGTGTCCCTCCACCCTCCTCTCATTTCTACCCTGACCCCCCTGCCCCTGGCTTTCCACAGCCACACCACAGCACTGACCCAAGACTCTGAGCGGCTGCTGGAGGTGTGGAAGTGGATCGGTGTCCCGCCCTTGAGGAGGTGGGTGAGGCTCCAGTGCTCTGAGGGCCTGGTGGGGCTGGCTGCTGCATAGTCTTAGGGATTGACAGATGAGCTGGGAAGGGCAGACTGGGACAGAAAGTTGGGTTATCTGCTCAGAGGGGGACCTTGCATGCAACCCCAGGGATCATCCAAGCCAGTCAATGTTTCTGAGCAGGACCAAAGCTCTCCAGTGAGTAACAGAACGAGACCTAATCTAAAAACAAACAAACAAACAAACAAAAAACAGAGAGAGAAAGAGAGAGAAACAGAGAAAGAGAGAGAAAGAAAGAGAGAAAGGAAAGAAAGGGGAAAGGAAAGGAAAAAGAAGAAAGAAAAGAAAGAAAGAAAAAAGAAAAGAAAGGAGAAAAGAAAAAGACCATCATCTTTAACAAAAATACATGAACGCTGGGTTACATGTGTGAGCCACTGTGCTCAGTCCATTTTTCTTTTTGTTTCTTTTGCTTTATTTTGTTTGAGATTAGGTCCTACTCTGTTACCCAGGCTGGAGTGCTGTGGCGAAACCTCCTAGGTTCAAGCGATCCTCCCACCTCAGCCTCTTGAATAGCTGAGACCACAGGTGCACACCACCATACCTGGCTAATTTTTTTTGTATTTTTGGTAGAGATTGGGTTTTGCCACGTTTCCCAGTCTGGTCTCAAACTTGTGAACTCAAATGATCTGCCCACCTCAGCCTCCCAAAGTGCTGGGTTACAAGCGTGAGCCACTGTGCCCAGCCCAGTTTTCTTTTCTTTCTTTTTTTTCTTTCCTGAGATCAGGTCTCTCTTTGTCACCAAGGCTGGAGTGGAGTGATATGGTCATGGCTTGAAGCAGTGTCAACTTCCTGGGCTCACACAACCCTCCCACTGAGCCTCTTGAGTAGCTGGGACCAAGGTAGACACCACCATGCCTGGCTAAGTTTTTGTATTTTTGATAGAGATGGGGCTTGACTATGTTTCTCATTCTGATTTCGAACTCCTGAACTCAAGTGATCTACCCACCCGGGCCACAAAAAATGCTGGGTTATAGTTGTGAGCCACTGTGCCAAGCCGTTTTGTCCTCTCTCTCTCTCTCTCTTTTTCTGAGAGCAGGTCTCGCTCTGTTACCCAGGCTGGATTGTAGCAATAGGACCACAGCTCTCTGCAGCCTAACCCTTCAGGGCTCAAGGGATCCTCCCACGCCAGCCTCCTGAATACCTTGGACCACAGGTGCACATCACCACGCCTTGCTAATTTTTTGTGTTTTTGGTAAAGATGGGGTTTTACCATCTTGCTCAGTCTGGTCTCGAACTCCTGAAATCAAGTGATCTGTGCACCTCGGCATCCCAAAATGCTGGGTTATAGGTGTGACCCACTGTGCCCAGACTTTTTTTTTTCTTATTATTATTATTTTTGATTTTTTATAGAATAGGTCTTGCCCTGTAACCCAGGATGTTGTGCAGCAGCGTAATCACGGCTTGCTGCAGCCTCAGCCTCCTGGGCTCAAGTGATCCTCTCACCTCAGCCTCCTGAATAGCTAAACCACAGGTACACACCTCCACACCTGGCTATTTTTAAATATTTTTGGTGGAGATGGGGTTTTGCCACATTGCCCAGTCTGGTCTTAAACTCGTGAACTCAAGTGATCTGCCAACCTTGGCCTCCCACAGTGCTGGATTACAGGCGTGGGCACTGTGTCCAGCCCTTTTCTCCTCTTTTTTACTTCTTTTGGTTAGGTCTTCCTCTGTCATCCAGGCTGGAGTGAAGTGATGTGATGTGATCACGGCTTGCTGCAGCGTCAAACTCCTGGGCTTAAGCAATTCTCCTGCCTCAGCCTCTTGACTACCTGGGGCCACAGGTGCACACGTGGCTACTTTTTGCAACCCTCACTGGACCGGGGACAAAAAGGACCAGAAGGAGGGCGGGAACAGGCGCTCAGCCCCATCCCTGAGGCCGCACAGCGCCCACACCCCGACCCCGCGCTCTGGGCAAGGCCATGGAAGATGGACCCTAGACGGTGCACTGGGCGACTCTCATGCCGTCTGGCGCCGGCCTCTGCAGTGGGCGCGGCTACAGCTGCCACCTGCACGCGGCGACCCGGCAGCCGCAGTGACAACCTCCGACGCTGCCCGCCGGCTCCACCGCAGTGAGGATCCCAGGGCCAGAAGCCTTTGCGAGTCCCCACACAGGCAGTCGGCCCTGCTGCTGCAGGAAAGCAGGAACCGACCAGCCGGCCTCGAGGATCCAGCGGCTGCACAGCACCCAGCGACAGTGACCCGTCGCTCTGTGCATCGGCCAAGAAAGAGGGGCCCAGGCTGGGAGGGCAGTCCGCTGGACTGCGCTAGGGTCCTCTGGGACCAGTCCTGCCCGGCGACGCCACGGGCTCAGCTGCAGCCGCCCCCTGCAGGTGGTGCGTGGCAGCAGCGGTGACAATCCTGGACATGCACGCGGCGGCCAGCAGCAGCACAGAACCAGGGGCCAGACGCCACCGTGGGCCTAACGGAGGCGGTGAAGACGCAGCTGCAGGAGGGCGGGAAGTGGCGCTCGGCCCCATTCCAGTGGCCGCACAGTGCCCAGACCCGCCGTCCAGCACTCTGGGAGCCGCCAAAGAGGAGCGGATCCGAGGGTGGGAGGGGGTATTCGGCGACCTTCAGGGCTCACTCAGGTCTGGGTCCTGCACTGCCACCCTCTGCCGCGGGCTCCACTGCAGCTGCCACCAGCACACGGCGCGGCAGAAGCGGTGGCAACCCCAGTTCTGCCTGCAGTAACCAGCAGCGGGGGACCCAGGGCACGAGGCCGCCTCAGAGCGCCCCTCAGGAGGGCTCCGCAGCTGCAGGAGGGCAGGACTAGCGCTCAGCTCCATCTGGTGGCGCCTGCATCCCCGCGCTCTGGGCTCGGGCCAAACCGGAGTAGCTCCTAGGGTGGGAGGGCGGTGCACTGGCGGACCCTCGGGCCATCTGATACCTGCCCTACCGGCCTCCACCGTGGGCTCAGCTGCAGCTCCCGCCTGCACAGGGCACTCGGCGGCAGAGGTGGCGACCTCTGAGCCTGCCTAAGCCCCCAACGCCGCAGACACCAGGGCCCGGCGCCCCCTGGCGGCTCATCCGGGCCCTGCGCAGCTGCAGGAGAGCGGGAGCCAGCCTCAGTCCCAGGCCCGTGACTGTTCAGCGCCCAGCGCCCGCGGCCCCGCGCTGTGGACGCAATCTGGTCTCAAACTCCTGAACTCAAGTGATCTGCCCACCTTTGCTTCCCAAAGTGCTGGATAACGGGTGTGAGCCACTGTGCCCAGCCCCTATTTCTCCTTTATATTTTTATTTTATATGCTTATTTGTTTTTAGATTAGGGTTTCCTCTGTTACCCATGCTGAAGAGCAGCAGCAGGATCACGGCTTGCTGCAGCATCAAAATACTGCGCTGAAGCGATCCTCTCACCTCAGCCA
>NW_016107494.1:1406918-1414290 GCF_001604975.1 Cebus imitator | reverse complement strand
TTTTTGGGTGTGTGTGTGCGTATGTGTGTGTGCATGTGTGTGTTTAAGTTAGGTTTTGCTTTGTCATCCAAGCAAAGGTGCAGTGGTCTGATCACGGCTTGCTGCAGCCTCAACCTGATGAGCTCAATCAAACCTCCCACCTCAGCCTCTTGAATAGCTGGGACCACAGGTGCACACCACCACGTCTGGCTAATTTTTTTGTATTTTTGGAAGAGATGGGGTTTTGCCATGTTTCCCAGTCTGGTCACCAATTCTTTAACTCAAGTGATCTGCCCACCTTGTCATCCCAAAGTGCTGGGTTGCAGGCATGAGCCACTGTGCCCTGCCCTATATTTTCATTTTTCTGTTTCTTTTCAGATTAGGACTCCTTCTGCTACCCAGGCTGCAGTGCCGTGATGCGATCACGGCTTGCTGCAGTTTCAACCTCATGGGCTCAAGTAGTCCTTTCACCTCACCCTCTTGAATAGCTGAGACCATAGGTGTGGGCCACCATGCCCGGCTAATTTTTTGTACTTTTGGCACAAATGTGGTTTTGCCATGTTGCACAGTTTGGTCTCAAACTCCCGAACTCAAGTGATCTCCCCACCTCAGCTTTCCAAATTGCTGGGTTAGAGTTGTGAGCAGCTGTGCCCAGCTCTATTGTTTCCTTCTTTTTTTTTTTCTTCTGTTTTTATTGACATTCGGTCTTGCTATTTTACCGAGGCTGAAGTGCAGTGTGCAGTCACGATTTGCTGCAACCTCAGCCTCCAGGGCATAGGCAATACTCCCACCTCAGCCTCATGAATAGCTGGGACTAGAGGTGCACACCGTACGCCTGGCTAATTGTTGGTATTTTTGGTGCGGATGGAGTTTGCCATGTTGCCCAGTCTGGTCTCCAACTGCTGAACTCCGTGACCTGCCCACCTCGACATTCCAAATTGCTGTGCTACAGGCATGAGCCGCTGTGCCCAGCCCTATTTTCTTTTCTCTTTTTATTTTGAGATTAGGTCTTGCTCTCTTACCCAGGCTGGAGTGCAGTGGCATGGTCACGGCTTGCTACAGCCTCAACCTTTTGTGCTCGAGCGATCCTCCCACCTCCTCTTGAATAGCTGGGACCACAGGTGCACACCACCATGCCTGGTTAGTTTTTTGGATTTTTGGTAGAGATGAGGTTTTGCTATGGTGCCTAATCTAGTCTTCATCTCCTGTATTCAAGTGATCTGCCTTCCTCAGCCTCCCAAAGTGCTGGATTACAGGCATGAGCCAATGTGCCAAGCCTGTTTTTCTTTTTCTTTTTTTTTTTTTTTGGTGGGGATATGAGGTCTCACTCTGTTACCTAGGCCGGAGTGCAGTGGCATGATTTTAGCTTGCTGCATTCTCAACCTTCAGGAATCAAGAGATCCTGTGACAACAGATGCACACCACCTCACCTGGCTAATTTTTTGTAGAGATGGGGTTTTGCCTTGTTACCCAGACTGGTCCTGAACTCCTGAACTCAAGTAATCTCCTTACCTTGACTTTCCAAAGTGCTGAGTTACAGGCATCAGCCACTGCGCCCAGTCGTCCAGTCGTTTCTATCTCCTTCCTTTCCTTTTTCCCTCCCCTCCCCTCCTCTCACCTCCCCTTCTGTTCCCTTCCCTTCCTTTCCTTGACTTCTTGACTTCTTTCTTGCCTTCTTTCTCCTCCTCCTCCTTTTTCTTCTTTTTCCTTCCTTCCTTCCTTCCTTCCTTCCTTCCTTCCTTCCTTCCTTCCTTCCTTCCTTCCTTCTTCTTTCTTTCTGATAAGGTCTCACTCTTTTACACAGGCTGGAGTGCAGTGGTGTAATCGTGGCTTGCTAAATGCTCAACCTCCTGGGCTCAAGTGATCCTTACATATCCGCCTCTAGAATAGCTGGGACCACAGGTGCTCACCACCATGCCTGGTTAATTTTTTGGATTTCTTGTAGAGATAAGGTTTTGCCATGTTGCCCAATTTGGTCTTGAACTCCTGAACTGAAGTGATCCGTCCACCTCAGCCTCCCAAAGTGCTCGGTTACAGACATGAGTCACTATGCACAGCCCTTTTTTTCTTTTCCTTTCTTTCTTTTAAAAATTATTTTGAAATTAGGTCTTGCTCTGTAACTCAGGCTGTTGTGCAGTGGCATGATCATGGCTTGCTGCAGGCTCAACTGCCTTAGCTCAAGTGATCCTCCCACCTGAGCCTCTTGAATAGCTGAGACCACAGGTGCACACCACCATGCCTGGCTAATTTTTTGTATTTATGGTAGAGACGGGGTTTTCCCATGTTACCCATTCTGGTCTCAAACTCCTGAATTCAGTTGATCTGCCTACCTCGGCCTCCCAAAATGCTGGACTACAGGTGTGAGACACGGTGCCCAGCCCTTTATTCTTTTTTTCTTTTTTTCCTGTGTGATTAGGTGTCGCTCTGTTGCCCAGGCTGGTCTGCAGTGGCATGGTCACGGCTTGCTGTAGCCTCAATCTCCTGGGCTTAAGCGATCCTCCCACTGCAGCCTGTTGAATAGCTGTGACCACAGGTGCACACCAACATGCCTGGCTAAGTTTTTGTATTTTTAATAGACATGTTGTTTTGTATCTATAATAGAGATGGGGTTTTAATAGAGATGGTGGTTTTGTGATTAGGTCTGGCTCTTTTATTCAGAAGTTTGAGCCTCTGTGCACAGTCTGGTCTCAAACTTCTGAACTTAAGTGATATGCCCACATTTGTCTCCCAAGTGCTGTGTATGGGTGTGAGCCACTGCGCCCAGCCCCTTTCCTTCCCCTTCTCCTTCTTCTTTTTAAATTAGATCTCATTCTTTTACCCAGGCTGAATTGCAGTGGCGGGATAAGGGCTTGCTGCAGCCTCAACCTCCTGGGCTCAGTGATTCTCCCACCTCAGTTTCTTGAGTACCTTGAACCACAAGTGTGCACCACCACACGTGGCTAATTTTTTGTATTTTTGGTAGAGATGGTGTTTTGCCATATCACCCAGTTAGGTCTCGAACTCCTGAACTCAAGTCATCTGTCTGCTCACGTTGGCCTCCCAAATTGCTGGGTAATAGGCCTGAGCAACTGTGCTCAGCATTTTATCTTCTTTCATATATTTGTGTGTGTGTGTGTGTGTGTGTGTGTGTGTGTGTGTGTGTGTGTGCAGAGAGAGAGAGATCTCTTGCTCTGTTACTTAAGCTGGAGCGCCGTGGCGTGGTCATGGCTTGCTGCAGCCTCAACCTCCTGGGCTCAAACGATCCTCCCACCAGTCTCTTCAGTAGCTTAAATCACAGGCACACACCACCATGCCTGGCTATTTTTGTGTATTTTTGGTAGAGGTGAGGTTTGGCCATGTTGCCCAGTGTTGTCTCCAACTGCAGAACTTAAGTGATCTGCCCACCTCAGCCTCACAAATGTGTGGGTTACAGGCATGAGCCACTTATTGAGCTGAACACCTAAGATTAGTCTTTTTTCTTTTATGTGAGTTATTTCTCAGTAGAAATTTAAAGATAGGCCAGGCTCAGTGGCTCATACCTGTAATCCCAGCTACCTGGGAGACTGAGGCAGGAGAATCACTTGAACCCAGGAGGCAGAGGTTGTGGTGAGTCGAAATTGTGTCACTGCACTCCAGCCTGGGCAAAAGAAAAAAAAAAATTGCTGGGTGTGGTGGCACATGTCTCTAGTTTCAGCTACTTGGAAGGCTGAGACAGGAGATCACTTGAACCCAGGAGCTTAAGGCCATTGTGAACCGTGATTGCACCACTGCACTCCAGCCTGGGCCACAGAGGAAGACACTGTTTCTAAAAAAAAAAAAAAAGGTTAGGCTGGGCTCGGTGGCTCACGCCTGTAATCTCAGCACTTTTGGGAGGCCGAGGTGGGCAGATCATGAGGTCAAGAGATCGAGACCATCCTGGCCGACATGGTGAAACCCCGTCTCTACTAAAAATACAAAATTAACCAGGTGTAGTGGCACATGCCTGTAGTCCCAGCTACTCGGGAGGCTGAGGCAGGAGAATTGCTTGAACCTGGGAGATGGAGGTTGCAGTGAGCCGAGATCACGCCACTGCACTACAGCATGGTGCCTGGCAACAGAGCAAAACTCTGTCTCAAAAAAAAAAAAAAAAAAAGGTTAATTTCCAGTTAATTTTATGTGGAATGAAAAAAAAAAAAAAAAAAAGGTTAATTTCCAGTTAATTTTATGTGGAATGCCGCAACTGGATGGCAGTGAAAAAGTCTCATGATAGCCTTCCAGAGGAGCTAGAAAGGTGACAGGGAGATGGCCTTGAAGAAACTCCTCCCAGGCCCTCATCCTCCGTGTTCCTGGGGGACCCAGGCATTCTGAAGAGAGTCTGGTGACCACGATGCTGACGGGGCTTCCCCTCTGGGCCTTGGATGTCTAACTCATCCACTGGGCATGTGTCTGAATGGAAGCTGAGGCTTTGTCCAGCCTCTCTGCCACAGACAGGATACAAGTGACAGTGGAATAAGCAGGTACATTTATTTATTTATTTATTTAGAGATGGAGCGTCACTCTCGTTGCCCAGGCTGGAGTGCAATGGCATAATCTCGGCTCACTGCAACCTCCAACTTCCAGGTTCAAGCAATTCTCCTGCCTCGGCCTCCTGAGTAGCTGAGATTACAGGCATGCACCACCATGCCTGGCTAATTTTGTATTTTTAATAGAGACCAGGTTTCTCCATGTTGGTCAGGCTGGTCTTGAACTCCCGAACTCAGGCGATCCACCCTCCTCAGTCTCCCAAAATGCTGGGATTACAGGCGTGAGCCGCCGCACCTGGCTTATTTGTCTTATTATTATTATTATTATTTGGACGGACGGTCTCCCCATGTTGCACAGGCTGATCTCAAACTCCTTGGCTCAAGCGATCCTCCTGCCTCAGCCTCCCAAAGTGCTGGGATTACAGGTGTGAGCACTGCACCCGGCTTCGAGCAGGTGCATTTACTAAGCAGCTAGGATGGCCCTGAGCATCACACAAGTGGGGGTCCTCTAGACCCCAGCTCAGCCCAGTAAGAATCCCCTAGGACAGAGGCTAAGTCTGAGACTCTGAGGGCTGGAGGCTTAGCTGGGGTCGCACAGCAGTGGGTGTATGTTGAGTCGGGTGAGACTGGGAGACCCTGTTACTCCTGTAGGGGACTTGCTGTGTGACCCCCCAGTGAGTTCTTTTTTTTTTTTTTTTTTTGAGAGGGGGTTTTGCTCTGTCACCCAGGCTGGAGTGCAGTGGTGCAATCTTGGCTCACTGCAACCTCTGCCTCCTGGGTTTAGCGATTCTCCTGCCTCAACCTCCTAAGTAGCTGGGACTACAGGTGCACACCACCACGCCCAGCTACTTTTTGTATTTTTAGTAGGGACAGGGTTTCACCATGTTGGCCAAGCTGGTCTTGAACTCTTGACCTCAGGTGTTCCACCTGCCTCAGCCTCCCGAAGTGCTGGGATTACAGGCATGAGCCACTGTGCCCAGCCCCAGTGAGTTCCTGTACCTTTTACCTGCCTATGCCTGTCACATGCAGACTCCCTGTGGCCCCCACTCACTGCCTGGCACAACAGCCCTTCCTCTCCATGGCCAGGAATCCTGGGCATTAGAAGAAGATCTGTGTGCTCCAGGGGGAAGGGCGCTCCTGGGGCACCACCTGCCCTTTCACCATCTGGTGGCTGGATATGACACTGACTGCCCTGCTGTAAACCCCCAGCTCCCTAACTCTCTGCCACCTCCTCTCTAGGCCTAGACAAAAGTAGATTTATCCCTGCCTCAAGGGAGCTCTGAGTCTGGTGTAGAAAGAGCTGGGCACAGACACTTCTAGTGGGCTCAGCTCTGGGCCAGAGGGAAGGACAGGGTTATGAGTACCCTGCTTAGCCTGGAAAAGTAATGTCAGAGATGACTTCTTGCATGTGGGCTTTTTGAGTGGGGTTTTGAAGAATGAGTAGGAGTTTCCCAGATGAGAACTGGTAACTGCAGTAACACCCAGTTTAACCAGCACCAACTATGCGCCTGGCTGTATGCTAAAACCCTCATTTGACTACCTCTCCAGTGAAAGTCTCAGTCCCTGTTTTCCAGGAAACTGAGGCATGGCGGAAAGGAATGATGTGTTAAAGTTGCCCTTCCTACCTCTGTCTAGCACTGTCTCCTCTGCTTTCTTTGTTTTTCACCATCTTTAGCCTTTGAGCCCAACCAGGGAGGAGGGAGAGGGAATTCTACAGAGAAAGATAGCTGCTGCTTAAGCTCGTGTCTGGAAAATTTGTCACATGGGAATACATTTTTCTCCAAAAAGACTACCATGTTGGCCAGGTGTGTGGCTCATGCCTATAATCCTAGCACTTTGGAGGTAGAGGCAAAAGGATACCTTGAGCCAAGGAGTTTGAGACCAGCCTGGGCAACACAGTGAAACCCTATCTCTACAAAAAGTTAAACAAATATATATTGGAAAAAAAAAATAGCAGAGCATGGTGGCACGTGCCTAGAGTCCCAACTACTCAGGAGGCTGAGGTGGGAGGATCGCTTGAGCCCAGGAGGTCGAGGCTGCAGTGAGCTGTGATTGTGCCCCTGCACTCCAGCCTGGGCAACTCAGTGAGACCCTGTCTCAACTACAACAACAACAAAAAAGGACTCTCAGGCTGGAATGGTGTCCTTATTTCATGGGAAAGGATACAGAGGGTCCAGAGAGGCGTCCCAGCATCTGCAGGAACGCATCCCTGAGACCCGGCCTGACTGTGGCCACTGGAGTGTATGCTCTGCATGCAGGGTCTGGCGTTGGGGGCGGGGGCACAGCTGGGTGAGAATATTGAGGCTGTAATGCCAGACCCCAGGTGTCCCTGTGCCTCAGACAGCAACCAGCACGACCATGCCAGCTCCAGGAACCATGATGCGGCGTTGCTCTCAGATGCTGCTGATGTTAGTGATGTGGTTGGGGGCACTCTGGGGAGCGCCCTGCCTCTGCCCTGGTGAGAACCTTCCAGCGTTCCTAGGACCCTCGGACAAACACTCCAATCCGGATGACTCCAGGTTCCAGGAGTTGCAGAAAAGCCACCAGGACCTTCAGAGCCCAAGTAAGAAAAGGAGGACTCAGACCCCGACCTCATCCAAAAGCGCAGGTGAGCTCTCGGAGACCTCCATCCCCAGGACAGCCCCCGTGTCTATTTTCTTTCTTTTTAAAGATGGTCGCCAGGCGCAGTGGCTCATGCCTGTAATCCCAGCACTTTGGGAGGCCGAGGCAGGCAGATCACCTGAGGTCAGGAGTTCAAGACCAACCTGGCCAACATGGCAAAACCCTGTCTCCACTCAAAGTACAAAAATTAGCCAGGCATGGTGGCGAATGCCTATAATCCCAGCTACTCAGGAGGCTGAGGCAGGAGAATCGCTCGAACCTGGGCAGAAGAGGTTGCAGTGAACTGAGAT
>NW_016107494.1:1405208-1406643 GCF_001604975.1 Cebus imitator | reverse complement strand
ATCACCTGAGGTCAGGAGTTCGAGACCAGCCTGGCCAACATGACAGAGTGAGATCCGGTCTCTATGAGAAATACAAAAATTAGCCAGGCATGGTGGTGCACACCTGTAATCCCAGCTACTAAGGAGGCTGAAGCAGAAGAATTGTTTGAACCCAGGAAGCAAAGGTTGCAATGAGCTGAGATCGTACCACTGCACTCCAGCCTAGGCGACAGAGCAAGACTCCATCTAAATAAATAAATTTATTTAAAAGAAAAATCCCCTGGGACAGGGCTGAGTCTGAGACCCTGAGGGCTGGAGGCTTGGCTGGGCTCACATGGCAGTGGGTGCGGGCTGGGGCGGGGAGAGGCCTGGAGACCCTGTGACTTCACTGGGGCCTTGCTGTGTGACCCCCAGTGAGTCCTTGAGTCTCTTGCCCACCCATGCCTGTCAAATGCAGACACCCACACACACCCACTGTCTGCTGAACCCGGCAGTCCTTCCTCTCCACAGTCAGGAAGCTGGATGCAGGCACAGGGACTGGCACCTGGGCCAGGAATCCTGAGCATTAGAATAAGGTCTGGGTGCCCCAGTGGGAAGGGCGCTCCTGGGGTACCCCCTGTCCCTCTACCATCTGGTGGCTGGACATCACACCAGCACACCCTGCTCTAAACCCCGAGCTCCAGCCAGGTGTGGTAGCTCACATCTGTAATTCCAGCACTTTGAGAGGCCACGGTGGGAGGATCACGAGGTCAGGAGATCAAGACCAGTCTGGCCAACATGGGGAAACCCTGTCTCTACTAAAAAGTACAAAAATTAGCTGGGCGTGGTGGCACACACCTATAATCCCAGCACTCAGGAGGCTGAGGCAGAAGAATCGCTTGAACACAGGAGGCGGAGGTTGCAGTGAGCTGAGATGGCGCCACTGTACTCCAGCCTGGGAGACTCCACCTGAAAAACAAAAACAAAAAAATCCCAGCTCCTCAATTCTGTGCCACCTCCTCTCTGGGCCCACACAAGGGCAGATTCATCCCTGCCCCAGAGGAACCACCAGTCTCAGGTCAGCAGAGCTGGGTACAGACACTTCCAGTGTGGTGGGTTGTAACCATGATAGGTCTGTTGCTCCATGCACTCGGCAAGTCAGCAGCTGAGAAACTGGGTGGCAACATGGAAAAAGGTTTAATCTAACTGGCACGGTGGCTCACCCCTGTAATCCCAGCACTGTAAGTGGCTGAGGCAGGTGGATCACCTGAGGTCAGGAGTTCGAGACCAGCCTGGCCAACAAGATGAAACCCCATCTCTACTAAAAATACAAAAATTAGCCAAGTGTGATGGCGCGTACCTGTAATCGCAACTACAACGGAGGCTGAGGCAGGAGAATTAATTGAACCCTGGAGGCGGGGGTTGCAGTGAGCTGAGATTGCACCACTGCATGCCAGCCTGGGTGACAGAGCAAGAC
>NW_016107494.1:1399513-1405060 GCF_001604975.1 Cebus imitator | reverse complement strand
AAAAAAAAAAAAAAAGAAAGAAAGAAAATAAGTGCTCTTATAATTGGTGCTCTTATCTGTAAAAATATCTAAAAACATCATTTTATAGCTAAGCACCAGATTCCACGATCTTGAGTTCTTGTTACTGAGAAAGAGGGAAAGACTGGATATTGAGTAGAGTAGACAATCAACAGTGCTTCCCGTAAAATGTCATCTGGCCGGGCACAGTGGCTCACGTCTATAATCCTGGTACTTTGGGAGGGCGAGGCAGGAGGATCGCTTGAGCCTAGGAATTCAAGACCAGTCTGGGTAACACAGCAAAATCCCGTCTCTACAAAAAATACAAAAATTAGCTGGACATGGTGGTGCACGTCTGTGGTCCCAGCTACTAAGGAGTCTGAGGCAGGAGAATCACCTGAGCCTGGGAAGTCAAGACTGCAGTGAGCCATGATCACTGTACTCCAGCCTGGGTGACAGAGGGAACCCCTGTCCAAAAAAAAAAAAAAAAAAAAAAAAAAGAAGTTTAATCCTAGGGCCACCCTAGGATTAGGGCAAGACTCGCTCTGTCTCCCAGGCTGGAGTGCAGTGGCATGATCTCAACTCATTGCAACCTCCGCCTCCCGAATTCAGGTGATTCTCCTGCCTCAGCCTCCCAAGTAGCTGGGATTACAGGCTAGCCCTACAACTGGTTAATTTCTGTTTTTTGTTTGTTTGTTTGTTTTGTTTTTTAAGTAGATACAGGGTTTCATCGTGTTGGTCAGGCTGGTCTTGAACTCCTGACATCAGGTGATCCACCCACCTCGGCCTCCCAAAGTTCTGGGATTACAGTCATGAGCCACCGCGCCTGGCCTGGGGCTAGAGTGTTTAAGGTTTTGGAGTGAGTGCGGAGGTCATTGCTTGGTGAAAGAGTGCAGGCGGTGAAGTCACAGACAGGAAGAAACTGTATTCTCATGCAGATTCCATTCCTCTGTGGGGTCTCCACACTGGTGGGCTCCAGTGGTTAAGCTGGAATTTGGGATTTCAAAAACATCTTAAGCAATCATAAACAAAAGTCTTATGATGTTTTGGGGTGTGGAGTATGGGATGTGGGCATGGTCCCTGCCGTGGGCTGGGTCCAGGATCCAAGAAAAAGAACAGGGGAGTGGTGCGTGGATCGGGGCTTGTGATGGGCAGAACCAGCTGGCACTCGTTCTGAATCTGATGCAATTGCTTGTCAAGGCACTGCTAATGTCACATGAAACAAGTGCCTTGTTAAGGGGGGAGGAGACTGTTTTCTCCAGCTCTGTACCTTCCACAGGGCCTCCAGGGGTGCAGGGCACCGGATGATGTCTGGGCTGTGCTGGGACCAGGAGGTGGTCAAGGAGAGGGGTGCCCTCTTAGCCCCCCCTAAACCCATCTGAGCTGTGTGACTCCAGGACAGCCTCTCACCCTTGCTAGGCCTAGCAACTAGCTTAGGGCACCCTTAAACCCCAGTCTCCCCAGTCTCCCTGACACTTGTACCAGCCTGAGGGGCTGTGATTCTTAGAGGCCTGGTAGTCTGGAATGGGATGGGCTTGGTAATCTTTTCTCGGGATTACACCTGTAATCCCAGCGCTTTGGGAGGCCGAGGTGAGAGCATCGCTTGAGGCCAGACGTTGAGACCAGGCTGGGCAATATAGCGAGACCCCCATCTCTAACAGAAAAGGTTAAAACAAAATTAGTTGGATGTGATAGTGCATACCTGTAGTCTCGGTTATTCAGGAGGCTGAGGCAGGAGGATCACTTGAACCCAGGAGACCGAGGCTGCACTGAGCCATGAGCACACCACTGCACTCCAGCCTGGGCAACAGCAAGGCCATAATTAATAAATAAATAAGTGAAGTAAGTGAGTTTTTGACTGCCAGAAGAAAAGCAGTCCATGGCTGGAATCTCAGACTGTCTAAATATCAGATATACATTAATTCCTTCAAGTATTTACTGAGCATCTATTGTGTGCCAGATGGTGTCAACCTGAGTGTAAGTAGGGAATATGAATGATTGACAACGAAATAAAATAGGGTGCTTCCAATTTTAGGCAGGCTGGAAGAGAGAGGAGGAGCCAGCTGTGCCTCGAGATTCAGGAGGAGAAATGCTTCTTTTTTAGAGAGGAAGTCTTCCACTGTTGCCCAGATTAGAGTGCAGTGGCGAGATCTCAGCTCACTGCAGACTGTGCCGCCTGCGTTCATGCGATTCTCCTGCCTCAACCTTCCGAGCGGCGATCACAGGCGCCAGCCACCAGGCCCGGCTAATTTTTTGGTATTTTTAGTAGAAGTGGGGGTTTCACCGTATTGGCCAGGCTGGTTTTGAACTCCTGATCTCAAGTGATCCGCCCTCATCGGCCTCCCAAAGTGCTGGGATTACAGGCGTGAGCCACCGCGCCTGGAGGGGAAAAATGCTCTTGGTAGGGGAAATAACTTGTGCAAAGGCGCCGAGGTGGGATCCAGCTTGACCTGTGGGTGACCAGCTTCTCTATCTGTCTTCCCACAGTGCAGCTGGGGTCTGGCGGCCACCTGCACCTGCGCATCCCCCGGGCCGCCCTGCCCGAGGGGCTCCCCGAGGCCTCCACGCTGCACCGGGCTCTGTTCCGGCTGTCCCCGACGGCTTCAAGGTCGTGGGACATGACGCGCCCGCTGCGGCGTCAGCTCAGCCTTGCAAGAGCCCAGGCGTCCGCGCTGCACCTGCGACTGTCACCGCCGCCATCGCCATTGGAGCAGCTGCTGGTAGCGTCTTGGTCCTCACGGCTCCTGTTGGAGCTACACTTGCGGGCGCCCCCCATTCAAGCAACTTACACAGAGACACCGGAATCCAAGCCCCGACCTCAGCCCTGCGGCCGCCCTCGCCTTCACCGCTAGAGTTTACTATTAAAGCTCAGACCAGCGCAAGCCGCTTCTGAAATCGTAAAACGCAGCCCCGGTCTGGTCGCCTCCTTGGGCTGGTTGGCTGCCTCAGTTTTCCCTTCTGGGGAATGGGTAGGTAACCCCGATGCCTAGCTGGCTTGGGGGGTGAGGAGGAGACCCGGTCGTAGTTAACCCCTTGTGCTACGTCCTGGACATTTTGGGCACCCTCTTTGGCCAGGACGGGACTCTGTTCAAATAAGCGCTTCCCTTGGAAACGGCCCCGCCCCTCGACCCCGCTCCCCCTCGCCCCGCCCCCCGTCTCTCCCAGAACCGCGGGTCGCTGGGAAGTCCTGGGATAGGGGCTTGAAAGGCTCCCCCCCAGCTCTGGTTTGCGGTCCCCGCACAGGTGCAAGTTCTAGAGGCTCGGTCCTACCTTTTGGTTCCCACTGCCAGGCTTTCGCCTCGGCGATGCTGGAAAAGCCACAGCACCCAGGGGCTGCGTCCTGGCGCACCTGGATACCAGGTGCAGCGGACAGCACCCTCCGCGGTGCTTCTGGGGTCCCTGGCCTTCCTCTGGCTCTGCACCAGTGACTCAGCAGTGGGAAGAGGAACTGGTGTCTGGGTGGAGAGGAGAGGGGAAGAGTGAAGACAGAAACCTGCCCCCTTGCAGGGCCTTAAGGTTCTCACGGGAGGGGGAGTGCGAGGGGGAGGGGCGGTCCAGGGTCTCACTTCCCTCTTGAGAGAGCCCAGTGACTTCATGTCGCCTATTACCACCCCAACTGACTGCCACCTCAACTCGCTTCCAAATCTCAGCTCGGTTGACTCCCAGCTCATGCAGTCATTTATTCATTTAGCAAACATCACCCACACTGGGCCCCCAAGAAGCCTTATCCCTGGCCAGATCCTCAAGGAGCTGTCTTAAGAGAGGGCAGAGCTGGACACAGACACTCCTAGTCCCATACCGTCAAGGAAGGTCCGGAGGGAAGGACAGTGTCCTGGAAGCTTCCTGAAGAAGGAGGCATTACAGTTGGGGTTCAACGCATGAGTAGGAGTTCTCCAAGTTTCCCCAAACCTGTCATTGGCTCTCCAAACTCCTCCAAGCCTCTCCCACTGAGTTCTTGCACAATGGCATCTTTATGCTGGAGGGGACAGTGAGGGGGGGTCCCAGGAGCTTGGGAAAATGTAGCTGCCTGGAATAGCACAGTTAGGAGTGGAGAGGATAGAAGGAATTGGCGGTGGGGGAAGGGGTCATGTGGAGCCAACACAGGTGCCTGGGCCGAGGGGCACTGGCTGAAGAACTCCCTCTGCAGTGAGCCTGGTGTCTGGGTGGGCAACATGGGGAGGAGGCTGAGGTCCCGGAAGCAGATGGGGGCCTGAGGCAGACTGGAGGGGTATTCGTGACAAAAGTGAGACTGAGGAAGTGGCTGGGAGAAGATCTCTCCTGAACCTGGTGTCAGGCCGACCAGGTTCCAACCTCCGCCAGTCCCTGACTCACAGTGCCACCTTAATTGCGCTGTGCCTCCGTGTCCACAGCTGTCAAATGCACAGCTTCGCTTCTCCGGCTTCTCTGGGATCTGGGGGGCTGGGAGTCTCCTCCCCCACACTTTCTCTCTTCTCAGCCTCTGTCCTTTCCATCTCCCAACTCTGAGAAATGGTCAAAGGCTTTGAACTGAGACCTTGAAGAAAAAGCCTAAAACCACTCTTCGACTTGTCGAAAGACACTCATTCCTGCCAAGTGCAGTGGCTCACACCTGACATCCCAGCACTTTGGGAAGCTGAAGTGAGCAGATCACCCGAGCCCAGGAGTTCGAGGCCAGCCTGGTCATCATGGTGAAACCCCATCTCTACCTTAAAAAATACAAAAATTAGCCGGGCGTGGTGGCACACCCTTATAGTCCCAGCTACTCGGGAGGCTGAGGCAGGAGGCGGAGGCTCCAGTGAACTGAGATCACTCCACTGCATTCCAGCCTGGGCAACAGAAGGAGACCTGTCTAAAAAAAGAAAAGAAAAGAAAAGAAAATGCTCATTCCCAATAAGAAAACTGCAAATCACAAACTGTCTTCACTGATCAGACTGGCAAAAATCCAACAGTGCAATGATCTTCCATGCCTGTTGGGCTGTGGAGTGTGTCCCTGGTGCAGCCTTGCTGGAGGGCACCATATCACAGGCCACTGGAACGACAAACTCATGTGCCTGCTGACACAGCAGACCCACTTCTGGGAATTCCTCTCTGCACATTTGCATGTTTACAGTGTGAACTGAGGAATGAATAAGAAAACGTGGCTCATTCGTACAGGGGGCTATGATTCAGCCACGAAGAAGAAGAAGCCCTGATCCACGCTACGACTGGAATGAAACTAGAGGGCATCGCGTTGAGTGAAAGAAGCTGGTTCCTAGAGGCCACGTGCTGTATGATTTCATTTACATGAAATATCCCAAATAGGCTGGGCACGGTGGCTCACACCTGTAATCAGAGCACTTTGGGAAGCTGAGGCAGGTGAATCACCTGAGGTCAGGAGTTTGAGACCAGCCTGGCCAACATGGTGAAACCCTGTCTCTACTAAAAATAAAAAAATTAGCCGGCATGGCGGTGGGCACTTGTAATCCCAGCTACTCGGGAGGCTGAGGCAGGAGAATCTCTTGAACCTGGGTGGCTGAGGTTGCAGTGAGCCAAGATTGCACCACTGCACTCCAGCCTGGGTGACAAGAGTGA
>NW_016107494.1:1379767-1399033 GCF_001604975.1 Cebus imitator | reverse complement strand
CTGGGAAGTGGAGGTTGCAGTGAGCCGAGATCATGCCACTGCACTCCAGCCTGGGCGTCAGAGCAAGATTCTGTCTAAAATAAAAATAAAAATAAAAAATTAACTAGGCATGGTGGCTTCAGCCTATACTCCCAGATATTTCAGAGGCTGAGGTGGGAGGATCACTTTTGAGCCCAGAAGGTTCAGGCTTCAAGACCCCAGCTTCCCCAGACCAACCTTCAAAACTCGCTGTCCTGGACCCCAGTCCTGCCTGCCCCCACCACCTGCAGCCTTGGGTCTGGCACTTCCTCATTTCTTTATTTCCTTCTTTTCTAAGAGTTCTCGACCAGCCTAACCAACATGGTGACACCCCGTCTCTACTAAAAATACAAATTAGCTGGGCATGGTGGCGCGGGCCTGTAGTCCCAGCTACTTGGGAGGCTGAGGCAGGAGAATTGCTTGAACCCGGGAAGCGGAGGTTGTAGTGAGCTGGGATTGCACCACTGTACTCCAGCCTGGGCGACAGAGTGAGACTCTGTCTCAACAACAACAAAAAAGAAATATTCAGAGACACCAAGACCACCCAGAGATCCTCAGAGAGCCCAGAGACCCCCCCAGGAAACAAAGATGGAGAGCTGGGCAAGAGGTTCCCTGGGGTGGCCTGGCCTCAATTCCACCCCCTCACCACATCCGCCCAGCACCCCAGTTCCTCAGAGCCCACCCTGAGGCAGGTGATGCCAGAGCTGCTCCAGGCCTCAGCCTGGGTGCTGCCCAAGAACCCCCAGTCTAGGGAGTGAGGCAGCCAGTGAGGCAGCCGGCCCTGTGGGGTCAGGTCAGCCTGGAGCAGGGTCAAGGGCTGGCCTCCCTCTTCCCCAACCACCCGCACAGACCCCAAATCTCCCATCCCAGCCTCCTCCTTCCTGGTTTTCTGTCACCTCCATCTGTCTCTGACAGCCATAGGGGCAGAGCAGGGGTTTCAAAGCCCTCCTGAAGGCCAGGTGTGGTGGCTCGTGCCTGTAATCCCAGCACTTTGGGAGGCCGAGCTGGGAGGACTGCTTGAGCCCAGGAGTTCAGGACCAGCCTGCCCAACATAGACCAAAATAAAGAACAAAAAGTCCTTTTTGAGACAAGTCTTAGTCTGACACCCCGACTGACTGCAATGCAAAATCATAACTCACTGCATCCTGGGCCTCTGGGACTCAGGTAGTCCTCCCACCTCGGCCTTCGGAGTAGCTAGGTCTGCAGGCACATGTCACCATGCCCGGCTAATTCTTTGTATTTTTTTAAGAGTTGGGGTTTCACCATGTTGCACATGCAGGTGTTGAACTCCTGGGCTCAAATGATCCTCCTGCCTTGGCCTCCCAAAGCGCTGGGATTACAGGTGTGAGCCACCTCGCCCTGCCTAAAAAATATTGTTTTAATTAGTTAGGCAGGGTGATGTGTGCCTGTAGTCCCAGCTACTCGGGAGGCTGAGGTAGGAGGATCCCTTGGGCCCAGGAGGTCGAGGCTGCAGTGAGCCGTGATCACGTCACTGCACTCCAACCTGGGCCACAGAGTAAGACCCTGTCTCTAAAAAATAAAAATCACACACACACACACACACACACAAAGCCTCTGCCCACATGTCCCCTGCTGGTAGAATCCAGTCTCCCCCAGGCTGGTCTCAAACTCCTGGCCTCAAACAATGTTGCCCAGGCTGGTCTCAAACTCCTGGCCTCAAACAATCTTCCTGTCTTGGCCTCCCAAAGTGCTGGGATTACAGGCATGAGCCAACGTGCCCAGCATAAATCAGCACATTATAAAGGAGATTGGGAAATAATAGTGCTTTGGGGCTGCTCTGCCTATGGAGTGGCCATTATTATTATTGTTTTTATTTGTCGAGGTGGAGTCTTGCTCTGTCGCCCAGGCTGGAGTGCAGTGGCGCGATCTCAGCTTGCAGCAACTTCTGCCTCCCGGGTTCAAGAGTTTCTCCTGTCTCAGCCTCCCGAGTGCTGGGACTACAAGCGCCCACCACCACGCCCGGCTAATTTTTGTACTTTTTAAGTAGAGACGGGGTTTCACCATGTTGGTCATGCTGGTCTGGAACTCCTGACCTCAAATGATCCACCTGCCTTGGCCTCCCAAAATGCTGGGATTAACAGGTGTGAGCCACTGCGCCTAGCCTGGTTCACAGTTTTAAATGGGTTAGTCAAAGAAGGCCTCTCTAGAAAAAAATATGGACAAACAAGAAAAAAAGTTGTATAGGAAGGAGTTCAAAATGGGGATAGTTTTTTGGGGTTGTGATGTGACTGGGTGATGTTTCTATATCTATCTCCTCCTTGCCATTAATTAATTCAGTACAGAAATATGAAGATATACATTTGTAAGCTGACCTGGGAGCAAGGGCAAGGTCAAGAGAGGCAGACTAGATCCCACCCCCACACTTGGAGCTCAGTTTAGGGCGGCTTCAGGGGGTGCTGGGGTGGGACCTGCTGGGACTCTGGAGTTGCTACTTTGAGTCTCTGCTGCCCTCAAGTGTGGAACGCTGTATCAAGGCAGCCCTGGCTGCCTTGGCAAAGGCAGAAAACTCCCTGGGCCACAAAGGAAGTTTAGCACAGAGGGGACATTGGTAATCTTGAGTTCATTTGCTCAGCAACAAGTATTTGTTGAGTCTACTGTATGTCAGAACGTGTTATAAGCACTAGGGGCACATCCCTGAACAAAACACAAATTTCGGCCAGGCACTGTGGCTCATTCCTGTAATCCCAGCACTTTGGGAGGCCAAGGCAGGAGGATCGCTTGAGGCCAGGAGTTTGAGACCAGCCTGGGCAACATGGTGAAACCCTGTCTTTATTAAAAATACAAAAAATAAAAAAAAAAAATAGCCGGGCATGGTGGTGTGTGCCTGTGGTCCTAGCTACTCAGGAGGCCAAGGTGGGACGATCGCTTGAGCCCAGGGGGCGGAGGTTCCAGTGAAGCGAGATTGCACCTCTGCACTCTAGCTTGCACGACAAAGCAAGACCTGTCTCAAAAGAAGAAGAAGAAGAAAATGGATAAGCCAATTATAAAAACTGACAGGTATTTGTTCAAATGTATCATCACCAAGGTCTAATTGGGCACCTTAAATTGAAAATGAATTTGTGCTTTCGCCAGTAGTTCTATCTGAGCAAGATTTTATAGTAGCAAAAGTCTTTAAATGCTATAAAATTGATACATAGCAGCAGCGTTTAAGTCCTTGTTTGTTTATAGGTTGGATACAATCCAGATTGGATATTTCTGCTGAGAAATATGATATGAACCAGCCCAGATCAGGGACAGCAGTTTGCTCAAATGTTAGCTCCAGATGAAGAGCCTCTTGCTGACATCACACAGGTAATGGCATTAAAATATATTGTGTAGAAGCTAATTGAAACAGAGAGTGGGGACCAGTCGTGGTGATTCATGCCTGTAATCCCAGTACTTTGGGAGGATTGCTTGAGGCCAAGAGTTCAAGACCAGTCTGGACAACATTGTGAGACCCTGTCTCTATAAAAAATTTAAAAGTCAGCCGGGTATGGTGACACATGCCTGTAGTCCCAACTACTCTGATGGCTGCGGTGGACGGAGAGCTTCAGCCTGGGAGGTCGAGGCTGCAGTGAGCTGTGGTTGTGCCATTGCACTCCAACCTGGGCGACAGAGTGACACTCTATCTCTAAAAGAAAAAAAAGGAAAACTTACACTTGGTAAAAATTACAGCTTTGTCATTCTATATGGATAAACTTCAAATGTCTTGCAAATAAAAAAGCAAGTTACAAAAGAATGGACCGTCTGAAACCATCTGCGTGTAATTTTAAAACATGCAAAACAACTGATTTAGAGGTGTATATGTATTAAAAATGTGAAAAATACTTGGAGGTGATAAAACAGGATAGCGGTTGCTTCCTGGGTGTGGGGGTAGGGAAGAGATGCATATTGGAAGTGTGAGTCAGAGTTCTTCATATTGTTTATGCTATTTTCCAAAAGTCCATAAAAATAAAGGTCTATCCATTTGATTTTATTCTGCTATTATGTAATATCTTGAAATATTTTGTAGTTGTTTTTATCAGAACTCAAAGTAACTATGTTCTCTAGAAGACAAAATTTGTTCTTAAAGTGTTTATATTGTCCAAATAAAATTCTCAGGTAAAGAGTTTGTGCATAATTTTGTCTACATACTGTCCATAGTATCTTAAAACAGTTTCTTTTATCTCTTTTTTTTGTAGATTGTAGATGCCTTTATGGAATACAATTATACAATCTAATTCAGCAATGTGCCGCATTCTTGCTTGATGCGCTGAAGAAAAATCGCCCATTTCAAGGTCCCTTACAAATGTGGTTACTTGAGACGAACCTTACGCATGCCCTCAAGTATGTGTTCTAATGCTTTTTAGCCATGTTTCCAACATTGCTTTAATAATCGTGCAGAGCATCTCAGATTGTTATTCAAAGCTTCTGAGATGCCTACTCCTTATATAAGAACATTTAGCTATTATTTATCCTTTTGCACTTTCTTTTACCAGTTCACTATTAAACCTTAATATGTAATATGGATATTGAATTACTCATATAAATGGGATGGACAATAAACTTACCTTATTTGTGATTTTACAGGTTGCAGATGCTATTCTAGGCAATCAGATGTTCATGCATTATGACTGGGCTCATAGTGCTCAGCTGTGTGAAAAGGCTGGCCTACTGCATCGTGCGTTAGAACCCTTCACTGACTTATACGATATAAAACGTGCAGTTAAGAAGAACCCATCTTCTTAACCCTGAGGTATTTTAGTTTCTTACCTATAGATGTTGTTAGTTGTGATTAATAGGTACACTGAAAATGTGTTTGTGGTACTAAATAGTAATATTTTCATACCTCTGTAAGTTTCAACATTGTTTCATTTATTCATTCATTCATTTTGTTTTGTAGTGGCTAGTGAATTACTTTGGGTCCTTATCAGTAGGAGACACCCTGGAATGTCTCAGAGCCATGCTGTCTGCCAATATTCATCAGAATCTGAAGATCGGTGTTCAGGTGGCTTCTAAATATCATGAACAACTGTCAACTCAGTCTCTGATTGAACTTTTTGAATCTTTCAAGAGTTTTGAAGGTAATTAGGAGTTTTTGAGTTTGTAAAAAGTACTTAAGATAGCCAAGAAGAGGTATGCTTATGATTAGGCTATTGGAAATTTTGTCTTTCTAAAAATTTGGTTCTATGGGACATTTTAATTTTTTAAGTTTTTTTTATCAATAAATGTTGTTGGCCAGGCATGGTGGCTCACGCCTGTAATCCCAGCACTTTGGGAGGCTGACGGGGGGATCACAGGATCAGGAGATCAAAATCATCCTGGCCAGCATGGTGAAACCCCATCTCTACTAAAAATACAAAAAGTAGCTGGGCGTGGTGGTGTGTACCTGTAGTCCCCACTATTTGGAGGCTGAGACAGGAGAATGGCTTGAATCTGGAAGGTGGAGTTGTAGTGAGATGAGATTGCACCATTGCATTCCAGCCTGGCAACAGAGCAAGACTCTGTCAAAAAAACAAAAACAAAAACAGAAAAAACCCAATCTCTTAAGAATGCACTCACTATCATGAGAACAGCAGCATGGGGATGGTGCTAAGCCATTCTTGAGAACTCCACCCTTATGATCCAATTACCTCCCACCAGGCTCCACCTCCAACATTGGGGATTATAGTTCAGTGTAAGATTTGGGAAGGGACACAAACTGTATCAGAGAAGTTCTTCCAAAAGAAACACAATTGCCTTCAATCCCGAGTGAAATCTCATTAACCAGGGAAGATTAATCACTCAAGAAAAACTAAAGGTCTCCCTATGCCCGTCTAGACAGACGTTTTGGCTCTTCTTCTGTGGCTGCTACCTGAAAGGCTTTATCTGCATAATAAGACAACACTTGCTTACAGTGAAGTTCCACCCCTTACCTTCCCGTAACTGGTTCCCACCACCCCCAGAGCAGAGGAACTTTATCTCAGGCTATCATCTGTTCTTCAGACCCATTCATCTCTCCTAAAAGTTATTTACCTTCCCTCTACATCCCCTGCTTCCCTCTTCCCTATGAAGAGTATGTTTTAGCTTCAGCCATCTGGCCCTTCTTTGAGTCTCATATTTTGTGTGGCACCTGTGTGCATGTGCATACTAGTAATCTGCATACATATTTTTCTGTTAATATCTGTCCACCATCAGTTTCTTTCAACAGACTCAATTATTGAAACTTTAGAGGGAAAATGTAAACACTTCTATGATTTTTGGTGGCCAAAGCTGCTCTGCTCACTTCAGAAGCCACAGGAACGAGACACTATGATTTGAGAGCTGGCTAAAGGTAAAAATTTCTAACTAGTCAGTCTTCTCGATCTCTGCCTGTAAAATCAGTTGATACATGTTATTTTATGTAACATATTTTATTTTAAATAACCATGCAGACTTAAGTACTTTTTCCTGAACTGACTTATTATAATTATTAATAATAAACAATATTATTAATTACAGTAATCAATATATTATATACATTTGAACAAGTAATTAGTAAACAATACAAGTGTTTTTTAATTAGAAAAATATATCTTCTAGACCTGGGTGGAACTTTTTTACAATTTGTTCATGTACTAAATATAAATATTAATTTTTGCTAGAATGAGACAGGGTTTAGCATTGATTCTGTTCTTATTTTACATTTCTTTTCCTTTTTTTTTGAGGTGGCATCTCAGTCTGTCACCAGGCTGGAGAGCAGTGGTGCGATCTTGGCCCACTGCGAGCTCCACCTCCCAGGTTCAGTGAAGTATTTCCCTATCCTTCACTGCCGGGTACTGTGCTTTGCAGTCTATACACAGGCTAGGAATTTGGTCCCACAATCTACTGTCTCCATGTGGGAGAGCCAAGAGAGCTGGTGATGTAGCTTGAAAGCCTGAGAGCCAGAGAGCCACTAGTGTAGACTGCACCCCAGGTCTGAGGGTCTGAGAACTGGGAGCACTAACAGAAGGGGAATGTTCCTGTTTTAGCCCAAGCAGTTAGGCAGAGAGTGAATTCCACCTTCCTCCAGCTTTTTGCTCTATTTCAGCCTTCAATGGACAGGATGACACCCATCCACACTGGGGAGGGCCATGTGCATCACTCAACCCATGGATTCAGATTCTAACCTCTTCCAGAAACACCCTCACAGACACAGCAGAAATGATGTCTAATTAGCTACCTGGGCATCCTATGGTCCAGTCGAGTTAACACATAAGATTAATCATCCCGGTACTATTAGTGTTTTTATTTTACAGAAAAATAAATTGAACTAGAGTGAGGTTCAATAATGTTCTCAACATTACAGGTACAGTACAAAGAAAGGAATTACCAAGTCAAGGCTTAGACCACAGGTAAAGGTAAAAGTGCTACCATACAACAGGCTAGGCCATAGAGAGAGCCAATACAGGTCATAGAAGGCCACAGAAACAATGTGCTTGTGTTTTCTCCCTCTTAAACTATAAAATGTGTAAGAATGGAGACTACATCTTGTTTTTAATTGTACCCATGATACTTAATATATATTTTTGATAAGTTTTCATTTAAGTTTGTTGTAGTTGACAGCGTTCCTTGATCAAGAGACTAAAGCCCTGGAGCTGAAATGACAAACAGGTGTCATTCACACATTTGTGTGCCAGCACTAATATATGGTTAGCAACAGTCTGGACCACTGTCTGGCAGGATTTGGAGGCTTCTTTTAGGTAGGGAGATAAAAGGTCACCCACTGACTAAAAGCATTCACCATGAGCTTGGGATCAAATCACATATTTGTCAACCTAGACAAAAAGTGACAGTCCCAAAGCTAGGCTCCGGGGCATAGGTTAGAATTAGGTCATTTGTGAAACTTGGCACACCTGGGAGATGCACGTTAGAGCTTTAATTCCCTCCAGGTAACTGTTTGTGGATTAAATCCAAAACATTTATGCTGTAACATTTTATTAAGATGAGAAATTGAATCACACTGTTGAAGGACCTGCAATGGGTTAATACTGTCTCCTCAGCTGAACAGGAGAAATGCTTGCTGGCAAGAATTCGTACAACTGTGCTCCCAAACACAGGCTTAAACTAAGCTATGGGTGGCATAATGGAGGAAACAACAGATTAAGTCATGAGTTTAGACCAACTCACATACTCACAGCCCTGATTCACTTACAGCCCTGATATGGTATGAACCCAGGACAACTCACTCATGATCAAGCCAGGTTCAAGCCAGCAGGGCTTTGGTCTTGGTTCTGCTGAAAGCCAATCACTGAGATGCCAAGTATTGCCAAGGAAGAAGGCTTTAATCAGGTGCTGCAGCCAAGAAGAGGGGAGCTGGGTCTCAAATCCATCTCCCTGACTGACTAATACCAGGAGTTTATTTAGCAGGCAAGAAATGTAACAATGTGTAAGAAAACAGGAACTTGGGAGGGGCAAAGAAGCAGTCATGGTGAATAAGGGTTCAGCATCTGGTGCAATGATTTGGTTTCAATTCTTTGATACTTTTTGTGAGAGGCCTTTTCCTGAGGAAGGAACTCAGATAAATATAAGTTTCAAGCTTTTTAAGACCAAAAGGACCAATTTCTATGTTTATCAAAAACAACATCTATGGAGCAATGGGTTGGTTTCAAACCAAAAGCATTCCAGGACCTGGTGAAGATTCTTGGACTACCACATCTTAAAATTACCTTTGCATTTTGCTTCTGCTCCATTTCAGTTTCTATGAGGGTCCTTGACTTGAGTTTTTTTAATTTTTTATTTTTTCTGTTTCAGGGTTAGAATTTGCTATTTAGATGTGCTAACAGATGTCCTGGAAATTATTCTGTGTTGGAACTTAGCATCCCGTGTTATGACTACCTTCACTTTTACTTGGTTGTTGCTATGGACTGAATTGTGCCCTCCCCCAAATTTATGTGTTAAAACTTTAACCCCCAATGTGATGGCATTTGGAGATGGGGTCTTTAGGAGGTAATTACGTTTAGATGATGTCAGGAGGATGTGTCTTACTCTGTTTTGGCTGCTGCAGCAAATTATCCTAAACTAGGTGGCTTATAAACAGCAGATATTTATTCCTCACCGTTCTAAAGACTGGAAGTCTGAGATCACAGTGCCAGCATGCTTGGGTTCCGGGGAGGGCCCTCTTCTGTGTTGCAGACTGCCAGCTTCTTACTGTAATCTCTCATGGCAGAGAGCAGAATGACTCAAGTTATCTCAGGGCTCTTACGGGCACTAATCCCATTCTGATCCTCATCTATTCTTAGCTCCCAAATGCCCATCTCCTAATACTATCATATGGGGAGGTAGGATTTCAGCATATGAATGTTGGGGTATGCAAACATTCAGTTCATAAAGTTTTACCTCTGACTTCCAAAATTCATGTCCATCTAACATGTTAGATGGAAAAGACAACACACCAAAAGAGAAAGATAGATTTATAAATGTTGTATCAGATAGGGGTAATTCATTCAGAACGTATAAAGACCTTGTAACTCAAAAAAACCCAATTTAAAAATAAGCAAAGGACATAAATAGACATATCTCAAAAAAAAAACTGTACAAAAGGCCAATAAGCACTTGAAAAGATGTTTAATATGATTAGTCATTAGGGAAATGTGAAATCAAAATCATGGTGGAAAGCCACTGCATACCCAGTGGGATGGCTATAATCACACAAAAAGAGCAAGTGTTTGTGGGGATGTGGAGAAATCGCTCATATATTGCTGGTAGGAAAACAGTTTGACAGTTCCTCAAATGATCACATGACCCACCATTCAACTTTTAGGTATATATCCAATAAAATGGAAGACATATGTCTTTACAAAATTTTGTACATGAACGTTTATAGTAACAATATTCATAATAGCCAAAAGTGGAAGCAGCTCAGTTGTCCATCAGCCGATGAAGTGGCAAACAAAATGCACCACATACATGTTATGAGATATTCATACAGCCATAAAATAGAATGTAGCACTGATATATGCTACAACTTTTATGGACCTTGAAGCATTGTGGTGAATGAATGAAAAAGCCAGATACAAAAGGCCACATAGTGTATGATTTCATTTACATGAAAAGTCTATCACAGTCAAATCCATAGAGACATAAAGCAGGCTAGTGGTTTCCAGGGCTGGGGGATTAGAAGAGGAATAGGGACTACTTCGTGCTTATATGTGATGAAAACGCTCTAGCATGAGATAGTAGTGACAGCTGTACCACATTGTGAGTGTGTTAAAAACCGCTGCATTTGCACTTTAAAACGGCTAAAATAGTGAATTTTGTGTTATATGAAGAAAATTAATCTTGATAAAAAATAAATAATTTAAAAGGAGAGAGATTGTAATGGGCCATAAGTTAAAATAGTTATATTGATCTTTATGTATATTTTTATATATACCTCACTTTTTCTCAATACTATGCCAAAAAATCTCAATATTTTCCATTTAATTTAATTTAATTTTAATTTAGGAAAATCAAAGAACTTCATAATATTGCAGTTATAAAGAGGCTGAAAATAAATTGTTACCACTCGATATTATTTAATCATTTAATTATTAATTATTTAAAGTTAAGAGGGAGAAGAGAATACACATACAAAACCACAGGGAGAGTGATTTTAAAACTGTCTTTCATTTGCATTTCCTCTAATGATCGGTGATGTTAACCACGATGAGGTACCAACTCACGCCAGTCAGGATGGCTATTATTAAAAGTCAAAAAATAACATGCTGGTGAGGATGTGGAGAAAAAGGAATGTTTACACACTGTTGGTGGAAGTGTAAATTGATTCAGCCCTTATGGAAGACTGTGTGGCAATTCCTCAAAGACCCAAAGAAATACCATTCGACTCAGCAATTCCATTCCTGGGTATATATGCAAAGAAATGTAAATAATTGTATTATAAAGACACATGCATGTATATGTTCATTGCAGCACTATGCACTACAGAAAAAAACATGGAATCTACCTAAATTCCCATCAATAGTAGACTGGATAAAGAAAGTGTTGTACATATACACCATGGAACACTGTGCAGTCCTAAAAAAATGAGATCATTTCCTTTCGGGGCCATGGATGGAGTGGGAGGCTATTATCCTTAGCAAACTAATGCAGGAACAGAAAGCCAAATATCACATGTTCTCATTTATAAGCGGGAGCTAAATGATGGGAACACGTGGACACATAGAGGGAAACAACGCACACTGGGGCCTACTTGAGGGTGGAGGATGGGAGGAGGGAGAGGATCAAGAAAAATAACTAATGGGTACTGGCCATAATACTTGGAAGTTGAAATAATCTGTACATAAACAACTATGACACAATTTACCTATGTAACAAACCTATATGAGTACCCCTGAACTTAAAATAAAAGTTAAAAATAAAAACTTTGTGTGGATAAATTCTAAGTGATACAAATTATATTTTACCTATTATCTCAAACAGCATTAATGCAATATACATTTTAATTTGTTCATACTATTTTAGTCAATATAATAGATCTTGGCATTAAAAATCCCATTATGTGTAGGTTTTCCTTCATCTCATTAAATTAATTGTCTTAGTCCCCAAGGCTTATCATTTGTGTTTTGACCATCTTTTGAGTCTGGACAATTTGCTATGAATAATTTTACTGTAGCTCAACTCTTGTTCATACAACATATAAGTATTGTCCTCACTGCCAATTTTCAGAGATGCATATGTAATTTAGTTTCATTTTGTTTTCTACATTTCTCTGTAGTACTATGCCCATCAGAATGGCTCAAATACCAAGGAAAGTGTTACTGGTTCTCTAATGAGATGAAAAGTTGGAGTGACAGTTATGTGTATTGTTTGGAAAGAAAATCTCATCTGCTAATCATACAGGACCAACTTGAAATGGTAACTTGTCTAGCATCAGGGTTATGGCATTAGTCTTTTTGCAGTTAAAAATAACTTTCCTCAAATATCTTTCCATCTTTGCATTAAATCGTCATTTACCTTGATTATCGAGTTTTGAGCACCCTCTTAAAATCGGGCATGCCTCACTTCTCATGCTAGATATTGCTTAAATTCATATATTCAATTTGCAATTGTGTGTGTGTGTGTAACATATATATGATATAATGTGTGTATAAGTAAGGTATGAATTGATTTGCATAAAAATCGCCATGCAGAGTGCTTTTCTTTTTTTTTTGCAGTGAAATTTAAAATCTTCAGTGCCTCTGAATTGCTAAAATATTCTGCTCATTTAGTCCCTCATTGTCCACATTTCAGGCTTTTATACAGAAAAACCTAAGGCAATCAAACCACGTATGGATTGGGCTTAACTTTACCTCTTTGAAAATGACGTGGACTTGGGTGGATGGTTCTCCAGTAGATCCAGAGATGTCTTTCATAAAAGGCAATCTGATTTATTGTCTATTGTAGAATATGTCTCCAGAATGCACCTCTAGGTCCACCAAATTCAACTCTGAAATAGTTACTGCTACTGCAGAACTCGAAAGAATGAAAATTAGTTTAGTATTTATGGGAGTAATGATGAATATTTTGATTTGGTTCTTAAAGAAAAAGGATTTGAAAACAATAATGGCGATTTATGATTTTAAAATTTCTTACACTTTATATAGAAAAGTAGATTGTTGCAGTCTCTCTCTTTTTTTTTAGATGGAGTCTTGTACTGTCACCCAGGCTGGAGTGCAGTGGCATGATCTCAGCTCACTGCAACCTCTGCCTCCAGGGTTCAAGCAATTCTCTGCCTCATTCTCCCAAGTAGCTGGGATTACAGGCACCCACCACTATGCCTAGCTAATTTTGTTGTATTTTTAGTAAAGACATGGTTTTACCATCTTGACCAGGCTGGCCTTGAACTCCTGACCTTGTGATCCACCCACCTCGGCCTCCCAAAGTGTTGGGATTACAGGCATGAGCCACTGTACCCAGCCATAGTCTCCTATTTTTAAAGTTCCTAATGTTATCTTTAGCCATCTTCAGTAATAAAATAAAACCAATGTGCAATTTTTGTATTATGTAATTATCATAATGTTAAAATACAAACAATAAATACAACATAGAACAAGATTATCCAAAAGTCTCTGAACAGATGTATGGAGTTATTGATTTTTAAAGTTCCATCAACATTTGTGTGTGCTTTATTTTATAATAAAATATTTAATTGAAAATATAAATAGTAAAACAGGCAAATTCAAAATCCTATTCCTACATTAGTAGGCAAGATAATGGTTCCCAAATGTCCACATTCTAATCCGAAAATGTTGTGAATGTGTTATTTTATACGGCAAAAGAGACTTTTCAGGTATGATTAAATGGAGACTCTTGAGATAGGGATATTTTGCTGGATTATCCGTGTGGTCCCAATTAAATCACAAGGGTCCCTAGAAGAGGGAGGAAGTAGAATTAGAGTCAGATTGGGAGATATGAAGTGAAACACAGAGATTCACATGATGTGAAAGCACCTCTGTGAGCCAAGGCACGCAGGTGGCCTCCAATTCCTCCCTAGTGCACCCAGAAGGTGACTGCAGATACTTTGATTTTAGCCCTGTAGGGCAATCTTGGACTTCTGATATTCATAAGTGTAAGATAATAAATTAGACTTGTTTTAGGCCACTAAGTTTGTAGTAATTTGTCATAGTAGTGATAGAAAAAGAATACATTATCGTAATCGACTTAATGGTGCTATTGTGTTATTTTTCCCTTATTTCTATTTCATCATTAAATATCACATATTTTCTATCTGAGTGCACTAAGTCACATAACAAGTAAATAAAAACATTATTTGAAATGAAGTATAAAATTATGGATGTGTGTCATCTGAGAGCAGAGTTGTGTCACTGAACATCACGAAGTTGACAAACTTGCTTTTGTCCTCATGCCAAATCCATTCATCATTGCCTTTAGGGTTGAGTTTTAACTCTCGATCATGCCTAGAAATTTTTGTCCATAATGTTTTCAATACAAAATTTAAATCTAAACTTGGACAAAGTGTATTTTCTAATGTGAAAATTCAGTACTTGTCCTTATCAATTTGGAAGCTTTGAAGATCATGCACACCTTTTCCAAGGTTCTTTCTTGAACTTTTTCCACAGGCCAAACAAATTTATCACAGAATATATCATTAACACTACATTATTTTATAGATAACTTTGTTAACTTTTTTTTTTTTTTTTTTTTTTTTTTTTTTTTTTTTTTTTTTTTTTTGGAGGCGGAGTTTCGCTCTTGTTACCCAGGCTGGAGTGCAATGGTGCGATCTCGGCTCACCGCAACCTCCGCCTCCCGGGTTCAGGCAATTCTCCTGCCTCAGCCTCCTGAGTCGCTGGGATTACAGGCACGCGCCACCATGCCCAGCTAATTTTTTGTAGTTTTAATAGAGACGGGGTTTCACCGTGTTGACCAGGATGGTCTCGATCTCTTGACCTCGTGATCCACCCGCCTCGGCCTCCCAAAGTGCTGGGATTACAGGCTTGAGCCACTGCGCCCGGCCTCTTTGTTAACATTTTTAATTATGTTACATTATAAGTGAATAATGCAATAAATATGCAATTTATTATTTAGGTCATACATAGGTCGATTTGTATATTGAATTATTTACAAACATCAATTCATATAACTGCTGTAACAATATCATGAAGTATTATTATCATCCTTATACAATCAGATATAAGAAGGCAAAAGAGGTTGTTAAGTGAGCTGTCCAAATGGAGTTAATCTTATTTTTTAATCTAACTGAACCATGTGGGCCAAGAAAAGTAATACTAGAATGGGAATGTGGAGGGAAATTTATTCTTACTGCTGTTATTTGCAGACTCTCCGGCAACTCTTGACTAACCACAGGTAACAAGGCTAAGTTACAGAGTTATTGTAAGTGTTAGTGAATCCAAGTATGTAAATATGCTTTAAAATTTTGAATTACGTTTTTATTTAAAAGAGGATATTAGTGGAAGACACAAATGGATGTCTTCAGCAACAATGATTAACAAAGCATTTATTCTCTCTTCTCCAGATTCTTCATAAAGGGACCAGCTAAGGAAAACCGCTGTGCTGCCATTAGGGCAAGCAACATTTACTCTGAAACCTGCAGCAGTGTTTTCAAATGGATTTGCCAGTATTAGAGTTTGACAAAATTCATAGTGAAATAATCAATGATCACTATTTTTGGCCTATTAGTTTCTAATATTAGTTTCAAGGTGTAACATTTTAAAATGCAATTAAATGCAAAAATTTCTTCTCCCTTCTCCCTCCATCATTGACATCAGTCTAACCTCAGAGTAACCCTGTTAACACATTAAAATGTACCCTTCAAATTTTTTACATGATAGTATAAACCAATGTGACTTCATGTAATTGTATCCAGGATTTCTATTCATTGTTTATTTTATTCCAAATGTGATCAAATGATGCCTATTTTTCCTGTATCTTGGCTTTTTAAATTCTTAATAATGTCCTAAGCAACATTTCTTATATTTCTAAGGGTTGAACCATAATGTGGATTTATACATTTGTTACCCTTTTATCAAAGAGAATTAACTGTGTTTCCTGGCTGATGCTACTCTGCACTCAGCTACAAAAAACATCCTGAATATATTCTTAAATAGTAGCACCTTTATTTCTATGATATAAACCCTAAAAGTAGAATTTCTAGGTAAAAGTGTTAAATGTGTTGTTTCATATTTTATACAATTTTTATATGTTGCACTTTTATTTTCAAATTTAGAAGCTTTCAAACTTATAAGAAGATATTAGGTGCAGAAAAAGAATATACTGCTTTCCTTGAACCTCTTGAGAATTAGCTGCCAAATCGATGCATTTTATTATTACGTTCCATTTGTTATTGGATCCTTTCTGTGTATTTCCTTCTGAAAAGAGGCCTTCTCCTACGTAACCACAATAACATGAAAATCAGCAAATGGACATTGATATAGAACTATCATCTAACTCCCAGACTTCCTTCAAGGTTTGCTATTTATCAAAATAATGTTTCTTAGAGTAAAAGCATCCCACTCAGAATCAATGTCTGCATTTGGTGACTCTATCTCTTTGGCCTCCTTCAACATAGAAGAGTGCCTGAGCCTTCCTTGACATTCATGACCTTGACGCTTTTGAATATTGCACACTGGTTATTTCGTAAAATGTTCTTCAGCTGAAATTTTCTGATTGTTTCTCATGGTGAGATTCAAGTTGTATCTTCTTGGCAGAAATGGCACAGAAGTGATGCAGTGAAGCTTTGTTCCGTCTGCATCCTTTCAGGTGGCACACAGCTTTATTTGTTCCATTAATGATTACATTTATTTCATTCACATGATTGATATCATTTCTGTTTGAATTCACTGTAAAGCTATTATTTTCTCATTATAATTTATTCACATTTGGGGGCGTGAGTGAGATGGCCTTAATATTCCCTTCAGCTTGGGGCTAAATTCTTTTTTTTTTTTTTTTTTGAGACAGGGTTTCACTCCGTCACCCAGGCTGGAGTGCAATGGTATGATCTCAAGCACACTGCAACCTCTGCATCCCGGGCTCAAATGATCCTCCTGCCTCATCTTCTCAAGTAGCTGGAACTGCAGGCATACGCTAGCATGCTTGGCTAATTTTTGTATTTTTTGTAGAGACAGGGTTTCACCATGTTGCCCAAACTGGTCTTGAACTCCTGGACTCCAGCGATCTGGACACCTCGGCCTCCCAAAGTGCTGGGATTACAAGCATAAGCCACTGAGCCTGGCCTTGAGGTTAATTTCTAAACAGATTTCTTCTCAACTATAGGTCCCTAGTCTCCCTTTTCTTAGAGCATTTACTTTAGCAAACTTATAATAATTGTAAATTTTTACTCTACCCCTTTGACATATCAAACTCTATCAGATTTCATAACCCGGGAATATCTTTCTAAAGGACCTGGGAGCCATCCTTTTGAAATGTAATTCCCAAGGATGATAGAGCCCCTATTTTCCACTCTCTGTGGGAGGGTAGGAATCTAACTTCAATGGGACACCTTGCTTCACTTTATAAAACTACCACCTGTCACAGGATTTGTCAATGTCAAATAAAATATAGAGATGAATCTCTAGGTTTAAAATGTTTTGATTAGAAAGTAAGAATTGTAAATTGGGGCACATATAGCAACTGATAGTCTTAAGTATATCCAAAGAACAAAGAGAAGGGTGGAGGATTTACTAAAAGGAGAAATGTTATTTATTGCTTTGAAAGAAAGCATGTTGGCCCTAGTAAAATTTTGGGGAGCTGGCAAATTCTGATTGGTGAATGACAGTAGTAGGTGAAAGTAGTCTTAGAATCACAATAGGTTATTTTAGTAGCTATTGGAAAAACTGGTTTTAGGCTACACCAGGCAGTTTTAGCAGCCAGGCTTATAGAAAATTAAATTTTGGGAGCAATGATATGTACCTTAAGTGCTTCCCGCGCCCCCCCCCCCGCCCGCCGCCCCGGCCTGCCTACTCTGCTTTGATTGAGTAGGACAAAATGACCTAATTTATACGATCAACTTTTACAACTTTCTCTTTTATTCAAGATCTCTTTCTGAACGCATTCTTAGTCAACCATTTTGAAGTTAGGCTTAATTACCTCTGGTGCCAGGATAGACCTGTCTTGGTTGTCTCTGTCTCACGTGAGAGGAAGGTATGAAAGTCTATGTCAGGGATCTGGCCCATGTTTGCTCAACAGAAAGACCAAAATAAAAAAAAAGTTTGTTTGGAGTCTAGCATCTAGTTTTATGAGTATTTTAACACTTTGTCATCAGCAATCATCTCAAAGCATTGGGCCAATGTTTCGTTGGGGCAGATGGCTTCATAATGATTTAATATGAAATTAAGAATAAAGCTTAAAAAATCATAATATAACAGTAATTAACAACAATATAACAAGTTTAGTTTTTATAATGCTTTCAAATTAAAACTAGACAAATCCAAAGATCTAGGACCTGTCTGTAGTCACTGGGTAGCATTTTGTGACTGGATTGAATTAAACCAGAGAATGTCACCTTTGTAAGAGAGACTACTAATACAATTTGAAGAAAAAGTTGTGTTAGGAATGTTGTCAAAGCTATTCACTAGATTTACTAAAAGAATTTCTTAGGTCAGGTTTCGTCAACTTATCTAAAACAGTTACGAATTGTAAATTTTAATTACTATGTTATCTTGCCAAATGAAAAACCTTAAGGAGGAAAACGTGTACTGTTTTGTTCCTCCTGGTGTGGAGTTTTGCTCCAATATCTTGGGAAAAGCTGATGACAGCATGAAAAAAATCAACTTTTCATCCCGGTTTACAGTTTGAATGTCTCTGATTACGGCATCCGGTGGTTTGGTAAACTTTTTGTGTGATCCATACATTAGGCACAAGATGTGTTTTTAAAATTTATCTAGTTTCAGCTTATTGGGCTTTAGGAACGGAGAAGTTCTCATTTTTGTACTTTGATGCAAAAAAGTTGGCTTAGAGGAATGTAGAATAATTTATGGCTTTGTCTAGTCTAGAGATGGATAACACGAACTCAGAAACAATGTACAGAGTTATGATCTAACAACAGATGTATTATGGTTTTTTCTAGAAATGTAACTTCTTTTCTACATTGATTAAACAGTATTATCAGATTTTAAAACCTCTTGAAGCTAGAAAGCCAAACTAAGGCAAACTTTAGATTTTATTTACAGTCTTAAGGTCTTTGGGACTCCTAGGAAGTAACAGTTTTTATATACTCAGTGTAAGGCTGTGAACCTTCAAAGTTAAGCATGATATGGATATTGTTAAATATGACGTTTCAGACAAAGCCTTGGTAATGTAACCTATGTTTTTAACTGTATTCTGCTATTAAGATAGAGCAGAATTTTATTGGACTTATGTAAATAGCTTTACGTAAATAACCATATTGCCATAAGAATACCAACAAATACATTTTAAAGTTTTGAAGGAATCAAGTAAGGAGAAAAAACAGCAAATGCTTTTATCTTTTTAAACAAAAGTATATTTTATCAAATTACTGTAAATTATAGATAGCGTAGGAGAGAAACTTTCTTTATACCTGAAAGACAAAACATTTGAGTAAAAACAACCTTTCACATAAATGACATAAGAACATGATCAGTTCCAATGTTCTATAGTAGAGTAGGGTGACTATAGTTAACAATGATGTACTGTATATTTTAATATATCTAAAGAGAGAATTTGAAATATTCTCGGCCTGGCGTGGTGGCTCAAGCCTGTAATCCCAGCACTTTGGGAGGCTAAGGCGGGTGGATCATGAGGTCAAGAGATCGAGACCATCCTGGTCAACATGGTGAAACCCCGTCTCTACTAAAA
>NW_016107494.1:1355443-1379533 GCF_001604975.1 Cebus imitator | reverse complement strand
AAAAAAAAAAAAAAAAGAAAAAGAAATATTCTCAACACATAGGAATAATAAACATTGAAGAGGATGGATACCCTAAGCACCCCAACTTAATCCCTATGTATTGTATTCATCTACCAAAATATCACATGTATCTCATAAATGTATATAAATATTATGTATAAATTAAAAAACCACTTGATTAAAACAGAAGCACGGGTCACCGTAAAATAGTAACTCATTAAACCAGAGTGATAATCAAAAGATTTCAACAATAATATAGAAAGTTACATGAATGGAAAAATCTTAATCATTTTAAAGCTCAGTTTTTTAAGTAATTAAAAACCTAATAAAGGCAACATAAAATTTATTTTGATGAAATGTAAAATCTTTTTATTTTAAGCCAGCTACCAAAAGGGTAAAGTAATATCTTTTGCAGTGTAATTGTTTCTCCTTATAAAGTGTTCATTTAGATAATCTGGAAATTGGACCTAAGGAAAAGGACACTTGAATTTAATCAAACACAGAAAAAAACGTGTCTAACATTATAAGCGCAACAATTAGATATATCAAGAAAAGCAAAGAGTACAAAATCAAATTATATTGGAGAAAAATACCGCTTTTCTAGTCTTTCATGGTAAGTATTTTACTGTCAGGCAGTAACAACAAAGTTAGAACCAGAAGAAAAAAGTTGCTGGAGTGGACAACAAAGCAAAAAGGCCTTTTCAAGTTTCTCCATGGTATTAAAACTTAAGGTAGTGACGTATGCCTGCAAATCACGTGCAGTGAGATACAGCAAAAGTTGAACCACTAGGATATTGATCTGAGAAATATGGAAATGAAACTTTTATTTCAAGAAGTGAAATTATTATGTAAATGAATAGGAGAGCATTTTTAACCTCTAACTAGGGAAATTGAATAGATTTCCAGGAAAGAAATGGCAAAACCAGAAACTGTAGTTAAGAATAAGACTGTTAAAGACACATGATTTGTGCTTATAAATCAAACCTCTTGCAACTTTATGAAGAGCAAATACATATTTTAAGAAAATCTTGTAGTTTCAAATGCTGAGGATCAGATTCTGGTTGGGTATCAGTGCACCCTTAATACCAATGTTTACTTTTTAGAAAAACACATAATTTTTTTTTTCAATCTCACTCAACTCAATCACACACAAAACCTCTTTTCTAACACCCATCTTTTATAGCTCTTCTTTAACTTGTCTAGACCTTTTATAATGTTTTTAAAACCTCCAGCCTTAGTCTTATAATTTTTTTTTCTTTTGGGGAAACCAATCATTTTATCTTAGGACAGAAAATTATGTAAGATTTCTTCATACAGAATAACCTTTTAGAATTTATATTTTGATTAAAAACCTAGATATTATTAGTCTTTTTACAAAAGACTAACAAATCTTTTTTTTAAAAAAAGACTAATCTTTTTTATAAAAGGCAAATAAATCTTTTTATAAAAGTCTGATAACTTTATAAAATTTAAGATGCTAGAAGAAACTTATTTAACAATTTGTTTTAATTTTTTAACTTATTCTAGTATTACCCAGACATTTAATGAGTACCTAATATTTAACTTAACATAAGGTAATTTTTAAGATTTTAAGTTATATGAAAACTTCACAAACATTTATTTTATTAGTAATTATCCAACTTATTTATTAACAACTATATCTGGATTACTTATGAAAATGTAGATATTAGAGCTACTCATTTTAAGTTATTTTTTATTAACCAATTTGTAGCTAGTTAATATCAGATGTTTAAGTAAGAAACTTAGAGTTAAATGGATGTACACCTCATCGTTAACTCAGAAAATATATTTTTATTAAACTGTAATTAACTTTTAATTAAATATATTATTAACTAATAATAATCGAATTTTAATTTAATAATGTCTAAATGTAACCCTAACCCTATTAAATTATTAATTCAATATCAATTATTAAATTATTCTTATTTATAAAAAATTATACAATATTATTTTGTTTGACGCTGGGTTTATAGGTTTATGACTAACATATCTAGCAGGGGCAAATATAAAACTGACCAGTTAACTCAGGCAAAAATGTATGTTGACAATTTTGAAAACATTTCTAATTTTATTTTATTAACAACTTAAAAACAATTTATTTGAAGTTTATTTAAGTCATATGAACTAAATAAAACATTTGTGTAATTAAAATGTATTTTATATGCATGCCCATTTATCCTAAGAAAATTTTTAAAGAAATTTCTGGCCAATGACAGCACATTTTATCATTTAGACTTAATATATAATGTAATATATGTGCATATGTAGAAACACTTTTAAATGTATATCTATATAGAGAAAGAGATCGTACAGCTTAGGTTTTAGTCATAAAATAGCAAAACATATTAACTCATCAGTTGATTAAAAACATTTGAATCTAAATCTTTTTTTTCTTTGACAAAATGAGATAAGGCTAAACTGTAAGTTTTCTTTTCTTTTAGTTTGGCTTTGTCAAGAAGCAATTTTACAAAGGCTGTGAACCAAATTTTGGAGACAGACAGCTGAGTCAGTTACCAACATTCTGGATCAGACAAGGAATAGTTAACTTTGAGAATGTGACTCAGTTATGTGAGGAGGCCCCCAAAAGAGTTTAACAAGGTTCATATTGTATTTTCGTGGTCTCAACTACAGTTGCTATTCCTTTTAGTACAAGAAAGGTGTCTTTTACATGGGAATTTCACCATTTGCTTTTAAGAAACGGCATAAAAGTAAAAATGATTTTATTTTTTATTTTCTGACTTTCAAGTGTTCAAGTGTTTTTGTTTTGTTTTGGTTTGTTTTGTTTGAGGCAGTCTCCCTCTGTCACCAGGCTGGAGTGCAGTGGCGTAATCTCAGCTCACTGCAACCTCCGTCTCCTGGGTTCAAGTGATTCTTCTGCCTCAGCCTCCCAAGTAGCTGGGACTAAGGTGTGCACCACCATGCCCAGCTAATTTTTGCATTTTTAGTAGAGACAGGGTTTCACCATGTTGGCCCTAATGGTCTTGATTTCTTGACCTCGTGATCTGCCCACCTCGGCCTCTCAAAGTGCTGGGATTACAGGCGTGAGCCACCCCCCAGCCAGCTGTTTTTTTTTTTTTTTTTGAGACAGAGTCTCACTTTGTCACCCAGGCTGGAGTGCAGTGGCGTGATCTCAGCTCGCTTACCTCCTGGGTTCAAGTGGTTCTCCTGCCTCAGCCTCCCGGGTAGCTGGGACTACAGGCATGCACCACCATGCCTGGCTAATTTTTGTATTTTTAGTAGAGACGGGTTTCACCATGTTGGCCAGGATGGTCTCGATATCCTGATGTCATGATCTGGCTGCCTCGGCCTCCCAAAGTGCTGGGACTACAGGCGTGAGCCACTGCACCTGGCCTCAAGTGTTTCTGCTTACATACCCAGTATACCAGAATATTTGAGGAGCTTGGAAAAAAAGTTCAGCTTAGAGAAAGATAAAGAGGAGGAATTATAAGAGAAGGGGAAAGCCCTGGACAGGAAAACGTGTCAGCTAGCTTTAAGATAGTGTTTTGCAGTAAGGCACTCAATTAAGATATGAGGCTCATTTGGAGTACATAATTCTATAGTTGTGGTCTTTTAGTTTAGATTTAAGAATAGACTGTTGATCTCTGCAATATTTGAATATGTTACCAGCTGGAGTCCCAGAAAATATGTTGGCATGCCTTTAAACTTTGAGAATCCATTTGTAACTAAATTTATCTAGGTGATTTCGTTTAAATGCCAAATACATAAAAGCCAATTAAATGCAAGCACTGATTATGAAAAGGCCAAATAAACCCAAGAAGGAAGATCAGCTGCCTTCTCCAACTGAAGGAAAAAAGAAAAATGCTTTTGTCGAGCCTTCAACCTGAAAAGAGAAATCCTGTCACCCAGACCTCACAGCTGAGATCTGCCAGGAGGAAGATGGTCCTCTCTAACAGGAGATCTTCCAATAAGAGGCAGAAAGGCATCTCCAACAAAATCCATATAAAATAGAAGTCAACTAAAATTGGGAGTTGAGTCCAAGAGATTCACCAGGAAGAAATGAGGCAACCTGCAGAAGCAGTGCAGTCATGAGAGTCAATGAGCCCCTGTGTGAGTACGTCATGCCCTAGCGCTGTGGACCAGTGATTCTCCCAAACTGAATCAGCTTTGGAACACAGCTGGACACCAAGTAGGTCAAAATCAAAATAAAATATAGGGACAGATCTCTGCATTTAAAACGTTTTATTAGAGAGGTGAGAATTGTAATTTGGCATAAATGCAGGGACCGGGGGTCTTCAGTTTGTCTAAAGAACAAAACAAAGATTGGAGGTGTTATTAAAAAAAGAAAGTTATGTATTGTTTTGAAAGAAAGTTTACTGGCTCTAGTAAAGTTTTAAGGAGCTGGCAAGTTCTGATTGGTGTGTGACAGTGGTGGGTAAAACCAGTCTTGCAGTCACAGCAAGTTATTTTAACAACTGTTAGATAAAACTGGTTTTAGGCTACAACAGGCAGTTTTAGCAGCTAGGTTTGTAGAAAATTACATTTTTGAAGCAATGCTATGTGCCCTGAGTGCCTTTTTCCCCTGGTCTGTCTACTCTGTTTTAGTTGCATATGACAAGAATGACCCCATTTGTTTCATCGACTTTTGCAGATCAAAGAAAGTTTAATTTTCTTTTGGGTAAAGACAATTAGCAAATGTGGATGGTGTATGATCTACTCTTCACCTTCACTCTTAAAGCTCCACCCCATTTTGTTTTGGCAGATTTTAGTTCAGACTGAACTAAAATTTTAGTTCAGACTTTTCCCTGTGGTAACAATCTTGAATAAAATAGCCATTGTCTGTGTGATGTTGTTCAGTGCAATTCTTGCTCTGTCAGAAGGTACTTCATGTTTCCAGTTATATCTTTGTGGACTCCCAGTTTTACATTTTGTTCAATAGGTTATAATCTCCTATTCTGGTACTCAAATTGTTTCAAATTCAGACATGACAGTCCTGTCAAAAAGTGCCATGTCTATCCTTGATCTCCAAAATCATTTTCTGGCTTAAAGTTAAAAAAAAAACAAACTCAGCAGAATACCTGTAACCATTTTTGCCAGTGTTTGAAGTGAGTTTTATGTGTAGCCTGATTCATAAGAATAAATTAACCAGACAGATAACAAAACTTCAACTTTGTTTAATTAAAAAAAAACTTTGTTTGTTTCATCCTTAATAATCTTACTTTTTGTTGCCCTATTATCTAAGACATTAACTTAGTGTATTTTTTTCCTGCAAATCCATTTTCTTTCTGTGTAGCATCTAGCTGTTGCTGGATCATCATCACTGAGGTAGGCACATCCTTCACTCCCTTTCACGGCAAACCTGCAACAAAGGGATTAGCCATTATGTAGTCACGTGATTTCTTCCTTGCCCACTGACAGCTTTAAACAAAAATTCTACTTGTCTAAAGTGCTGAAAGGTGTGCTCTGGCACAGTTCTCTCTTGCTAGTGTTGAGATACCTATACTAGTTTGGATCAAAAGAGTTTCTTTTCCAAGAATTTGTATATGTTAAACTGGCATTAGGTTAGTTACATGTAATCGGTGGAGGTACCAGTTCACATAAACCAATGGTTTTCAATTAGGGGTGATTTTGCTTCCAAACCAAGAAACACTTGACAATATCTGGAGATGTTTTTTTATTGTCACAAGTGGAGGAAGAGGTTGAGTAGGGTGGATAGTTTCTGTCATTGAGTGGGTAGAAGCCAGGGATGCTGCCTACATCCTACAATACACAAAGAAAAGTACCCCTTTTCCATGACAAGAGAAGTATTCAGCACAAAATATCAGTAGTGTTTCTATTGAGAAACTCTAACATAAACTAAGTGTCTAAGTGACTGAGAGTGACCATTTAGGGTGTGTACACACATTTTCCAAATTATAACACTAAGGTATGAAGCCCAGGACGAATTGCGTAATAGTGAAATTGCAAATGAAATCAGATTAAAATGAACATCAAATTGAAATTGATCTGTAAAAGACATCAGAAAATAGGCAATAAAACGTTTAAAGAAGAGGCATATAATTGGACAAGATAGTTTATAATTAGACAAAAGTTTAAATTGGGGTGGAGGTAGTTGTGTATATGAATCTCAGGTCTTTATTTTCAAAATAGCCAACTAGGAGATTTGTTCCCTTGTATCTTAATTTCTAACCTTCATGGTTGATTCCTCAAGTAAATCTCAATATATACTCAATATCTCCTTCATCTTACTGAGACATACAAAAATATTGGGCTGTACGGAAATTTCGCTAAAGTATAAGTCCTAGAGAAGGCTGCACTATCTAAATTTAAGTGATTCCAGAAAGAAAGAAACTCACGATTTCTTAAGTTTAGCTCCATCTACCCATTGTCCTGTTCCATTGGCCATCTTCAGCCCAATCCAGTGATCAGAACTGCATTTGTACCGCCTAAGAAAATCCTTTAGAGACAAAATTAATTTCAAAATCATGCATGTCAATTTTTACTACAACCTATTGTGTACCTCTTGTTCTGCAGGTTGTGAAGTGCAAGGCAACAACTGCTCAACTCCTGGCTTCACTAGAAAAAAGCTATGGAATTTTTTTTTAAACTGCTTTATTTTTTCTCTGACCTTCGGTTTTCTGATTTGTGAAACGAATATATGAGATACATTTTCTTTAGATATGATTCCAAATTGATAAATGTTCAATTTGAATATCTATCCCTTCACAATTTTCAAACTGTAAGCTACTAGAAAGCCAAGGTTTGAAATTGAGTCCTTGCATAGCATTTCTAATTACCAGATATTTATTACACTTTTTGTCCACTTCCCAGTAAACAGTAGTAGCTTCATTTTAGTTTTATGTCTTACTTCAGTTTATCTCCACAAACTACATATGTAAACACACACACACACACACACACACACACACACAACCCTCATATATCCAGTTTCTTTAGAATCTAATTATCAAATTTTATTTTTCTGCTAAACATTTAAATTTCCAAATACATCATTCAGAAATAAATACAATGTTTCTTTTCCTGACATTTCTCCTGCTGATGCATTGTTTAACTTACTAATACCCTCGATCTTTTTCTTTAATCATAGAATTATATGCGAAAGTCCTTGAGGTACTCTGCTGCTAAATAGCTTGGAAACTATAAGCTTCACATTGTATCACTCTACTTTTCAATTGAAGATAAATATAAAGGAGTTAGGCCAAATCACAACACAATAGTCAAATCCCATCTACCCCAACAGTGACACCTGCAGCTTTTGGCATTTTAATACACCGTCTTCACAGCATTGCATAAACCAATTTGAAAAAAATTAATCGGTTGGGCTAAGTTTGGATTTACAAATAAACAGATTAATGAAAACACTGTCATACATTCAAAGGCCTTAATTTATAGTGAGGAAAATAATGTAAACATAATGTTAGAAAATATTCTACTAGATATGGAGAAGTTATGAGTGTAATGAATACAATGTGAAATTGGAATTTACAGAAAAAAAATATGAGTCTTCAAGGGAAACTTTGATACAGGATGTGCTCCAATAGAGGAGTAGAATATTCCACGTAAATGCAGATGCCCAAGGAAAAGAGGGTGATTCATAGCCTATACTCAGGAAAGAACTTCGGGAAAGGCTTCAGGAGAGATCTTGAGTGGTCTTGGTGACAGGGAACTGGGAGCTGTGTTTCCCGGGCCTGCTCTGTGAAAAATGTTAACATTATTTGTTCTGTAAAAGCTTGCCCCATTTTAGCCCTTTGTTAGAACTGAAATAATTCTAAATAGGTGGAAATAGATATAAAAGTATTTTGTAAGACAAACTTTATCTCATATTAGTTTGTAATTAAAATGTACATTTAAACTATTTTAAATAATCCATTAAAATCTTATATAAGTTTCTTCTCCACTCCACAGACGGCTTTACTTCATTCTGTTTGTCACTTAAATTTTGCCAATGTGTATATTACATAGCAGTAACCCGTGATCTTCAAAATATATTAGGATATTTTATGATCAGTGTTTTTTCTTCATCCAAACAATACAAGCATTCTTCCCTGATACATTTGAAGATTTCTCTTAACTTTAAAACAAATTATTTTTGTGTACTTCCGGTCTTTACATTCCATGACCCTCACTATTTAGTCAGTCTTCACTGACAATATTCCTACAGTGAATGTACTTATTTTAATATTGATTGTCTTTACCTTTCTTCATGTTTCCTTTTAGTAACATTCATTATTTTTCCATCTTGCTGCTTGTATAGCTTTCTTTTTTCCCCAAGAGGAACTGTAAGGAACAGTCAGAGGATTTCTCAGAATGTTCCTTTTCAAAAGTCTTGCAAAATTCAGCAGCAATACTATTGACTAAAGAAGCCCTATGATGTTAAGTTTGCACCTCGATTCTTGATTTACAGTATCTACTCCTAAGCCATCTAGCTTTCAACATTTTACTACCTTTTGTTTCTTGGAAAATAGTTGTGTTTCCTTGCACTGACCTGTAAACTGACCCTGCCTGATTCACATGCATTTGAACCAATCTTCAGGCAGATTGCATAAATAAACTTTGTTTACCACAAAGGCAACACACAACTGTCTTTTAACCATGTGGACTCTTGTGTTATCCTGCTTTTCACTGAAATACTTCTCAATAACAAATTATTTGCAAAAAATATTTTAAATCGAGCTATATTACCTCTTATATGTTTTTTTCATTCTTAAAGAGACTGAACAAAGGTAAGTAAAAATGTATGTTTACAATATAAGTGACTAGGGTAAAGAACAAATTTCACGCATGCAGAGGTGTGGTTTTATAATCCTGTTTTAAAGCTCTTGGAGAATCTGTTTACTCATAAAGATTTTGTCATGTAAATCAAAATTTATTCAACAAGGATTTGTTAGACTTTTCATTTGTACCTGATTTTGTGCAGTAATGATAAGGATAAAATTTCAGAGAAGACATGGTCACGCTCACTGAAAATGTATGCTCTGGGTGTAGGAGGAAACTTCTGATTTTCCTCTTTATTGCATTACTGGTGGAGAGTGTTTCAATGGAAGCTGCATGGGACCTCAGAGACAGGCAGCAAAACAAAATGGGGAAGTCGGGGCAAAGTTTCTCTCAGGAAGTAGAATGGAGAAGCCCCTCCTTCCTCAGACAATTTCCCTTTCTTGGCGGAGTACTGGCTCTTAAAAGGTTTCCAAACATTATCTTCTGTGTACACTCTTTAAAATACAAAGATAGTTACTAAGTCTACTACTTGATGTCAGTCTTATATTCTTCAAACAAAGTATCACTAGGCTTTTTACCTTTATGTCACATGGCATATCCTGAACATCTTCAATATTCTGCATAGGTAGGCATGAGTGAAAAGACTTCAAAATTTTAATGGTATTTGAATATTTCTTTTTTTTTTTTTTTTTTTTTTGAGACGGAGTTTCGCTCTTGTTGCCCAGGCTGTGCAATGGGGCGATCTCGGCTCACCGCAACCTCCGCCTCCTGGGTTCAGGCAATTCTCCTGCCTCAGCCTCCTGAGTAGCTGGGATTACAGGCACGCGCCACCATGCCCAGCTGATTTTTTTTGTATTTTTAGTAGAGACGGGGTTTCACTATGTTGACCAGGATGGTCTCGATCTCTTGACCTCGTGATCCACCCGCCTCGGCCTCCCAAAGTGCTGGGATTACAGGCTTGAGCCCGGCCGGTATTTGAATATTTCTAATGTTCCAACTCAAGATAATTCACAAAGAATGTATAATAAATTACTTACCATTTCTTCATTGTTGTCAATTTTAGTTAGGTAAGCATGTTGAGTGGAACAGTTATATTTACTTGAATTCCAATCTCCTTCTTCTTTAGAGAAATAATAGCATTTGTTTTGGAAACCAATCCAATCATATGGGCAAAATCTTTGAGAATCTGGAGTTGGTTTTACTGGAAATAAGACAAATACATATCTTAAGGACCATATAGAATAATATGTATTTTGAGATCACTGGACACAGGATTTTAATGTAAAAGATTATGGTCACTATGAAATTTGTATAACTATCACATGACAGGTTGAAAAAATTTTATGTCTTGTCATGTTAGGTCAAATGACAGCAGTTTAGGATATATCACGGCATTTAAATTTCTTTCAACTTCAGTGATATACAGGCCTTCCAGGAGCCACCAGAATTATTCTACTTGAGTAGGGTACCCTTTCCATTTCTGGATAAATGAAATAAAATGAAATTCTAGCATTATCTAAGAGTAATCCAAATAATAATTTGTATTAATCAGTAATGAATCTAGATACATGATTTAATCTACAAAGAAGTAAGAAAAATAATAAAACAAAATACAAAGTAAGTTGAATTGTTTGTTATCAGCTAGGTATCACCATCACTGTATAGCCTTGTGCAAGCCAATGAATGGAACTTGCATGAGATTTGGAAGTAAAGAAGAAGATATAATTTCTGTAGACCATGAGCATGGGAACTTCACAGGTCTTTCCATGTGTTCCCCTATTGCAGTCTTGTTAGCTTCTTAGGCTTTCTTCCAAATGCGTTAGTGCATTATGCCATATTATTAGTCATCATTTCTCTTTCAGCTACACAGCCCCAGTCTTCAGTTATGCATCAGTCCCAGATCTCCCCACATTCATGTTATCCCTAATTTCTATATTAAAGCCTTATTGTCATAATATGTGTTTGTTTTTTGGAACACACCCAGACTGAGTCAGTTTTTGGTACCAAACATAATTCTAAGGAAACAGACCTTGAGGATGATATATGGTGTTAGTTTTTCCATATTCACTCTAAAGCCATTGATCCAACTACCAGTTAGAAATAGGATGCTGATTTGGTTTAAAGCCTATTTTACAAAAAAGAAAAAAAGAACCAGGATGCTGATGACAGTGGAGCACAGTGGCAAAATAATTAGTTGAATTATTACCTATAGTCATCTGGGGCCAAGGGTCTACAGAAGATAAAATTTTATATGCATACACAGTGTGTGTGTGTGTGTGTGTATATATATATATATATATATATACACACATGTATGTGTACAGATAAGTGTGTATATATCTATATACACACATGTGCATATATATCTCTCTCATATACTGTCTAATAAAAATTAGTGTTTGTATTACTCTTACATAATGCTAGGATTTCATTTTATTTCATTTACCTAGAAATGGTAAAGGTGACCTACACAAGTAGAATAATTCTGGTGGCTCCAGGAAGGCCTATACATCACTGAAGTTGAAGTTGAAAGGAATATAAATGCCCTAATAAATCCTCAACTACTATCATTTGACCTAACATGACAAGACATAAATTTTTTTTCAACCTATCATATGATAGATATACAAATTTTGCATTGACCATAATCTTTTACATTAAGATCCTGTCTGTCTTCCATGGTCTCAAAACACTGTAGCATCCAGACTTATGGGATACAACTAAACTTGTGAGATACAGCAACTCTCTTAAAGCTTACAGGAAAATTTATTGGCTTAAATTTATGTTTTTGAAATGATGAAGACTTTTTGAAATGATAATTATTCTATCTTACAAAGTTAATAATAGTGATAAAACCAAAGTAGAGAGACACAATTTAAAAAACAAAAAGAACAGAAATCAATTGAATAAAAAGTTAATGCCAAACAGAAAAAAATTTTAGTCATAAGATGACTTTTGTTGAATACTCTAAAATAAGATTGATCACTAGAAAAACTAATTTAAAACGATTTAAAAGTGAGAGTAAAAACACAAATTAGCAACACAAAGAATGAAAATGTAGAGAAATTTCTAGAACACAATTTAACATAACTGACAAGATAAAAGTAGTATGTCTAAACAATACTATATTTTATTAAAAATTAAATCTTTAATTAAAAAAATTACACTGAAAGAAATCTCCCAGTCCATATGGCTTCTGTAGAAATATTTCTAATCATTTAGGAAAGGCATAACACCAACGTTATACACACTCTTTCAGAAAATAGGAAAGGAGGGGATACTTTCCAACCAAATTTAAGAAGCCATTATAATCACATCAATACCTGACAATAGTATTAAAAGAAAGAGAAATTATAAGTCAATCTCTTATGAATATATGTGCATGTATCTTAAACAAAATACAATTCAGTTAATTGAAAAATATTAAAAGGTTAATTGATTGTGATCAAGTTGAATCTATCACAGAAATTGAAGATTATCTTAATATAAAATCTGTGTAGTTCAACCTATTAGCAGAAAAAAGAGATGAAGTATCACAATAGATCAAGATAAAGCATTTGATATTTAAATTAAAGAGAAGTAAAGAGAATATCTTTAATCTGGGAAATATTAAAAATGTTTTCATTGATATTAAGAGTGAGACAAACATGTAAGCTGTCACTACTTATGCTCAACCTTGTACTGGAAGCTATAGCCAGTAAAATAAGGGAATACAATGAAAAAAAAGGCCTAAGGATTCCAACAGAATAAGTAAAACAATTATTATTGGGAGAGAATCTAAATTTTTACATAGAACCTGCAAAAGAAACTGAAGACAATTTATGAAAATGAATAGTTAACTATAGCAAATTTGCTATATGAGGCTCACATAGATATATATTAATACATATAGACAATTTTTATATGCCAGCAACAGACTGAATAGGAAAATAGAGTTAATAAAAATACTTCTATGCTACTTACAATTGCATTATAGAGCACTGAGTCTTTTAAAAATAAATGCTGAAAATGACATGTGTGAAATCTATTCTGAAAGCTATAAAAAATTGCTGGCAGAAATTATGGAACACCAAATGAATATTTTAAATGTATGATTCAATATTAAGATAATGATTCCATGAAAATTGACTATGGTATATTGAAATCTCAATCAAAATTACAGATAATTTATATGGCAGCATAAAAGATCTAAAATGCTCCAGGCAAACTTGAAGAAAAAAATAAAACTTTTAAAAGATTTAAACAACCAGACATCAAGACTTATTATAAACCTGCTGTATTAAGATAGAATGATACAGATACAAAGATAGATAAAATCGAGTAGCTTATTATAATAAAACTTTAGCAAAAATGATCTTCAGCTACACAGTTGATTGATGACAAAGACCAACTGTGGTGAAGCTGGGAAAGTATGGCCTTGTTAATAAGTTGTTTCAGGTTGAAAGATTACCTAAATGGGAAAAAATGCATGCTAATATCTATCTCATAGTATTTACAAAATTCAACTTTAAGAGGACTATATTTTGGAAAGTGAAAGGAAAGTAGAAACCCTACAAAAATATTTTTATGTCTTTGAAGTGAAGTGAATTTCTTAGAATGAAAAACATAGATACAGTGACGATAGACAAGGACACAATTACACTACTTTAAAACTCAGAAGCTCTGTTGATTAAAAGGCACGATAAAGAGAGTAAACTTAAGCTTCATAGTTAAAAAAGATATTGGCAATACCTCTAAACTACAGTCTCATCTAGAATATTAAAGAATTCTTATACTCTTATGAACCAAGCAGAAAAAGACAGCTAACACACTAAAATATGGGCAAAGTATTTAAACATTCCCATAAAAAATATTACACCTAAATCAACAGTAATTATGAAGGTACTGAACAGTATTGATCATCAGAAAACTGTCAAAGCCAAAATTGGGTAACATGCACTTATCAGAATGGCAAAAATTCATAAAACCAACAATAAAGTAATAACGTGGCATGGAGCTATTGGTGTTGTCATACACCTCTGCTGAGATTACTATTTATGGTAAATCATATTTGGGTTAATCTATGAATATTCTGTGCTTAATAATTCTTCTTATAAGTAAATATCATGTTATATCCAGTATTCATTAAAAGACAAAAAATATAAAATATATAATATGCAGTTGTTCAAAACCACCCAAATTGCAATAGTCAAAATGTGGCACAATCCAAATGTTGATCAAAAGTGAAAAGATAGATATGGTCATATATAAAAGACATATAGGGTGGTATGTACATAACAGTGGATGCACTGTAGTAAACACCTGCTAAAACAGCCTTGGACCAACAGCTTATCTTCTGCTTTTGTACAACAACTAGCTAAAAATAATTTTTTTTAGTTTAGATTATTTATTTATTTATTTTTATTATACTTTAAGTTCTGGGGTATAGGTGCAGATCCTGCAGGATTGCTACATAGGTATACACATGCCATGGTAGTTTGCTGCCTCCATCTGCCTGTCACCTACATTAGGTATTTCTCTTAATGTTATCCCTCCCTAATCTCCCCACCCTCTGCTATTTCTCCCCTAGCCCCCAACCTCCCAACAGACCCCAGTGTGTGACGCTCCCCTCCCTGTGTCCATGTGTTCTCATTGTTCAACACCACTTATGAGTGAGAACATGTAGTGTTTGGTTTTCTGTTCTTGTGTCAGTTTGCTGAGAATGATGGATTCCAGATTCATCCGTGTCCATGCAAAGGACGTGAACTCATGCTTTTTTATGGCTGCATAGTACTCCATGGTGTATATGTGCCACATTTTCTTTATCCAGTCTATCCTTGATGGACACTTGGGTTGGTTCCAAGTCTTTGCTATTGTAAACAGTGCCACAACAAACATACCTGTGCATTTGTCTTCGTAATAGAACAATTTATAGTCCTTCGGTTATATATCCAATAATGGGATTGCTGGGTCAAATGGAATTTCTATGTCTAGATCCTTGAGGAATTGCCACACTGTCTTCCACAATGGTTGAACTAATTTACACTCCCACCAACAGTGTAAAAGTGTTCCTATTTCTCCACAGCCTCTCCAGCATCTGTTGTCTCCAGATGTTTTAATGATCAACATTCTAACTGGCATGAGATGGTATCTCAATGTGGTTTTGATTTGCATTTCTCTAATGATCATTGATGATGAGCATTTTTTCATATGTTTGTTGGCCACATAAATGTCTTTTTAAAAGTGCCTGTTCATATCCTTTGCCCACTTTTTGATGGGGTTGTTTGTTTTTTTCTTGTAAATTTGTATTAATTCTTTGTAGATTCTGGATATTAGCCCTTTGTCAGATGGGTAGCTTGCAAAAAATTTTTTCCCATTCTATTGGTTGCCAGTTTACTCTAATAATTGTTTCTTTTGCTGTGCAGAAGCTCTTAAGTTTAATTGGATCCCATTTGTATATTTTGGCTTTTGTTGTCATTGCTTTTGGTGTTTTAGTTCTGAAGTCCTTGCCTATGCCTAAGACCTGAATGGTACTGCTTACGTTTTCTTTTAGAGTTTCTATGGTGTTAGGCTTTATGTTTAAATCTTTAATCCATCTGGAGTTAATTTTTGTATAAGGTGTAAGGAATGGGTCCAGTTTCAGCTTTCTGCACATGGTTAGCCAGTTTTCCCAACACCATTTGTTAAACAGGGAATCCTTTCCCTATTGCTTGTTTTTGACTGGTTTGTCAAAGATCAGATGGTTGTAGGTGTGTGGCGTTGTCTCTGAGGCCTCTGTTCTGTTCCATTGGTCTATATCTCTGTTTTGGTACTAGTGCCATGCTGTTTGATTACTATAGCCTTCTAGTATTGTTTGAAGTCAGGTAGTGTGATGCCTCCAGCTTTGTTCTTTTTGCTTAGGATTGTCTTGGCAATGTGGGCACATTTATGGCTGCATATGAAGTTTAAGATTTTTTTTTCAGTTCTGTAAAGAAGGTCAATAGTAGCTTGATGGGGATAGCATTGAATCTATAAATTATTTTGGGCAGTATGGACATTTTCATGATATTGAGAACTACAAAGCACTGCTCAAGGAAATAAGAGAGTACACAAACAGATGAAAAAACATTCCATGAGCATGGAAGAAGAGGTCCTTCACATCCTTTGCTAGTTGTATTCCTAGGTATTTTATTCTCTTTGTAGCAATTGTGGTGAATGGGAATTCACTCATGATTTGGCTCTCTGTCTGTTAATGGTGTATAGGAATGTGTGTGATTTTTGCACATTGATTTTGTATCCTGAGACTTTGCTGAAGTTACTTATCAGTTTAAGGGGATTTTGGGCTGAGATGTTGAGGTCTTCTAGATATACAATCATGTCATCTGCAAATAGAGACGATCTGACTTCCTCTTTTCCTAATTGAAAACACTTTATTTCTTTTTCTTGCCTGATTGCTCTGGCTAGAACTTCCAATACTACACTGAATAGGAATGGTAAGAGAGGACACCCTTGTCTAGTGCCAGTTTTCAAAGGGAATACTCCCAGTTTTTGCCCATTCAGTATGATATTGGCTGTGGGTTTGTCATAGATAGCTTTTATTATTTTGAGATACATTCCATCGATACCTAGTTTATTGAGAGTTTTTAGCATAAAGGGCTGTTGAATTTTGTCGAAGGCCTTCTCTGCATCTATTGATATAATCATGTGGTTTTTGTCTTTGGTTCTGTATGTGATGGATTACGTTTATAGATTTGTGTATGTTGAACCAGCCTTGTATCCCGGAGTGAAGCCTACTTGTTGGTGATGGAGAAGCTTTTTGATGTGCTGTTACAATCAGTTTGCGATTTTATTGAAGATTTTTGTATCTATGTTCATCATGGATATTGGCCTGAAATTTTTAGTTGAGTCTCTGCCAGGTTTTGGTATCAGAATGGTGTTGGTCTCATGAAATGAGTTAGAGAGGATTCCCTCCTTTTGTACTGTTTGGAATAGTTTCAGAAAAAATGGTAGCAGCTCCTCATTGTATGTCTGGTAGAATTTGGCTGTGAACCCATCTGGACTTGGACTTTTTTTTAGTTGGTAGGCTGTTAATCACTGCTCAGTTTTGGACCTTGTTTTTGGTCTATTCAGAATTCAACTTTTTCCTGGCTTTGTCTTGGGAGGGTGTAAGTGTACAGGAATTTATCCATTTCTTCTAGATTCACTGGTTTATGTGCATAGAGTTGTTTGTAGTCATCTCTGATGGTAGTTTGCATTTCTGTAGAATCAGTGGTTGTATCCCCTTTATCATGCATCTATTTGATTTTTCTCTCTTTTATGTTTTATTAATGTGGCTAGTGGTCTATCTATTTTGTTGATCTTTTTTTAAAAACCAGCTCCTTGATTTACTGATTTTTGAAGGGTCTTTTGTGTCTCTGTCTCCTTCAGTTCTGCTCCAATCTTAGTTATTTCTTGTCTTCTGCTAGCTTTTGTATTTGTTTGATCTTTTTCCTTTAGTTCTTTTAATTTTGATGATAGAGTGTTGATTTTAGACCTTTCTTCACGTCTCCTGTGGGCATTTAGTGCTGTAAATTTCCCTCTAGACACTGCTTTAAATGCGTCCCAGAGATTCTGGCATGTTGTGTCTTTGTTCTCATTGGTTTTGAAGAACATCTTTATTTCTGCCTTCATTTCATTATTTATCCAGTAGTCATTCAGGAGTGAGTTGTTCAGTTTCCATGTCGTTGTGTGGTTTTGAATGTGTTTCTTAATCCTGAGTTCTAACTGATTGCACTGTGGTCTGAGAGACTGGTAGTTATGATTTCTGTTCTTTTGCATTTCCTGAGGAGTGATTTACTTCCAAGTATGCAGTCAATTTTAGAGTAAGTAAGATGTGGTGCTGAGAAGAATGTATGTTCTTTGGGTTTGGGGTGGAGAGTTCTGTATATATCTATTAGGCCTGCTTGGTCTGGATCTGAGTTCAAGTCCTGGATATCCTTGCTAATTTTCTGTCTCATTGATCTGTCTAATATTGACAGTGGAGTGTTAAAGTCTCCCACTATGATTGTATGAGAGTCTATGTCTCTTTGTGGGCCATTAAGAACTCGCTTTATGTATCTGGATGCTCCTATATTGGGTGCATAGATGTTTAGGACAGTTAGCTCTTCTTGTTGCATTGATGTTTTTACCATTATGTAATGCCCTTCTTTGTCTCATTTGATTTTTGTTGGTTTAAGGTCTGTTTTATCAGAGACTAGGATTGCAACCCCTGCTTTTTTTTTTGCTCTCCATTTGCTTGGTAAATCTTCTTCCATCCCTTTATTTTGAGTCTATGTGTGTCTTTGCATGTGAGATGGGTCTCCTGAATACAGCACACTGATGGATCTTGACTTTTTAATCCAATTTGCCAGTCTGTGTCTTTGATTGGGGCATTTAGTCTGTTTACATTTAAGGTTAATATTGTTATGTGTGAATTTGATCCTGCCATTTTGATACTAGCTGGTTGTTTTGCTCATTATTTGATGCAGTTTCTTTATTGTATTGATGGTCTTTCCCATTTGGTACATTTCTGCAGTGGCTGGTACTGATTGTTCCTTTCCATGTTTAATGCTTCCTTCAAGGGGAAGGAAGGCAGGTTTGATGGTGACAAAATCTCTCAGCAGTTGCTTGTCTTAAAGGATTTTATTTCTCCTTTGCTTATGGAGGTTAGTTTGGCTGGATATAAAATTCTGAGTTGAAAGTTCTTTCCTTGAAGGATGTTGAATATTGGCCCCCACTCTCTTTTGGCTTGTAGGGTTTCTGCCAAGAGATCCACTGTTAGTCTGATGGGCTTCCCTTTGCAGGTAACCCCACCTTTCTCTCTGGCTGCCATTAGCATTTTTTCCTTCATTTCCACCCTGGTGAATCTGACAATTAAGTGCCTTGGGGTTGCTCTTCTTGAGGAATATCTTTGTGGTGTTCTCTGTATTTCCTGGATTTGAATTTTGGCCTGACTTGCTAACTTGGTGAAGTTCTCCTGGATAATATCCTGAAGAGTGTTTTCCAGCTTGGATTCATCCTCCCCATCACATTCAGGTACACTGATCCAACGTAGATTAGGTCTTTTCACATAATCCCATATTTCTTGGGGGCTTTGTTCATTTCTTTTCACCCTTTTCTCTAATCTTGCCTTCGTGTTTTATTTCATTTAGTTGATCTTCAATCTTTGCCACCCTTTCTTCTGTTTAATTGATTCAGCTATTGAAACTTGTGTATGCTTTGCAAAGTTCTCGTGCTGTGTTTTTCAGCTCCATCAAGTTGTTTATGTTCTTCTATAAGCTGGTTATTCTAGTTGGCATGTCGTCATGTAATTAATAAAATGTATTCATTGGTACCAATTAAATGTTATCATGAATAATGGGAAAAGAATGAGATACTGAGAAAAGATCGTAACTGAGACAGAAAGGAATAGGATCACACATAGAATATCCTGAAAAACAAAATAAAGAATGTAACTTACCTATTAGTACCGTAATAGCATTAGATATTATTATAAAAATAGCACCCACTATGAAACACTTTTTATGTCTGTTCATAACACCTGAAAAATAAAAATAAAGACATTTAGGATATTTCTGGCTCCAAAATGATGGCACAAAAGCAAGTTGGCTTTAATGAAAGCCAACTTTCAGAAAACAACAACAACAACAACAAATTAGTGCTGTGATTGTCACAAACAATATCCCAGAATTCAAATATGAGAAAGAGACAGTTCCTGGAGCCACAGAGAAGTGAAAAGACAAACAAACAAAAAACTCTGTACTGATAATAAGAGAATTAGACTTCCATATCCATGATGTCCCTCCTTGCAATCTTCCCAGTATCCAAGTGCATGGCAACATCATTTCTATACTGAAAAATGTGAGATCAAAATGGATAACCAGCTTCCCCACAAGCTGGACTTCCCTGGCAGGAAACTTGCCCCTGCCCTAACCCTTGAGAAACATCAGGCATGCCTGAAGAGAGATATACCTCTGAGGACAAGCAGAGACAAAGTGATGAGGAAGAACTACCATCCCCAGTACCAGAAACTCTGCTGTTACCTGGACAAAGAAGATGTCAGCTTAGAGGGGCTGCCAAGCAACATTATGCTATAGGAAGTTCATTCCACAAGTTCTGTGGGCTGGAATCCTAGTCAGTCTTCCAACACTACTGGCATACCCCTTTGGAACCTCACCCATTTGGTATGGGTGGCACTCTGATTGTTTACTAGGATCAAGGCAAACATGGGTTAAGGTACCATGTAGTCATAAAAAGGAGGCAGAAACATAGTCCCCCACCCCCCTAAAAAATCAACAGGTAAATTACAAGGAACATTTAAATAAATATATTCGATATAAACCAAAACAAGCCGTATAAAATCCTTCAACACAAAAACATAGATGCATACCCATAAGAAATAACAGCAAACAGGGAACTGTGATATCCTCAAATGGAGAAAGTTGGAACCAGAGACAGACGCCAATGAGATGGCAATATTTGAGCACTTGTACCAAGCATTCAAAACAGTAGTTTTAAGAAAACTCAGTGGTCTCTAAAATAACACACAAAAATTCAGAAATTTATCAGAGAAATTTAACAAAGGGATTGAAATACTTTTTGAATATCAAAAAAATACTGGAACTGAAACATACATTTGCTTAACTGAAAATTTTATTAGAGTCTCTCAACAGGAGAATGGATCAAGCAGAAGAAATAATCAATGAGCATGTAGATGGGCTTTTGAAAATACACAAGAAAAGGAAAAAGAATAATAAAGAGGAATGAAGAATGCCTACTTGTTATAAAAAAAATTGCTGCAGAAGACCACAACTAAGAATTATTGGTGTTCAAGAGAGAGTCCAGCCAGAGCAAGGGGTAGATAGCCTATTCAAAGGAATAATAATAGAAAGTATTCCAAATCTTGACAAAGAGATATTCAGGTAGATAAAGGTCAGAGAACACCAAACAGATTTCAACCCAAACAAGACTACCCTAGGCATATAATAAATAATCCAACTCTCAAATGTCAAGGACAAAGAGAGGATCCTAAAATCAGCAAGAGAGGAGAAGCGAATAACTCCTAAAGGAGCTCCAATTTATCTGACAACAGACTTCTCAGTGGAAACCATACAGGCCAGGAGGAACAGAGATGATGTTTTCTTTTCTTTTTTATTTTATTTTATTTTAAAAAAAAAAAAAACGAATGAAGGAGAGAAAGACAGAGGAAGAGGAAGAGGGAGAGAGAATGGAAGTATTGCTTTATTGCCCAGGCTAGAATGCAGTCTAAAAATGGGTACTGAAAACCTCTTTTCTACAATAATTGTGCTTAATAATGGAGACAGGAAAAAATGAGGGAAGAAAATAACAAAGAAGCAGCCAACCAATATTTCATTTAAACCTGTAAGTAGGTGTGATGTGGTGCTAATAAGAGTGTATATTTTGTGTATTTAAAGTGGAGAGGTCTATAAATGTTTATTAAGTTTACTTGTTCCGGATCTGAGTTCAAGTCCTGAATATCCTTGTTAATTTTCTGTCTCGTTGATCTGTCTAATATTGATGTTGAAGTGTCCCACTATTATTGTGTGGGAGTCTAAGTCTCTTTATAAGTCTTATGTATCTGGGTGTTCCTGTATTGGGTGCGTATATATTTAGGATCGTTAGCTCTTCTTGTTGCATTGATCTTTTTACCGTTATGCAATGTCCTTCTTTGTCTCTTTTGATCTTTGTTGCTTTAAAGTCTATTTTATCAGAGGCGAGAATTGCAATTCCTGCTTTTTATTTATTTATTTATTTATTTATTTTTGCTCTCCATTTGGTTGGTAAATCTTTCTCCATCCCTTTGTTTTGAGTCTTTGTGTATCCTTGCATGTGAGATGGGTCTGGATGCAGCATACTGATGGGTTTTGGCTGTGTCTTTTGATTGGGGGATTTAATCAATTTAAATTTAGGATTAATAATAATATATATGAGTTTAATACTGCCATTTGATGTTAGCTGGCTGTTTTTCCCATTAGTTGTTGTAAATTCTTTATTATGTTGATGCTCTTTATTTTTTGGTATATTTTTGGAAAGGCTGATACTGGTTGTTCCTTTCTATGTGTGGTGGTTCTTTCAGAAGCTCTTGTAAAGCAGACCTGGTGGTGATGAAATCTCTGAGTACTTGCTTGTTCACAAAAGATTTTATTTTTCCTTTGCTTATGAAGCTTAGTTTGGCAGGATATGAAATTCTGGGTTGAAAGTTCTTTTTTTTAAGGATGTTGAATATTGGCCCCCACTCTCTTCTGGCTTGTAGGGTTTCTGCTGAGAGATCTGCTGTGAGTCTGATAGGCTTCCCTTTGTGGGTGACCTGACCTTTCTCTCTGGCTGCCCTTAGTATTTTCTCCTTCATTTCAACCCTGGTGAATCTGATGATTATGTGCATTGAAGTTGGTCTTCTTGAGGAATATCTTTGTGGTGTTCTCTGTACTACCTGGAGTTGACTATTATCCTGCCTTGCTAGGTTGGGAAAGTTTTCCTGAATAATATTCTGAAGCATATTTTCCAGCTTGGATTCATTCTCTTCGTCACATTCAGGTACACCTATCAAGCGTAGATTAGGTCTTTTCACATAGTCCCATATTTCTTGAAGACTTTGCTCATTCCTTTTTATCCTTTTTTCCCTAATCTTTTCTTCTTGTTTTATTATTTCATTAAATTGGTCTTCGACCTCTGATATCCTTTCTTCTGCTTGATCAATTCGGGTGTTAAAACTTGTGCATACTTCGCGAAGCTCTTGTGTTGTTTTTCAGCTTTATTAATTCACTTATATTCCTCTCTAAATTGTCTATTCTCGTTAGCATTTCGTCAAACCTTTTTTCAGAGTTCTTGGTTTCTTTGCATTGGGTTAGAACAAGTTCTTTTAACTCACAGAAGTTTCTTATCACCCACCTTTTGAAGCCTACTTCTGTTAATGGAACACACTCGTTCTCCATCAGGCCTTGTCCCGTTGCTGATGAGGAACTGTGATCCCCTGTAGAGGGACAGGCGTTCTGATTTTGGGTATTCTCAGCTTTTTTAGGTTGGTTTCTTCCCTTCTTTATAAATTTATCCATCTGTCATCTTTGTAATTACCGACTTTCCAACTAGGTTTCTGAGTGGACGTCCAACTTGTTGATTCCCAGTGCTGGAATCTGAGCAACCCACTGTGCTGGCTAAAACAGTGGTGTTAAGATTGATGGTGCTTTTCTGACTCTGCACCAAGAACCGCCAGGCCCAGGCACCGGCAAAACCGCTACGCTGGCCACAAGAGTCGCGCTGGTGACCCAAGGGGCTCCTCCACTGGGAATCTCCTGGTCTGTGAGCAACAAAAATTCACCTGAAAGTGTGGCGTCCTTTCGTTCTTTGTGCTTTCACTGGGAGCTACAATCCCGAGCTGCTAGTGATCAGCCATCTTGGATCTCTCTCCCTGATGTTTTCCTAAGTGCTGAAAAAAACAAAAATCTGCCATCTAAGAACACTGTATCCTACAAAGCTATCCTTCAAATATGAAGAAGAGATAGTCTTTCCCAGACAAGTCAAAACTGAGAGTATTCACCACCAGTCGTATCTTACAAGAAATACTAAAGAAAGTTTTTCAATGTGAAAGAAAAAAAATACGCAAAAAGAAAACAGCTGAATATATATAGAATACACTGATAAAATTACATGTATGGACAAACCCAGAATACTCTAATACTATGATTGTGATGCACAATCCACTGACATCTGTAGTATGAAGATCAGAAGACAAATCTATCAAAGACAATAATAACTGCAGAAACTTGTTAAGAGGTAAGGAATAAAAATATGCAAGCTGAGACAACTAAATTAAAAAATGCGTGAGGGTGGAGTAAAAGTATTTGTTACCTTGTTTCTATTCTTTTATGATATAAGTTGTTATCTCGTTAAAATAACTTGTTATATCTATGTTTTCATAAGCCTCATAGTAATCACAACACAAAACCTATGATAGAATCACTAAAAATAAAAAGCATCTAATTGATATATACTACCAGAGAAAATTATATGACCACAAAGAATGACCACAAGAAAAGAAAACAGAGATAAATTTTAAAACAACCATAAAACAACCAACAAAATAGCCATAATGAATCCTTGCTTAATAACACTGAGTTTAAATGAAGTCAACTCTCCAATTAAAAGGCAAAAAATGCAGGCCAGGTGCAGTGGCTCATAGCCGTAATCCTAGAACTTTGGGAGGCCAAGGCAGACAGATCACATGAGGTCAAGAGCTCAAGACCAGCCTGGCCAACACAGCAAAACCCCGTTTCTACTAAAAAAGTGTGATGGTGGATGCCTGTAATCCTGGCTACACAGGAGGCTGAGACAGGAGAATCGCTTGAATCAAAAAGGTGGAGGTTGCAGTGAGCCAAAATCATG
>NW_016107494.1:1348158-1355263 GCF_001604975.1 Cebus imitator | reverse complement strand
CTATACTTATATCAGATAAAATAGACTACAAATCAAAGACTACTTTAAAAAGAGTCAGTGGTCACCGTATAATGCTAACAGGGTCATTTCATCAAAAGATATGACAGTTATAAAAATCTATAAACCCAACACCAGAGCTCCCAAAAATATAAATCAAACATTCACTGATCTAAAGGGAGAGGTAGACTGCAATGCAATAATATTAGGAAATTTTAACACCCCACTCTCAGTAACTGACAGATCATCTAAACAGGAAATCACCAAGAAAATATTAGAATTACACTGCACACTTGACCAAATATATCCAACTGACACGTACAGAAGCACTGCTGCAGAATACTCATTCTTTTTATCAGTACATGGAACAATCTGCAGAATAGACCACACATTTTAGGCCAAAAACAGATGTCAATATACTAAAAAAAAAAAGTAGAAATCACATCAAGTATTTTTTCTTACCACAGTGGGATGAAACTAGAAGTCAATAATTCGAGAAACCTCAGACACTACACAAATATATGAAAATTAAATAACGTGCTCCTTAACAACCAAAGAGTCAATGATGAAATTAAGAAGAAAATTTTTAAAATTTCTTGAAACAAGTGAAAATGGAAGCACAATAAATCAAAATCTGTGGTATGCAGAAAAGCAGTACATAGAAGGAAGTTTAAAGTAATAAATGCTTTTTTAAAAAAGGTAGAAAGACTTCAAATAAAGAATCTAATGATGACCTCAAAGGATTTAGAAGAGCAAGAACATACCAAAACCCAAATTAGTAGAAGAAAAGAAGTAATAAAAATCAGAGCAGAAATAAATGAAATGAGACTAAAAGTACAACATAGAAGATTAAGAAAACAAAAACAAAAAGCCACTTTTTAAAAAAGAAACACAAATCAGCAAACTTTCTACTAGATGAAGAAAAAATAGAAAAGCACTGAAATAAATAAAATTACAAACAAAGCAATCAAACAAAAGAAAATGGAGACAAAACAGCCTATATCACATAGGGTCAGGCATGGTGGCTCATGCCTGTAATCCCAGCACTTAGGGAGGCTGAGGTAGAAGGATTGCTTGAGCCTTGGAGTTCAAGACTAGCCTGGGCAACATAGTAAGATCCTATCTCTATTAAGATACTACCACCACAAACAACAATAGCTGACACCACAAAAATACAAAGAATCATCAGAGATTATTATAAAAACTACATGCTAAAAATTGGAAATGCTAGAAAAAATGAATAAATTGCTGCACAAATACATTCTACCAAGATAGAACCATGAGGAAACAGAAAACCTCAATGAACCAATAATGAGTAATGAAGTTGAAGATGTAATCTTCCTATCTTTAGTACAGCAAAGATCAAGAAAGGAAGAAACAGAATATATGTATATGACTGTCATCCTTTTTGGGATTGTCCATGCCTCAGTTCAGAACTTCTGTCATTGACATGGCATGGGGCAACTGGCATACTCATACACTTCTGCTGAGATTATCTACTATTTATGGCCAAATATATTTAAGTTAATCTGTGAATATTCTGTGCTTAATAAATCTTCTTATATCTCAAGTTATATTCAGTATTTATAAAAAAGGCAAGAAATGTAAAATACGAAGTTGTTCAAAACCATCTAATTTGCAATAGTCAAAATGTGGCACAATCCAAATGTTCATGCAAGTGAAAAGATTAATATCTGGTGGTATATACCTAGCAGTGAATGCATTATAGTAAACATCTGCTAATACAGCCTGAGGCTAAATCAGCTCACCTTGTGTTTTTGTACAACCACCAGCTAAAAATATAATTTATATTTTAAAAATAAACAAAATAATTAATAGAGGGACAATATTTTGTGACACATACAATTTTATAATATTTACATTTCCATGTTCAATTTTATTGACACACAGCCATGGTCAATGTCTATGCATTTTCTATGGCTGTGTTTCTGTGCAGAATTCAGCAGTTGTAGCAGAGACTGTATGTCTAACAAAGCTTAAATATTTATTATCTGGCCATTTTTATTTAAAAAAAATTCAATGTTTTCTATAATAGTGAACTTCTGCTATATATTATGACATTGAAAAATCACACCAGCATACTGTTGAATAAAAGGAAAAAGATACAAAGATGCATGCAAATTGCGTGCTCGTATTTATGATTCATGCAAATTACATACTGTATTTTATAGGTATTTAACTTTGATCATATTTATATAAAGTTTTTTAATAGCCAAAACTAACCTATAGCAATAGAAGTCAACATACTCATTAACATGGGCAAGAAAGTGTTGAACAGAAGTGAGATTATCATGGTAAATAATTTTACCATAATAATTTTTGTATCTCCTGATGCCTTACGTAGGTCATGTAATTAGCAAAATTGATTAATTGTTACCAATTAAATGTTATTATGAATAATGGAAAGAGAATGAGATACTGAGAAAAGATCATGATTGAGACAAAAAGGAATAGAATCATACATAGAAAGCCCTGAAAAATACAATAAAGGATGTAACTTACCGATCGTTACAACAATACAATTAGATATCATTAGCACTGATTATAAAACACTTTTTACGTCTGCTCAGAACACCTGAAAAATAAACATAAAAACATTTAGGAGACTTCTTTTTCCAAAATAATGATATAAAAGCAAATTGGCTTTAATGCCCCCCACAGAAAACAACAATAACAAATTAGTGCTGTGATTATCACCAGCAATATCCCAGAACTCAAACATGAGGAGACAGTTCCTAGAGGCACAGAAAAGTGAAAAAAGCAAATAAAACTCCATATAGATAATAAGAGAATTAGACTGACATATCTATGATGCCTCTCACTGTAATCTTCCTGGTACCCAAGTATATGGAAACATTGTTTCTATACTGGAAAACATGAGATCAAAATGGATAACCAGCTTCACCACCAGCTTGAGTGCCCTGGCAGGAAGTTTGCCCACCTGCCTTAACACTTGGAAAATCAGGGGTGCCCTGAAGGGAGACATAACTCTGCAGAGACAAAGTAGGGGGGCAAGACTACCAACCCCAGTACCAGAAACTCTGCTGTTACCTGGACAAAGAAGATGTCAACTTAGAGGGGCTGCCAAGCAACATTATGCTGTAGGAAGTTCGTTCCACAAGTCCTGTGGGCTGGAATCCCAGTCAGGCTTCCAACACTACTGGCATACCCCTTTGGAACCTCTCCCATTTGGTATGGGTGGCACTCTGATTGTTTACTAGGATCAAGACAAACATGGGTTAAGGTACCATGTAGTCATAAAAGGGAGGCAGAAACACAGACCCCCCACCCCCCAAAAAATCAACAGGTAAATTACAAGGAACATTTAAATAAATATATTCAATATAAACCAAAACAAGCCGTATAAAATCCTTCAACACAAAAACATAGATGAATACCCATAAGAAATAACAGCAAACAGGGAACTGTGATATCCTCAAATGGAGAAAGTTGGAATCAGAGACAGACGTTAATGAGATGGCAATATTTGAGCACTTGTACCAAGCATTCAAAACAGTAGTTTTAAGAAAACTCAGTGGTCTCTAAAATAATACACAAATATTCAGAAATTTATCAGAGGAAAGGAATTGAAATACTTTTTGAATATCAAAAGGAAATATTGGAACTGAAACATACATTTGCTTAACTGAAAATTTTATTAGAGTCTCTCAACAGGAGAATGGATCAAAGCAGAAGAAATAATGAGCATGAAGATGGGCTTTTGAAAATACACAAGAAAAGGAGAAAAAAGAATAAAGATGAGTGAAGAATGCCTACATGCTATAAAAAAATTACTGCAAAAGACCGCAGCTAAGAATTATTGGTGTTTAAGAGAGAGTCCAGCCAGAGCAAGGGGTAGATAGCCTATTCAAAGAAATATAACAGAAAGCATTCCAAAGCTTGAGAAAGAGATATTCAGGTAGATAAAGGTCAGAGAACACCAAACAGATTTCAACCCAAACAAGACTACCCCTAGGCCTATAATAAATAATCCAACTCTCAAATGTCAAGAACAAAGAGAGGATCCTAAAATCAGCAAGAGAAGCGAATAACATCTAAAGGAGCTCCAATTTATCTGACGACAGACTTCTCAGTGGAAACCATACAGGCCAGGGGGAACAGAGATGATGTTTCCTTAAGTGCTGAAAAAAATAAAAATCTGCCATCTAAGAACACTATATCCTACAAAGCTATCCTTCAAATCTGAAGGAGAAAATAGTCTTTCCCAGACAAGTAAAAACTGAGAGTATTCACCACCAGTCGTATCTTATAAGAAATGCTAAAGAAAGTTTTTCAACCTAAAAGAAAAAAACATGCAAAAAGAAAACAGCTGAATATATATAGAATACACTGATAAAATTACATGTAGGGACAAACCCAGAATACTCTAATACTATGATTGTGATGCACAATCTACTGACATCTGTAGTATGAAGACCAGAAGACAAATCTATCAAAGACAATAATAACTGCAGAAACCTGTTAAGAGGTAAGGAATAAAAATATGCAAGCTGAGACAACTAAATTAAAAAATGTGTGAGGGCGGAGTAAAAGTATTTGTTAGTTTTGTTTCTATTTTTTTCTTTATTATATAAGTTGTTATCTCTTTAAAAGAACTTGTTATATCTATGTTTTTTATAAGCCTCATAGTAATCACAACACAAAACCTATAATACAGTCACCAAAAATAAAAAGCACCTAATTAATATACGCTACCAGAGAAAATTATGTGACCACAAAGAATGACCATAAGAAAACAGAGATAAATTTAAAAACAACCATAAAACAAGCAACGAAATAGCTGTAATAAATCCTTACTTAACAATAATAACACTGAATTTAAATGAAGTCAACTCTCCAATGAAAAGGCATAAAATGCAGGCCAGGTAAGGTGGCTTATGCCTGTATTCCCAGAACTTTCGGAGGACAAGGGAAGTGGATCCCTTGAGATCAGAAGCTCAAGACCAGCCTGGCCAACATAGCAAAACCCTGTTTCTACTAAAAATACAAAACTTAGCTAGGTGTAGTGGTAGAGGTCTGTGATCCTGGCTACACAGAAGGCTGAGGCAGGAGAATTGCTTGCATCCAAAAGGTGGAGGTTGAAGTGAACCAAGATCATGCCATTTCACTGGAGCATGGGCAACAAAGCAAGACTGTCTCACAAAATAAACAAACAAACAAATAAATAAATAAATAAAAATTATAAAAGGAATAAAGGGGCTGAATTGGTAAAGAAAAAAACCGTGACTGTATGCAGCCTACTAGAAATCCACTTCACCTATAAGCGCACACAGAGAATGAAAGTGAAGGGAGGAATAAAGATATTTCATGCAACTAGAAACCATGAAAGCAGGAGTAGTTATATCAGATAAAATAGACTAAAAATCAAAGACTACTTTAAAAAGAGACAAAGGTCACTATCTAATGCTAAAGGGGTCAATTCAGCAAGTGGATATGATAGTTTAAAAAACCTATGAACCCAACTTCAGAGCTCTCAAGCATATAAAGCAAACATTCATTGATCTAAGGGGAGAGGTAGACTGCAATGCAATAATATTAGGAGACTTTAACTGTCAGTAATGGATAGATCATCTAAACAGGAAATCACAAGGAAATATTGGAGTTACACTACACACTTGACCAAATATACCCAACTGACACATACAGAAGCACTGCTGCAGAATACTCATTCTTTTTATCAGTACATGGGACAATCTGCAGAATAGACCACATTTTAGGCCAAATAAAAGTCTCAATAAATTCAACAGGGTAGAAATCACATCAAGTATCTTTTCATACCACAATGGGATAAAAGTAGAAGTCAGTAACTCGAGAAACCTCAGAAACTTCACAAATACATGAGAATTAAATAACGTGCTTCTTAATGACCAAAGAGTCAATGACGAAATTAAGAAGAAAATTTTAAAAACTTATTGAAACCAGTGAAAATGGAAGCACAATAAACCAAAATCTGTGGTATGCAGAAAAGCAGTACATAGAAGGAAGTTTAAAGTAATAAATGCTTTTTTAAAAAAAGGTAGAAAGACTTCAAATAAATAACCTAATGATGACCTCAAAGGATTTAGAAGAGCAAGAACATACCAAAGCCCAAATTAGTAGAAGAAAAGAAGTAATAAAAATCAGAGCAGAAATAAATGAAATGAGACTAAAAGTACAACATAGAAGATCAAGAAAACAAAAACAGAAAGTGTGGCTTTTGTTGTAAGTACAGCACAAAATCGCAGAGCTAGATCCAAAGAGGTGATTTATATTGGAACATGGTCTTCTCAGACATAATTAGCGGAAACTGATGAACAAAGACCATTGTAACACTTTGGTGTCTTATGAAAAGATAAACAAAATATAAAAAAGATAAAATCAACAAACCTTTAGCTAGACAGAGAAAAAATATAAAAAACTCAAATAAAAAAATCAGAAACAAAAACAAACAAAAACATGGAGACAAAACAGCTGATGTCATATAGGGCCAGGCATGGTGGCTCATGCCTGTAATCCCAGCACTTTGGGAGGCTGAAGTAGGAGGATTGCTTGAGCTCAGGAGTTCAAGACTAGCCTGGGCAACATAGCAAGACCCTATCTCTATTAAAAACAAACCACAACCACCACCACGAACAACAACTGTTACCGCACAAATACAAAGAATCATTAGAGATTATTATAAAAAACATATGCTAAAAATTGGAAATTCTAGAAAATATGAATAAATTGCTACACAAACACAATCTACCACGATTGAACCATGAGGAAACGGAAACCTCAAGGAAACAATAATGAGTAATGAGGTTGAAGATGTAATCTTCCTGTCTTAGTACAGCAATGATCAAGAGGGAGAAGAAACAGAATATGTATATATGATGGTCATCCTTTTTTGGGATTGTACATGACTCAGTTCAGAACTTTAGTCCAAGCTCTTTCTGATGATGTTTCTTATCATCTTTCATATATGATCTTGTTAATTTTATGAATTATTTATTAATTTTCTTTAAACCTCAGGTATCAAAAAGACAGGAACTCGTTCCCCCTTTTCCATGCCACAAATCAAGTAAATATGTCAGTAAGTCATTCC
>NW_016107494.1:1323709-1346643 GCF_001604975.1 Cebus imitator | reverse complement strand
GCGCATAGCTGCCTTTCAAAACAACTAAAAAATTGTGATCTCCCACTCTGAAGCTGATATTGAAACATGAATTTCAAAGTTGCTGAGCCTTCTTAATCTTTGATGAAGCTATGTATAAAAGGACACTTCCCCAGAGAATTCAAGAACAATTGATTTAATTAACAGTGTAGCTAAAATAGTTCTATATTTAATTTGGTAATCTAAACAGCTAAGGACTGCAATTGTTTTTCCCATAGAGAAGTTTCAATGACTCAGCCATTTTCCGTTTGATTCTGATCTCTAAGGAAATACAAGAAAGATACAGAGTGACCAATGCATTTAAAATCAAAATATTATTTTTCTTAGCTAATAGCTATAGAAAAATTCATAAATGATTTTTTATGATAAGCAGAGCAAATAAAATATTTGTTAAAATGTATATAAAAACTAAATGTATTATGCTGCCCTAAATTAATACTATTAAAATGATGTTCATAATTTCAGATTATATATGCATATATAATATATACAATATTATACTGAATATATTATACTCAGTAACTTTTAAAATTTATTCATATATAATAAGATATATTATATTACATAATGTATTTATATACAATGTATAAATGTATACAATTGATTAAAAGTAGAAAATTACACTGGTATTACTAGTGGCTGGAAGGCATTCTTAAAGCTTTTGATTAGGATGATATTTTGTGCTACCATCAAATATTGATCTTATACCCCCAAACCTCTTTTATTTAACTTTAGGCAGAATTATAAAACTGGCTAAAATAAGAGAGGAAGGATAAAGTATGCATCCTAACATACCACAGCAAAAATTTTTTTGACTGTAGCCTACACTGGCAGGTTGACATTCAGCTTAATGGGGAATGCTTAAAGCTCATCATAGTCCCTACATCATAGATTGTCGTATTGAATGCATTTAGTTTCAGCCGTTCCTCCTTCATATATTTCGATATAAATAAACCCTGTGGAAATCCCAAAGATTTAGTTAGGATCTTACATAATCTGAACTTGCTATTTAATAAATCCAGTGCTACCAGGTTGTTTCGTAAGTGTATTTTGTAGAACATTTTTTTTTCTGTATCTTTCCGAGGGTTGGTAAAGACATCTCCGTGGATATCGGAGTACTAGCAATTACTTAGTAAGAGTAGGAAAGGGATATATTTTTTCTATTAAGTACTCCTGAAGCCTGGTCTATATACCAGCCAATAAAGCAATCTTTAAAAATATTAGAAATATTGGCTAAATTTTTCGTATTATGCATACATTCTGAAAATTATGAGTATCAGGATCATATTTAACATATTTGCAAGTATTTTAGAAAATATTGTGTGAAAGTGAAACTAAATCTTGAGCAGTTTTAAGTCACGGTTAACCCTTCTCCATTATGATTCAGACAATGTAAAGTAAGTGAATTTATTAAGACAAAACAGTCACATACAAATCTCAATGTTGTTATAAGAAGGAATTTTCTAGTTTCCCAAAATAAAACACAAAATTTAATTCTTTTCTTCAAAGGCTTTAACATTACGCATCACAATTTCAATAAATAACAGTCATTCTGAACAACCAGAAATGTTCTTACCTTTCTTCTTTTAATCAGTTTCTTGATTTGCTGCTAGCAGCTTTGTGTCATATCTTCCAGAACCTCTCTTAAAAGCTACAACTTTATTTAATATAAAAATGTTACTCTTGTTTATACAGCACAGCTGCAAACTAGAGTTACACCACTTTTAAAGAGTAACTGAAAGTTTAAGCAGCATTTCCCAATCTAGAAGTAATCATGTGACTATTACTCATACTATTGTTAATCACAGTTGTCTTCTTGATCAAAAAGGCTTGCCAAAGAGGAAGGAAGTTGGTGAAATAAAAATTCAAAGTTGAAGAACAAACACATATTTTCTTTCTCATCGGGGATTCTCATCTGAACAACAGAACACAAAATTACTCAAGTGGTTGTTTTCTGATTCATCCACTAGCGGCTCATAACTGGTATCCATCCAAAGCTGTAGGAGAGGCTGATGCTGATTAATATTTAAACAGCATTCTTTAGGACACTACTGCTTTATTATCTTGTGTTAAGAAAGATCACCTTAAAAGCGATAGAATCAAAGAAAAAGCAATGCTTTAAACTTTGGCTACTGAAAGAAAAACAAAAACTATTCTCTCTCTCAAAGACAAATATTTGCACAGTCACACATATAGGTGTGGGAACACATACACACAAGCATACACAGGGAGAAAAAGAAAACAGAAGTAACAAAGTGCCCAGAATGCTATCATTAACATACAAGATGAGGCTACTACGCTTTTGCTAAGTTACGAGGCCACAACTTTATTTTTTTTCAGATCTGCTCGAATCAGTTTTCCAGTGATTTTGCATTCCCCCTTAACAAATAGGGAGGAAATGAGGAGAAGCAGCCAGCGTCCCACAGCAGCTTTAGAATGAACACTGCATTTGTTCTGAGAGAGAAACTTTAAGGGGAAAAGGAAATGAGAATAGAGAAGAAACTGCAGTACGAAGGAATTAAAAGAAAGAAAATGTGAAGAGGTTTAATTACTTCTGGGTGCCCTCACACATACCTCTGGTCACTTTCGTCAGCTCTCAGAAAGATGATGCAAAGTAAACTGCAGAAGGAAAGGACAGATAACAAAATTGCTCTTTTCATTTTTGGACAGAAAAAAGAAAATTTTTGAGGAAATAAATATATTCTGCCTTTGTTGTTAACAAAAGATTGTATCCAAAGAACTATTAGAAATGCATGTACAGAAAAATATAGAGATTACACAGTTCTAGTTAAGTGAAATTTAGTTTTGTTCCAAAAAGGCAAACAGTCAAGATAGAAAACATTTTCTACACGGCAAAATGTTCTCTGCTGTTGCTTTGCAGTTCATTCTAACCCCAGAAACTAGGCAGCAGCCAACTAGGAAGCTTTGCTGGTTTTAGACATTTCTGTAAATAGAATGACACAATTGGCAATTCTGGTAAGTCTGATGTTTTTCGCTGAGCACAATGTTTTTGAGTTTTAACCATGTTGCTGCACAGATCAGCAGTTAATTAGTTTTTATTACTGAGTAGTATTTCATTGTATAGACATATAATAACTTTTATCCATTTTATAATAAAATGTACCCACTACTACATTGAGCTTTTTCCACTTCATGAATATCATAAGTAAGGTCAAAATAAACCTTTATGCAAAAGTCTTTCTATTGACACATTTTTTAATCCTTTGAAGAAATATGCAGAGGTGAAACTGCTAAATTAGATAGAAAATATATGTTTTATTTTATAAGCATACATTTTTCCAAAAAGTTGTGCCATTCCCAACATTAACATTGAATGGTTCTATTTGCTCCACAATAGCAACATTAGATATGCCCAATCTTTTTAAATTTAACCATTTAAATTTAACCATACATGTATAGTAGAATCTAAATGTGATTTTAACTTGTACATCTCTGATGTTATATTGAGCATTTACTCATGTGCATATTGGCAACTCATACATCTTTTTTCAATGACCTATTTAAATATTTTGCCTATTTTACGGATTTGTTTTCTTATGGTGATTTGTATATATATGCAAATATATATATAAATATAGATACACATAAAATATGCATATAAAAAAGTAAAATGGGTTATAAAATAATATAGAAAAATTTCGTTTTTAGATAAATGTATTAAAAATACTTTCTGTCATTTGTAAGTGCCTTCTCAAAATTTTTTTCTCAAAAATTAAAAAAATGTAGACTCTTCTAAATGTTGTACTCTCTAATTCTGACAGAGTTACATATTCTCCCTTGTTGAGGTCATGCCTTTCTCCTTCCTTAGAGAAAATATTGAGTCCTTCACGCCCTTCTTGCAATTCTCCCTTCCTTTCCTTTCTTAGTTATTGGTCATAGGCCAATAATAAGGTTATGTGTTAAGCTTATAAGGAAGATAAAAGGCTATACTAAGAATGAATTTGGACCTAATTAATATATAATAACAACAACTTGGAGTGTATACAATGGAACTGGATTCTGAGAGTGGCTAGATCATAAGAGAAACATAAAGCTAGATAAGGGAGATTTTATCAACATTGGGGATTCAGTTGCAATATAGAATTTCATAACTTGGATAAATGCTGTGAACAGTGCTGATACACTGCTGAAATAACTCCAAGAAGATTGGACAAAGCAATGGCTCATGTTATGTAGAGTAACTTTCCAGATTTCCCATGGCAGGTACCTGAAGAAAAGATAAAAATGCTTAGAGAAGTGGGCATGCTATAGTGGATAAACTATATAGGGACAGGAAATCCCCCAGTGGACTCTGTTCTATGGGATGGTATAATCGGCACCATAAGGAAGGCACTGGCAAAAGGACTTAAGTCCTTCATAAACATCACTGAGAAGCTCAGCATGACTCTCCTCTGCATGCCAAAGATTACAGTAGGAGATGTTCCCACAGAAGTGAATTCAGAGAAGTATTGGGAATGACAATGTTTAAAGTAGAAAAGGCCAAGTGTTAGAGCTCCACTATGAAACAAGGTGGGCCCTGTAAAGTTTATTCTGTGTAGGTTTATTGCCAAGTTAAAAACGAGGAAACTGAGGCTAGCACAGGAAAATTAGATGCCAATTTATTCAGCTCCCAGGCGAGGTTCTGTGGTCCCAGGGAGAGGAGCCAGGTAAGTCACGCCTGACTCCTCTTAGGAGTGGGGTTTTATAGGCAGTGAAGGCGTTCAATTGGATTTGGAGAAACAGGATGTGGATGGGGTGAGCTGCTATTGGTAGGTAGGTGGGATTTCTGGTGAGCGGGCTAAGTGCTGAGTGCAGAGAGGATTTCCAAGGCGTGCTAGGTGCCGAGTGCAGAGGGGATTTCCAAGGCGTGCTAGGTGCCAAGTGCAGAGGGGATTTCCAAGGCATGCTAGGTGCCGAGTGCAAAGGGGATACCAAGGTGGGCTAGGTGCCGAGTGCAGAGGGGATTTCCAAGGCGGAGCTAGATGATGGGCATATTCTGATAACGTAATTTTCAAGTGGGGAGGGAGATGGGCGTGTCCAAACTCCCCGCAAGGCAACCAGCCTTACAGACCCCATTATGGTACTAAGGGTTGAATTGCAATAGCAGCTGGGATTGCTCACCCACAGAGCTAAAGCAATGTCAGATAAAGCTCAATGTTCACAGAAATAATACAGAGAGCAAAAAGGTGCTTCTACTTCTGTGTTTTCCTTTAACAACTGGTGGCACAGAGAAAAACACAAACGCAACAAGCCCTGGTTTGTGACACCAGCTGATTTCTGTGATGTGATTATTCCCACCATTGCTGATTTCAAGGGACCCAGGTCACATCATTGAACACAGAGTTGGAAATTAATGTGCAGTAGTACAGCATTATTTATTATTTTCACTATACAGATGTAACAAATGTTAATAATTTCATGCGTGGATAACAGCAAAATGCACTAAAAATCATCACAAATTGATGATGAGTTCTAAGTAATTGTTTTATTAGCTTGGTGTTAGGTCCATGACTATGCTAAATGTCATGACCCGGGTTAGGTTCCAGCCAATGCTGAGGTCTGAGGGGAGTGGGTGGATGGACGACAGCTGAAAGAACACTGGGGGCCATAGGCAGGTGAATTTTTAGGCTTACATGGGCTTCTTGCATGCTAGGGCATCTCTTTAAAAAAGTAGAGGACACAATGTCTGGTAGGACTCACTGGATACTGAGGAAGCATTGTTCATACCTGGGAATAAAATTCTGACGTATATATTAGGGGATATACAGGGCTGCAAGGCTCCTATCATGGCTCAGAGAGTAAGTGTGGATTCCTCCACAAATCTGCTGCAGTGGGAGAATCTCTACGACTGGAGCCATGCAACTTATCACACACTATGACACCAGAGGTATCAATGGTGAGAAAAAACTCTGTGGAATTTATGGCCAAGTCCTAACAGGTGAAACAATTTCTACTGATCTCTTGAGCCCTAGAGCAAGACCAGATCAATTATACCTAAGCATTTATAGAGCTTTTGTGAAATAGCTCCTGGCATGCTACTGGACCTTGTAGGAATTGAGTCATCAGGCATACATATGGTCTGAACTGCCATTAACAAAATGAAACCCAGCCAGGCACGGTGGCTCACGCCTGTAATCCCAGCACTTTGGGAGGCTGAGGGAGGCAGATCACTTGACATCAGATGTTCAAGACTAGCTTGACCAACATGGTGAAACCTCATCTTTACTAAAAATACAAAAATAGATGGGCTTGGTAGCAGGTGAATGTAATCCCAGCTCCTAGGGAGGCTGAGGCAGGAGAATCACTTGAACTGGGAGGCAGAGGTTGCAGTGAGCCAAGATCCCACCATGGCACTCCAACCTGGCGACAGAGCGAGACTCCATCTCAAAAAAAAAAAAAAGAAAGAAAGAAAGAAAGGAAAAGAAACCTGTAAGACTCACCAAATAAGTTCAAGCACTCCCAGCAGCAATTCATTATAAGATGAATTGGTATATCCAGAATCAGCACAGGCAGATTCTCAATGAAAAGACAAGCTGAAGACCCCTATGTCAACCAGAGACGACAGGCAAGCTTCAGAAATAATACTACCCAGCTGTCTCACTGGCACCTCTCCCTTGGCTCATGTCTATATGGCTGTTTAAGATATTTCCTATAACCTGCTGATAAACAAGGAATAAAGTTGAGTTGGTTCTTAGAAAGGTCTGTTTTGGATGTAGATGAAAGCTCTAAATGGACTATGGTTACACTATAGCCCCACTAACTGAGATTCATAAGGCAATAAAAGTAACCCACATTTAAAACATATATAAATCCTGGGCAGTGAGTAATGTGTCTCTGCCACTGGAATGAAAGCTCCATGAAGCTATGAAATCAGAGGTGTTTTTCTGTTTTACTTGTTGATGTCTTCTCAGTAGTTAGAACAGTGCCTGCAGCATAACATATTCAAAAAGTCTTATTGAATGAATTAATATATGAGTGAAAATATATGGCAGAATAGTCATAAATACGTTAGTAACAGAAAATGAACAAAGACACAAATAGTTAACTCATAAAAGGCATACATAGTTAATGTATCCAAAGTTGTCTAAAAGCAATGAAAATTCAAGAAATCTAAACTGAAACAGGCTGAGCGTGATGGCTCACACCTGTAATCCTTGGGGAGGCTGAGGCAGGTGGATTACGAGGTCAGGAGTTCAAGTTCAGCCTGACCAAGATGGTGAAACCCCATGTCTACTAAAAATACAAAAATTAGCTGGGCATGGTGGCAGGTGCCTGTAATCCCAGCTACTCCGGAGGCGGCAATCAGAGAATCGCTTGAACCCAGCAGCAGGGATTGCAGTGAGCTGAGATCACACCACTGCCCTTAGCCTGGGTGACAGAGTAAGACTCTGTCTCAGAAATAAAATAAAAAATAAAGTGAAACAATACAACAGCCTATCAGATTGAAAATGCGTCTACAATCACTTGAGCCCAGGAGCTTAAGGTTACAGTGAGTTATGATCACACCACTGCATCCAGCCTGGGCAACAGAACAAGACCCTGTCTCAATTTTTTAAAAAAACTCCTATATAAAACTAAAATAATAATCTCATATAGGTCTTGGAAATTCTGAATTTCAGAAGTGTAAAGTTGTAACATTTCTGTAGAGAATAGATTTCCTTTTATTAACCAATTAATACACGAGAATATGAATTTTGTAAAAGATGCACATTTTCTATGTCTATTTTGGATTTTTTGGGCATCACATTTATTAAGGATCTCAACCCTTAAAAATACTCTTTTGTTTTTCATGGGACAAGGGGAGAGGGCAAAAGGAGACTAAATGCCATGAAGGAATAGTGTCAGCCCACATGGTGGTTGAGCCAAGATGGTGGCTTTTAAAATGGGAAGTAATGAATTTACTAGGGAAATGTGCAGGGGGTTAAACTGACAGAATTTCATTACTAATTATGTAGGAAACACTGGATAAATCTATATTTTGGGAAAAACATTAAGATGTAAATTTTAGACATCTTCAAGTTTTGATACTCTAAAATACTTCAGCATTCAATCCCACCAAATCTGTTAGACACATACTGAGAGAATTAGACTCATAAGGAGAGAATTAGCCCAGGCATAGAAGGTAAAGAAAAGAGAAGTTTCTGAAGCTACTTGATGGCCCTGGGGTAGAACTGAGGGGTCTGGAGTTCAGCATGGGCGTGGGGGAGCAGTTTCAAGGTCACCACCTTTTATACAGTGAGGAGGCTAGGCAGTCATTGATCTCCTTTCTACAGCCTCCTCTAAGCTTTGATTTCCTCTCCTCAAGGCCAGTTTTGTGAGTTGATTTTTTGGAAGGTTAAGGGGTGGAGAATGCTGTGGTGAGAGAAACTGGTGATCGTCTGTTGTGGCAGCTGTTCTCTGTTGATTACAGATGTAGTGGAAGATGCTATAGTGGAAATCAGGCTTTCTGATATCACTGGTAATAATTTGATTCTAGAGGTCAAGGGGTTGAATTTGACACAATACGCCAGAGGGAATAAGTCAGAGTTTTCATCCACAGAAATCTGTGACAGTGATTAGCTTACTTTGAAGTTTTGGGAAATAAAAAAAACAAAAAGAAAAAGCAAAAAGAAAGGATATTTCACTAAGGAGCTGCTGATATGCAAAGGAAAAATCCACGCATGTTGGCTGGAAACTTAACACATATTCTCAGAGAGGAGACTCATTGTGTCTTACCCAATCCCCAGACTTCAATGCAGTTAGTAGGCAAAGCTTTTCCCAGACCAGGAACCACTCAACTGGAAAGGAGATAGGTTGGCTCTCTTGGTGAAGGACATTGTAACATGGTCACAGGTATAATTATGACATTTATTCCCCAACACCTAAACCAGAGGAAACTTCAGTCATTTTCTTGAATGACTATATACTGGGAAAATGCTGAGAACCTGTGATGGTTCCTGGCTTGTATTTACAAACAAAAATAACAAATATTTCTTTGCTGCCTTGCCTAGGTGTATGTCAGCATTCCTGATCTCAGTTATAAGATGGCCAGAGAGAACTAAATCATCTTGATATAGCTCCCAACATGATATACATCAGAACTGGTTGCATATAATAGATTCATTACATTGATGCAATCATGCTAACTATCCCTGGTGAAATGTAAGCAGTAAACGTTCTACATATTTTTATAAGATATTATGTCCACTAGCATGAAATTGATCTAACTTGACCACTTTGACCCAATGAACCCTAAGTTTACAACTGCACAGAAGCATTTTATCATAAATATAATTATGGCATTTTGGAGTCCAGGCCTGAGCAGTTCCAAAGAAGCTCAGTAAATTGCATAAGCAGATGACTCAGACTCCGATGGCACATGTTCACATTCCTTTGCTATCTCCACCTCAAACCTACCTATGGTCTGCGTTGGGGGATGGGGAAAAGCGTTCTGTATGATCTTATACTGAGGTTTAGAAACGGATATGTAAAAGATGGCAACTGGAAATAGATGCCATACTATAATCCCATTCAGAAGAAGACTGTGAAAGACAGAAGTGAAGGTAAATCTTCCCAATGAACTGAAGTTTGGGTAATATGTCTGGTTGTTCACCTGACAGGAAGGATAAGCACTCAGAGAAGTAATCTAAATTGTCTTGTCAGAAATTAATAGGTGAGATACCTTATCAGAAACTCAAAAAGAAGAAAATACAAAAATTAATGAGAAGCTGAGAGGTACATACAGTGATCACGCAGAAAGGCCACAGAGTGTGTAAATATTTATTCCCATGTACATGCTCACAAGTGGCATCCAGTGTTGAGGAGGAGACTCAATAACCAGGTGGACACATGTGCTGTGGGAAATAGTCACTTTCCCCAGATACTCTGGTGTTTAATCAATGAATTGATATTGAGTGGCCATGTAGCAGAAACAGAACCATTAGTGTGTGTGTGTATGTGTGTGTGTGTGTGTGTGTGTGTGTGTGAGTTAAGTAAAAAAAAAAATATATATATATATATATATACACACACACACACAATAAGGAATGTGATTATGGAGGCTGGTAAGTCAAAATTCTGCAAGTGGGCATGGACATACTGGGTACCTAGGAAGGCTCATGTTTCAATTCAAGTGCAAAGTCTATTTATTGTCTGTAGAATCAGGAAAAGCCAATGTCGCAGATAAAGTCTGAAGGCCATTGCTGGAGAATTCTTTCTCACTCAGGGAAGATAAGTCTTTCTGCTCTATTCAAGCCTCCAATTGACTCAGTGAGGCCCAATCACATTACAGCAAGGCAAATCTGCTTTACTCAAAGGCCACCAATTTAAATATGAAACCCTTCCAAAAACACCCTCACAGAAATAAACACAATGATGTTTGATCAAGTATCTGGAGTCTGCGGCTCAGCCAAGTTGACACAAAATAAACCGTCACACCTACTGAAGGAAAATCTGTCAGGCATTTTCTGAAAAACAAACAAACAAACAAACAAACAAACAAAAAAGTTAAAAAAGTTAAATTCTTTTAAAGCGATTCTTATTTTCACTAACTTGAGACTTGCTGATCATTTATTTTACCATTTTGTCCCATCCAACCATTGTTATTTGGACCCTACGAATCAAATATGTCCCAAATAGCAAAATGACTATTTTAACTTTTTTTAATTTAAAATTTGAATTTTTATTTACCTAGAGATTTGTTTTGTTTTGTTAGAGATTATTTAGTTTATTTTATTTTTTCTCTTACTTGATGAAAAAAGATATGAAGGAAGGAAGTACGTCTATCTTGTTCACCATTAAGTTTCTAATATACCGCATACAAGTGGCAGGTACACACAAGTCCATTTGTTGGAAACAGTAGAAAGGACTAGCTACCTTTATCTTGAAATCCACAGAATTATAGCCAAATATTAACAAGCTTATGTCCATTTTCATTTACCAACACATCCTGTGTGGTTTTAGACATCTGAGTCTGAATAAATTTTGACTATTTTTGGTCTTCCTTTTAGTTTCTTTGGTATCTTGTGCTTAAGAGACATACCAAGGTTGAGATTAGTTTCCATTTTCTTTGTGCTATCTTCTGGATAATAATATATTAAACATTTGAAGAGATGGAGAATGAAGATGGGTATATAATGCTGAATTTCAAGAATGGTTGTAAATCCAAGCAGAAATCTAAAGGTAGGAATATTGTCCCCCATTCCCCCATTTAGTTTAAAATTGCATTATTCTTCTAGGAAGAGAATTATCTTTGAATATTTTTAATATCTTAAAACTGATTATAAGAAGAAATATCAAAATGGTCATAAATTGTCTGAGATAGATTATTTAGATTCATGAAAGCATCAACAATAACAACGCAGCATTTTCAGGGCCATGAGGTAAGAGAGATGCTAATATGATGATGTATAATCCTGTGTGTTGTAGCATAAGAAAGAGTGTAACTTTCAAAGAAAAGGCTGAAAAGTTGCGCTTTTACAGAAACTTCCTCCTACAAAACTTAAAGTTTATGGAAACACCTATCTTGGTATGGTATCTACGAAAACGTGTTTTGTGAAGTTGCCTATTACAGTTGGAAGGCAAGATCTAGTGGTGGTGGGAGTAACAGTGGTCCTGTAGTGCTTTACAGCTTAAAAAAGCATATATATATTAGTTTTAATCCTCATAAAAGCTCTGTAGGATTGGTAGAACAATCTACTGGGAATGAGAGAAGAGGAGAAAAGAAAAACGTTAATCTTTGCTCCTTAGGGCTGCTCTGTGTGGTTGGTTTTTGTTTTTTAAGGTCTGTTACAGGTTCTATAGACAAGCTTGGTAAACAACATGCTGGTGCCTGAATTCGATTTGTCTAAAAGGAATTTTGAAAACAATCTTGTTGAAATAGTCAAGACCTAAGTTAAGATGACATAGGCTAGAAATTCAGAATTACCAGCCACAGTGGCAGCTCTGCCATATGTATCAAACATTCTGGTGTACTGTCTCATTTTATATCTAGCAAATGCAAACCCCCTTACCCCCCAAAATGATGCTTTTGTCATTATCTGAAGACTCAGGATCTTTTTGTGTTTTGATATCATGAAACAAATGTTTGCTTTTCAGTAGTAACTTACTTCCATGATGCAGCAAAAGCTAGTACCAATGGTATTAAATTGACTGAGTCAGGCCAGGCGCAGTGGCTATTCTTGTAATCCCAGCACTTTGGGAGGCTGAGGCAGGCGGATCATCTGAGGTCAGGAGTTCGAGACCAGTCTGGCCAATATGGTGGAACCCTGTCTCTACTAAAAATACAAAAAACTAGCTGTGTGACACGGCACGTACCTGTAATACCAGCTACGTGGGAGGCTGAGCAGGAGAATCACTTGAACCAGGGAGTGGAGGTTGCAGTGAGCTGAGATCATGCCACTGCACACCAACCTGGGTGACAGGGTGAGACTCCATCACAAAAAAAAAACAAAAAACAAATTGAGTCAGACCCTATAGCCCACAGGCTAAATGTAGAGCTCTGGGAAGAAGCATTTAGTCTTCTTAAATCTCAGTACATTGATTTATAATAAGAAAAATCTACCTAATGATGCTTTTATGTGGATGTTAAACTAAATTTACTATTTTTAATCTATAAACTACTTCTTAATACACGAGTATGTACTTAAAATCTGAGTATTGATACATAAAATATAAGATAATATCTGTTTAAATTATAAATGAAGGATAGGGGTGGGAAAATAAATTGGGCCAGAAAGATTACTGTAGGCATGTTTGTTCTTGCCATACATTTGCTTCTAAGCTTCCTTGTTATGATTGAGATAAGGGAAGCCTGACAAGTTGTTCAATTCACATTGTGTATGAGATAAAGTGACACCTATTTCTTAAGATAGGTATAACTCATCTTGATCCTAATTCAGAAAAAAAATATTTTCCTGAGTTCTCATGAAGAACATAAAATAAGACAATTATTGTTCTTGCAATAGTAGCATTAAAAGATTTTGAAGGTCAATTTCTTTATATAGCCCCTTGTAAGCCAATGGCATCTAGCCAAGCATTGCTAGGACAGGCCAGCATACTGCGCGTCAGGTACTCAGCTCTCTGTTCACGGGCTTGATACAGTATGTAAATCATGGCTTACATAAAAATATTAAGTTTTGATCTATTGTTAGGTTTTTTATAAATCTTATTTGGCAAGAACTTTAAAGTCTCCCTCCCTGGCATGTATGGAATGAGCACTTGTTCTTTATTACCAGTTAACTGCAGATCCATATACCTATGATTGGTATTTCCTCATAAAATTACAGAAATGTATTTTGATGATTTTCAGTTAAGTAGAAGTCTTTCCATATTTCCTTGAACAGTAGAAATATCTACAGGTAGGTTAAAAAAAAGAAAACTATTTTGGACTTAGTAATACAGACAATTGAGTGGTAAATTTCCAAAGGTATACTACATATAGTAAATTCTCTAAGTATATGCTGTAGAGCTAATCAGATGCAGTAAATCCATAAAACCTATTGACGTAAGGCATCCACACGGTAATTAGATATGAAAAACAGCACTTTTATTATGACTTAGAAGATGCATTTTTTTGTGAAATGTACAACCAAGATGATGAAATTAAGGGCTTGCTTATAGATAAAATAACAAAAACTAGGGAATAATTATCAGAGTATCTCAAATTACTTTGCTTTCTCTTTGACCACTAGCCTGGCAAATTGACTAGAATGATTCTAGATTGAGATACTAATCATATGATGTCTGCATGTAAAAGGAACCTGTCATAATTTTGTGAAAAAAGTGTATACATCTAATTTATTCAAAAGTGCTAATATGTAGAAGAAAGTAGATAAAATTGGAAAAGGATTATATATATATGTATGTGTGTATATATATATATATATATATATATATATATATATATATATTCCTGTTTACCCTCTCTAGAGGTTACAACTGTAAGGAAACTATTCTTGTCAACTCTAATGCAATGAAATACTATAGCATAGATTCCTTATAAGTATCATTTATTGGAGATCTAACACTGCCTAGGCTGAAACTGATTCCTGTCTAGAAAGCCAAATCCAGAAAAATATAATGTGTTACATGTATAAGGTGAAATAAAATGTGAATATACCCAGTACAGTGACTGGTATATACTAGAACTTTAATAAATATTTCTTTCCCTCTTTTATTTCTTACAGTGAGTCACTAAATTGAATAAAACACATCATTGTGCCTGACATAGATATGTATATTCTATATATTATTCTTTCTATATAATTTACACATATAAAATAATGTATTATATACATTTACAGTGCATATATTTATATTTTATATATAATATGTTGTAATAAATATATATAATTTATATAACTATATATCATATTTATTTGTATCTATAATATATATGGAATTCAAGACATCAATTTTAGGTCTTCAAAAGCACCACCAAATAATTAACAAAGCCATCTCAGTACAATTCAAAACATTAAATAATAGTAGTATCTCCTTGGTTTGGGATTATCGACTTTTTTATTTTTAAATTTTCATGTCATCATAAATTCTAATGACATATCCAAAATGAATATGAATCATCTCTGTAATAAAAATGAAACAGAAAAATGTTTATAAAGTGAAAAAATCACGAGAATTTTAAAATTCATGAAATAAAATTCAACATTTCAGATTTCTCCCTGTATCCACAATGTTACTGTCTTCTGCTCATATTTGGATGCGTTGGGATCCTTATTTTCATTGTGACAGTGACTGACCTGTTCTGGCGTGAGTAATGAATTTTTATTTCTTTGAACATTTTCAGAAGATAAACATTGATCCTTCATTCCTCTTAATGCCAAGATAAGGTATACATTATAGCCCAAAATTGGTAAATTAAACGAACCAGCGGTATATGTCATATTATAAAATTACATTACATTAAAAAAATTAAGTGCTTAAATACAAAATTAGTATTTATTCTGCCTCTTTTCTTATAAAGAACCCCCAACAGAGGTTGACTTTATTATCTTATAATAAAAATTTAGTAATTTTTTTTTCTAAAAGAGTATATGCTTATTGGTATCGCTTTGTGAGGTCACTATTTAAACAGTTTTTCTAAGACCCCTTTGAAAACCATTTTAGGTAGACTTCCAGACTTTTTTCTTCCTGAAGTGGTATTTATATGTGTACGCTGTAGCTATACTATTTGAACAACCAAAGAAATTTATAGTTTCTTTGATTTTTTGTTTTGCTTTTAAGCCTGTGAGCTAAAATGAGTAGTGGCTTACATATAACATGACAGGAAATAGATTTTAGGGGCTTTTGAGATGAGATTTCCAAAAATAGGTGAGTCCTAAAGCAACTTCTTTAGGGTAGAAGATTCTTTACTTCTTAGTAAGAAGTATTTTTGTATTGGGCAATTGGGCAATTTTGTGTTTTTCCTAATACAACAAGGGAAAATGTCAGACTTTTCTCAGACCAAATATGTATTCTACTTAATGTATTTTTTCTCTGAATATCAATCATACACTTCAAATGTGTTCAGTGCTTTATTGAAATCAATTACTAACAATCGGAAAGTTTTCACTTATTTAACATTCAATGTTAAACGATTATTTTTTAGTCCTTATGAATCTATCTAAGTAAGTATTGCTTTCTGTTAACCAGCAATTCTAATAAGCTGAATTAGCTGTTCTAATTATTATGGCTTTAAAAATCCTCCTAAAATTCAGGAGTAGATAGTTGCTTGTTAGACACTGAGTATGATCTTTATCAGCCAACATGCTCTCTTGTAAATCAGTTTCTCTTCAACAAAGTATAAATGGTAAAATGACATAAAAGATGCAGTTTTTTTTTTTTTTTTAAAGAGAAATGCTGTTGGGAAGAAATCAATAAAATTTGACATGCTGATGAATTACTAGTCGGAAAAATATTTTTTCTAGCCATATTTTTTATTCTAATAAATTAGTAACAATTACAATATATGTGTTTCTATAAAATTTGTCCTTGGATTTTGACCCGTTTAAAATTTTCCATGTCTTCCAGTCAAAATGGAGTATTGACCATGAATATTTATATCTCCTCTCTCCCAAGAATCTATCCGTAGAACAAGAAATGATAACAAAATAGAATAAATTAATCAAAGCACATAGAATGGAAAGGGGAGAAAATTTTAAAGAAAATGAAAGCTGGATAGAATAATGCTATTGGAGAGAACCTTAGTTAAAGCGTAAAAGACAGCTGCAGTGTAGACAGAAGCTGTTCATCATGGCTAAGCTCAGTCAGGGATCCATTTCAGAGAGGAGAGTCAGAGGGTAAATGAAGGTCTAAAACGAGGTAATTCTTGAATACATGCAATGCTTATTGGCAATTAAATTTAAAAATAAAATAAACTTTGAAACCAAAAAAAATTGAAGCAAAGTAATTAAGTGAAAGACTTTCTAAGCCATGCTCTTTTAGACTGGTGCTTTGCCAATCTGTTGGTCCATTTACTCAGTGACTTTTGCTCCTATATCAAGCAAAATAAATAAATAAATAAAATAAAATAAAATAAAATCAAAGAACTCTCTAAAACAGTGAGATATATAGATAGAGCTAGCTAGAGCTCCTGATTTATGGACTGGTGGTTGGTGCAATAAGATGTATACCCCTTTGTTTTGGTTCTGGAGTGAGAGAGGGGAGTAGTGTATAGGTCTATGTAGCCTGGCTATTTCTTGTGCCGTTTCTCCTGAAAAGTCATGGTAGCTAACCAAACATCCCAGAACATAGAGCAAAATGTCAGGAAAAAAACCCGTAAATAAATATAAGAGGCTATCTGAGACAGAAAACCAAAATTCACCTGTTTATCCAGGAAGGTCAATAGCTCTTTTAACGAGCTTCCAGAAGAAGAAAATAAGTGGGAAAAAAAAAGTAGACATAAAATAATGAAAAAGTAATGTAAACCATTTCTCAAGGGTAAAAGGGAAACCAAAAAACGGAGTTTTCAGCTTATAAGAACCTACTAAGTTCAGAACAGGACACCAAAATAGATGATACATAGAAAGAGATGATATAGATAAATAGACAGATGATAGATAGGTAATTTCAGAACACTATGAGTAAAAACATAATCCTAAAGGAAGGTTTTACATAAATAGTTTTCCCCAAAGCAAATTAGCATCAGTTTTATTATTATTATTATTTTTTGAGACAGGGTTTCATTCTTGTTGCCCAGGCTGGAGTGCAATGATGCTATTTCAGCTCACCGAAACCTCTGCTTCCAGGGTTCAAGCGATTCTCCTGCCTCAGCCTCCTGAGTAGGAGGCTTACAGGCATGTGCCACCATGCTGGCTAATTTTGTATTTTTAGTAGAGACAGGGTTTCTGCATGTTTGTTTGGCTGGTCTCGAACTCATGACCTCAGGTGATCTACCTGCCTAGGACTCCCAAAGTGCTGGGATTACAGGCTTGAGCCACCACTCCCAGCCAGCGTCAGATTTTTAAATGTACCTAAAAACACACTACTGTACCAATGCCTTCAAAGTTATTAGCAGTCTTGATTTTAACTTAGATTTAAAGCAAGCAGAATCAAGTAAATATTTTTTCCTAGTCATTCTTTCGGAAAAACAACAGCAAAAAAGAACATGGGAGGTGGGTGGCTAATTTTAGGTAGAATGAAGCTAGCCCAAGAATACAATTAAAAGACTTTTCAGATTAACAACTGTTCTGTGTTCCTAGCCAGCAATGAATTCTGTCCATATGAAAACAAACTATAAATAATGCAACTAGGAAGCTGAAGGAACTTGATGATATGGTCAAAAGATTTTTTTTGGCCTGCAACAAGGACAAATAAGATCAAGACTAGGTGCTGGAGCTCATGCCTGTTAAGAACATCAGTTTAAAAGACCATGAAAAAAAGAAAATAATATACAAAAATGTAACATCTTATATGAAGTCTAAGATCGCACATATTATTTAGAATTGTGATTTGCACTTAAAGGAGTAAAAACAGATATGGTGAAAAGTAGTTAAATCTGGGGAAGAAGAGGAATGGCTGCATAGGAGAAGAGAAACTCACAATTTTTATTAGTATGCCTTCATTTCGTGCTGGTACTTTATTCTCATGTATCTAGATTGCTTTTAATTTTTAAATGTTTCTCATATCTTTTCTTTGCACTGAGTACAGATAAAAAAATGGATTTCTCTCCGAATGTAAATATCAGCAGTCTATCAGGTATGCTCTTTTTGTTTGTTATGTGCTACTCTTAGGGATAAATGCAGTTTTGACTTCCCTCTTCCTGCATTCACTCATGTTACACACTAAGCCAACAGCAATGGTGAAGAAGGTATGGGACTGAAAAGGACATCCTCTTCCTCAGTGCCACTGCTGCATCTCAAATGGTTGAAAGGAAGGAGGGTAATGGTGATTTCTAGAAGGAGGAAAATAGGGTTTTTCCTAGTGAGTCAACAACAGGATGATAGTGGATTTCCTGCCATACCTAACTTGCCACGTATTTATCAAGCATCCAATGACAGGTGTGGCGTGTAATGGCTGTGGGCTGTAGTGGGAAGAGTGTGGGCTTGGGTTAGACCTATGTTTGAATCAAAAGATTTCAGCCAACTGGTTACATGAATTTAGGCAAATTAAACATCAGTTTTTTAATTTTCAAATGGGGATATTATAATAATAACTATATCATAGAATGTTTCATGTAGATTGAAAAAACTGTGATGATTAATTTTGTGTGCCAACTTGGCTAGGCCATATACCCAGACGGTTTGTGAAATACCAGCCTAGATGTCACTGGGAAGATATGTTTTAGATGAAACTGGATTTTACATTTGTAGATTTTGAATGAAATGGATTATCTTCCATAATGTGGGCTGGTCTTATCCAATCAGCTCAGTCTTAGAAAAACTACTAAGGTCCCCAAAGGAAGAGGGATTTTGGCCTCCAGACTGCCTTCAGACTGAAGATATAATATCAATTTTTCCTTTCAGACTGAAGATATAATATCAAGTTTTTAACCTGAGGGCCTGTTTTATACATTTTGGACTTGCCTGCCCCCACAATTACATGAGCCACTACCTTAAATCTCTCTCTCTCTCTATCTCTCTCTCTCATACATACACACACACACACACCATTGGTTGTGGCTGAGAAGAACTCTGACTAATACACTAATACAGTGTGGAGGCAGTATAGTGCAGTGGCACTCATAAGTGGGTGCTGAACAATGAGAACACATGGACACAGGAAGGGGAACATCACACACCGGAGCCTGTTGTGGGGTAAGGGGGTTATGGGAAGATAGGAGGGGGTGGGGGGATTAGGAAAGGCTAACATTAGGAGAAATACCTAATGTAGATGATGGGGGGATAGATGCAGCATACCACCATGACACGTGTATTCCTATGTAACAAACCTGCACTTTCTGCACATGTATCCCAGAACTTAAAGTACAAAAATTAAAAAAGAAAAAAAAGAACATAGGCTGTAGAACTAAGCTAGCAGGATTAGAATTTCAGTTCTGATATTTATATGTTGTAGCAGTACATAGAGTTAAACAATCTCTATACTCCTCAATTTCTTCATCAGTAAATTGGAGGTAATAATGACACCTACTTAATAAGGTTTTATTTTATTATATACTTAAATTTGTATTATATAAATATAAATGAAAGTAGAGTGAATTATATAATAAATCTCCTTGTACCTGTTTGAAAGGTACAATATTTCCATCTCCACATCAATATTTTCCATCTATATCTCCACTATCATCACGTCCCCATCCCCAAGCTAGATTATATTAAAATAGTGACTAGATCTCATACCATTTAATATATAAATACTTCTGTATGTGAATCTTATAGCTTAAGACGCCTTTTGCTATAACACAATCACAATATCACTGCAACTCCTGCATTTGTTTTTGTTTGGTATATAACAAATTACCACACACTCAGAAGTTTAACCACATATGCTTGTTACCACCCAGTTCCCATGAGTTGGGAGTCACGGCCCAGTTTAATTAAGTCCTCTGCTCAGGGTCTTACAGGGAGTGCAGTGTAGATGTGACACTGGCCAGACCACCCATCTTTCTAGAGCTGAGGCTCCTCTTCCAAGCTCTCTCATGGTGCTGGAACAATTACGTGTAGTTGTAGGATATAGGTTACCGCTTTCTTCCCGGCTTTCAGCCACAACTCCTCTAAGCCCCTGGAGGCCTCTGCATTTCTTTGCCATGTGTCTCTCTCATACACCCTCTTGAAACATGGAAGCTGAATTCTTTAAAGGCAACAGGAGTTCTCTCTTTCTTCAGGGAAGGCTTCAGCCCTCTTTCAAGGACTTACATCTGATTAAGTCAGACCTACTTGGGATAGTCTTTCTATAGATTAACTCAAAATCAACAGACTGGGGACCCTTCTGTTTTGTTTTCAAAATCTTGTCATCTTGCTATCTAATATAACCTGATTATGTGAGTGACATTTCATCATATTCACAGTCTTACCCACAGTCACGAAGGAATTACAAAGGTCATGTGCTCCAGAGGTTGGATCTAAGGGGCCATTTTGAAATTCTGTCTACCACAATTCCTAACAAAATTAGCAATAACTTCTTAATATCCTCTAATAGTCAGCATTAAAATGTCTTTCTTTTCTTTTCATTGGATTTCTAAGAATTATAATCAAAGACTTTAATTGCATTTGGTTAATATGCCTCTTGAATTTATAGATCGTTTATGGAATATGCCTCTTTTAATTTATAGAACCTTATCTCCTCCTTTTATTTGTTCTTTGCCATTTATTTGTCAAAAAGTAGGTCATGGTTGGGCAGAATTTTTTATATTCTGATTTTTCCTTTTCATACTTCTCTGGTGTCATTTAACTCTACAAAGTTATTTTAAAAACTGAATGTATATAAGATGCTTAGAAACCTGCCTGGCCCACAACAACAGCTGTATGTGTATGTTGTTATTATTATGTAAAGCCTCTAAGAGAGCAATTGATGCAAAGTGTTGTTCAATAAATACTTTTCTCTATTTTCATCCTGTATTTCTTCTTCTTAGAGAAGATAGCACTTCAAGCTGAGTTACCTACAATAACTCTTTTGGACAGTTAGCGTCCACGTCATGTTACACTGATCATTTGGAGTATTTTTATTGTGTTTTGCAGCACTGCAGTCATACTTCATTGACCAGTCTGTCAATATCTACATAATAAAATTACTTCATTTAAATGACACCTTCTCATTAATAATCATGAATAAATATCCCCTCTCAAATCGTAACTTGAGAGGTATATTAGAGGTCATTTTATACCTTTTAGCAAACAACTATGTATTTGTACAACTGAAATTACAATTCAGTTATCCTGAATCTTTTCACAATTTTTCTAAATGATAATATTTTCAGCATTGGCAACACTGGCCCCGATATAGCATGTATTAATGAGTTAAGAATATATACGAAGTTTCATAAATGTAAATTTAGGTCATAATAACCTTCTTCAAGTTATACCTGCTCAGGTTACTTTTTTAAGCTTGGCTGGACATATAATTTAATTTCCAAAATTAATTTTTAAATAAAATTTTAGGCTTATAGTTGACATACTAAAATATTAACAATGAAAATATTACATGCTTTAACTTAAAATATTTAATCCAACCATTCAACATTCAACAACAATTGTTTATTACATACAAAGTGTTGAATGATAAGAGATTCAAAGATGAATGTGACAGTCTCACCTCACAAGCCTTTCAATCATGTGGAAGATATGGAGATGTTTACAAGTGACTAGTATGTAAACTATTTGTCCTTTGCTTTAGCAAAAATATCATTTATGATACCTAAGTGCTGAGTTTTACAGACAGCAGAAATTGACTGGTTCAAGGCTTCCTTTTTAAGGTGGGAATATAATTGTACATTAAAGAAAAAGTTAGCAGGTAAAGAAGGAAGAGGAGGCTATTCAAGGCTAAGGTAACAGTATGAATGAAAAGCACAGGAGAATAAGTGCCCATCAGTAATTGTAAGTAATTGTAAGTAATCTCTTACTTACAATGACATCAGTAATTGTAAGTAATCTCACAGACATGAAATACAGGTTGCAAAGACAATCTTGAAATGTCAAAGGACTTAGAACCAGATAGTGGAAGAAAATTAAACAATAAGCTTTTACTTTTTCAGTTGGTAATTAACTGTCAAAAATGTTATAATTTGCTTCCTCCGATTATGGGGATCAGAATCCACAAACTTTGTTCTCCCTACTCCATCATCCAAAACCCTGTCCAATTCCAGGACATAGGTTAGTAAATTATTCTTATTTTATAGAACTGCTTTTTTCATGATAAAAAATAAGTTGGAAAAATCTATTTTCCAAGAAATCATATTTGATAATACTTATATCTTCCCAATTGGCTATAAAGTTTAATTAATTTTCCCCTATGTTTTCTTCAGGACATAATTATTTGTGCCCAAATGACTGGCTGTTGAACCAAGGGAAATGTTATTGTTTTTCAACTTCTTTTAAAACGTGGAAAGAGAGTCAACATGATTGTACACAGCTACAGGCACATTTACTGGTGATTCAAAATTTGGATGAGCTGGTGAGAAATCAAAAACAGGATCTAACTGCACAAGGAAAACTTGCTAGGTGCAGGTTCACTGTCTAAGAAGCATGGGAGGGGCTGGGCGCCGTGGCTCACGCCTGTAATCCCAGCACTTTGGGAGGCCGAGGTGGGCGGATCACAAGGTCAAGAGATCGAGACCATCCTGGCCAACATGGTGAAACCCTGTCTCTACTAAAAGTACAAAAAATTAGCCGGTTGTGGTGGTGCATGCCTGTAGTCCCAGCTACTCGGGAGGCTGAGGCAAGAGAATTGCTTGAAACCAGAAAACGGAAGTTGCAGTGAGCTAGGATCCGGCCACTGCACTCCAGCCTGGCGATTGAGCTAGACTCTGTCTCAACAAAAAAAAA
>NW_016107494.1:1321264-1323688 GCF_001604975.1 Cebus imitator | reverse complement strand
AGGATTTAACTTCACAAAGAAAGCATGCTAGGTGCAGGTTCACTGTCTAAGAAGCATGGGAGGTTTATTGTCATTGCTTTTGAACATGTGTTAGCCATAAGGTAGTTACTATTGTTTATGAAAATGCTAATGTATATAAAAATATATTTTATTAATGCCTGGCACAGAGATTTACTCTGTAGAAGACATCAAAATTTGTTTAAACAAATGAATGAATAAATACACCATTTTCTCTACAGAAGTTCATACAGAACAGTTTAAAACCTGGGCATTTTGGTTGGATTGGATTACATGTTACATCCCAAGGAAATCTATGGATGTGGATAGATGAACGCTTTTTAGTTCCACAATTGTGAGTAGTTATTTGTAAGGGAGGGATGATAATGTTTATTGATAGAATTATTTTTTAAATTATGCTTCCTTACTTTCCATTCTTTTTGTCCTTCTTTCTCCACTTTCCCTCATCTTTAATTTTGTTTTCTTTTTTTTCCTTCCCCCTACCTTTTGTTTTTTTGCTTCTTCTCTTCTTTTCTATTAACTGATTTTGAAAAATGGGGATGGAAAGCATTTGTCACCTGGCATTTTATTGTCCAAAATTAATAATAATTTTTAAATTTCTAAACTGATTTAAATCTCATTTGAAATAATATTATGCAAATCTTTTTATGTGGTAAATGCAAAGACAAAATTCGCCTGTAAATAAAAGCAGCTGGAATATGTAGAAAGGTCTAAAGTTGAAATCAGAAAACATGAATTAAAAAATTTTGGCCTTCAGAAATTCAACTAAACATGTTGATGCCCCTTCCTTCCTTCCTCCCTTCCTTCTTTCCTTCCTCCCTCCCTCCCTCCCTCCCTTCCTTCCTTCCTTTTTTCAGCAGAGCCTTGCTCTGTGGCCCAGGCTGGAGTGCAGTGGCATGATCATAGCTCACTTGATAATGCAACCCTTCCGCCTCAGCCTCCAGAGTAGCTAGGACTACAGGTGTGTGCCAGTACACCTGGCTAACTTTTTGTGTGCTTTGTAGAGACGGGTTTTCTCCATGTTGCCCAGGCTGGTTTCCAACTCCAAACTATCACCCACCTCAGCCTCCCGAAGTGCTGAGATTACAGGTGTGAGCCACCACGCCCAGCCTGATACCTGTATATCAGTATAAAAAGAACAATGGTACTTTCTTTACATTGTTCTTATGTGAACGACATGAGGTATTGCATGTAAGAGTGCTTTAAAATTCTGATTTTCTTCTGTACTTTCATTTACTAGTCATATTGCCAGAACATTTGAGATGTGGTAAAAGCAAAGAACGTGGAGTGATAGTTCATTTCAGTTGATAGTTATCTGCTTCTAGGTACATCTATTCTACATTTATTATCCTTCATAAACATAAAACTAACATATGAAGTTGTATACATTTCCTGGACCTGCTTTTAGTACAATCTTTGAAAAATAAGTAATTTTTCTTACTAATTTTTATTATAATTTATATTATTTTTAATTTTTTAATTTTTGGGAAACTAGTATTACTATAAAGGTAACATATCCATTTTAAAAGTTTTATCTTATCGTTTAAGGGAAACAACACACATGCAGGTGGTTATAATAGTGTTCAGTTTATATTTTCTTAAATTATTAATAACTAGAAAAAATAGTTTACGAAATAGCTCTCTTCAAAGTCATTACATTCATACATCATGCATCATCCTACCTTATATTGTGGAAGTTATATAATAAATTTAAGAGTCATCTAATAGGTCTTACTTTGACTTAAAATCCTGGGTGGCTGGCTGCCTCCCAACTCACATTGTTATAGCATATCTATCATTGTGTAGTTTTTATTGAAAACATTTATTTTGGCATCTACTTACCATACACAAAATTATTTATGCTGCTATGTGGAAAATGAATAGATGGGAGACAAAATTGAAACTACGGAGGTCAGTGCAAAGGGTATGACTAGAGACGAGGGAGAGACAATGGTAGCTTGAGTCTAAATTGAGAAGCTGGGGGAAGTGAACGGATAGAAGGGATAATCTGGAAATAGAATACTCAGGTCTTGCAGGTACATGCAGTGAGAGGTTTGAGAGGTAAGGAAGAAGCTGGGATGTCTTCTAGTCTAGCTTGAGCTTGCATGGCGTTGTTACTAAGACAGGAAAGAGGGGAAGAGGCTGCATTAGCAACGAAAATTCCATTCTAAAACATGTGCAAAACGTTGGCTGCTGGAGAATTACCTATAAAAGTTTGGCTGGAGGAAACTTTAAAAGGTACTAACATTGGGCCGGGCACAGTGGCTCATGCCTCTAATCCCAGCATTTTGGGAGGTCAGGAGATCGAGACTAACTGGGCCAACATGGTGAAACCCCGTGTCTACAAAAAATACAAAAATTAGCTGGGTGTGGGGGCACGTGCCTGTAATCTCAGCTGCTTGGGAG
>NW_016107494.1:1296977-1321169 GCF_001604975.1 Cebus imitator | reverse complement strand
AAAAAAAAAAAAAAAAAAAAAAAAAAAAAAAAAAAAAAAAAAAAAAAAAAAAAAAAAAAAAGATACTATCATCATTTTAAGATAGATGCTCAAAAACCTATTCTTTATCTCTTAGGTTTTCGGTGATTGGACCAACTGATAACAGGAGCTGTGCCGTTATCACAGGAAAGCAGGTGTATTCTGAAGACTGTAGCTCCACGTTTAATGGCATTTGCCAGAGAGATGCGATCTTGACGCACAATAGACCCAGTAGTGTGTAAATGTACAACAAAATGTAGAAATACCTTACATGTTAAAGCACAGCCTGATTTTAAAGACTTGAGTTTTTTAGGTAAAGTTTCTAAAAGAAAGTTTCTGCTAACAGACACCATCCAAAAAGGAGAAAAGTAGTTTGTCCTAAATTGACTATAAAGACAACTTCTGAACAGAACTTTTACTCCATACTTGGATTTCTGTTTTGTCTTTTCCATGGCTGTACAATAAAAGCTAAGTAAAAAGCAAATAGTTATTTAACAGTTTCATATGTTTTGCATTTAAAATAGCATAGAATAAGACAACTTTAAAGGAATGTTATTTAACTATATGTGCTATGTGTTAGATGAGAAGGAAAGAAGCAACATATGTACAAATATAATATATGAAACATGGAATAATTGTGAATTTTTCATTTGTGTATTGTAGCCTGAAGTGTTTGGTGGGGAGTGGGTGCTGAGGAAGAACCTAATTGATATAATGCAAACTAATCAGGTGATGGATAAACTAAAAGCTCAGATTTCACCACTATGTGATATATCTATGTAACGAAATTATGCTTGTACCCCTTAAATTTATACAAATAAAATAAAGTCATGTGGCCAAATGCTTTAACAACAGAAAAGAATAAAAGAAAATCTGTGCATGTAAATAAAGAATTGAAAGAAATATGTATGGATGTTAACAGTACCTATTTTTTTTCTTCAGTGAAATACAAATGTATTTCATTTTCTATCCAAATATAAAATGCTAATGTAATGCTTTTAAATTAAAAAATATAATAACTCATTTTTATTTTTAATACATTTATTCTTTAAAGCTTTATTGAGGTCAAACTGATATATAAAATATTGCACATACTTAATGTATACTTTCTGGTGAGGTTGTGTATACCTGAGATGCCATCACCACGGCTAAGGTACTAAACCTATTCATCACCTCCAAATATGTCCTTATGGTCTTTGTGTCTACCTGGTTTTAGTTTTATAAGAACACAACATGAAATATAATTTCTTAATTTTTCTTTTTTTGGAAGTGGTGTCTCACTCTCTTGCCCAGGCTGGAGTGCAGTGGTGTGATCTCAGCTCACTGCAACCTCCACCTCCTAGATTTAGGCCATTCTTATGCCTCAGCCTTCTGAGTAGCTGGGATTACAGGCATGTGCCACCATGGCCCGCTAATTTTTGTAATTTTAGTAGAGACAAGGTTTCACCATGTTGGCCAGGCTGGTCTCAAACTCCTGACCTCAAGTGATCTGCCCACCTCTGCCTCTCAAAGTGCTGGGATTATAGGCGTGAGCCACCATGCCCAGCCTCTTAGAGAACTTACTCATCTTGTATAAATGAAACTTTCTGTGCTTTGAGCAACAATTTCCCATTTCCCTTTCCCTCTAGCTCCTGGAAACTAGCATGTTATTCTCTGTTTCTGGGGGTATTATTTTTAATGGAAAACCAAAAAACCTTATTTTTCAGTATACTAAAAAATTAAATTTAATCTCATTCTGTCACTTTTTCTATGTGATGCAGGATTTTTGCGACTTAGTTGAGCTAAAATCCAGGTTCTTGTCACACACTAGGAAAAATTAGGCACATGGACACATCGAAAGGTGAGGAGAGCAGAATTTATCAAAAGAAAGTGATCAGGAAAAAAAAAAGTGGAGGGAGGCGTCCTGCCAACAGTCCCAACTGGCATATTGAATACCAGGCCACCACACTTGCAAGCCGAAGAGGCCAGGCTCCCCTACCTGCATAAGGTTTGAATTCCTGGTACTTCCACCCCATTCTTCCAGTGTGCAAGCAGGCCCCCAGTCCATTTTGTGCAGGATCCCTCATCTGCACAAAAGCATCTGATGTAAGCACTTTTGGGGTGGGTCAGAGATTCTCTGAGGCTCCTCACTTATCTGCCTCCTTCATCTATCACATGTGTTTTCTATTTCTTGGATTTTAACTCCTTCTAAGCATTTGGTGGAATAATAGACCAGGCACATGACTATAATTATGCCATTTCTTTGTTAAAGTCTCCCATTATTATAGTGTGGGAGTCTAAGTCTCTTTGTAGGTCTCTGAGAACTTGCTTTATGGATCTGGGTGCTCCTGTGTTGGGTACATATATATTTAGAATAGTTAGCTCTTCTTGTTGCATTGATCTCTTTACCATTATGTAGTGCCCTTTTTTGTCTCTTTTGATCTTTTTTGATTTAAAGTCTGTTTTATTAGAGAGTAGGATTGCAACTCCTGCTTTTTTGTGCTTTCCATTTGCTTGGTAAATATACCTCCATGCCTTTATTTTGAGCCTATGTGTGTCTTTGCATGTGAGATGGGTCTCCTGAATACAGCCCACCAATGAGTATTGACTGTATCTTTTAATTGGGGGCATTTACTCCGTTTACATTTAAAGTTAGTATTGTTATGTGTGAATTTGATCCTGCCATCATGATGCTAACTGGTTGTTTTGCCCTTCAGTTGATGCAGTTTCTTCATAGCATTGATGGTCTTTACAATTTGTAATGTCTTTGCAGTGGTTGGTACTGGTTGTTCCTTTCCATGCTTAGTGCTTCCTTCAGGAGTTCTTGTGAGGTAGGCCTGGTGATGACAAAATCTCTCAGCAGTTGCTTGTCCATAAAGAATTTTATTTCTCCTTCGCTTATGAAGCTTAGTTTGGCTGGATATGAAATTCTGGATTGAAAATTCCTTTCTTTAAGAATGTTGAATATTGGCCCCCACTCTCTTCTGGCTTGTAGGGTTTCTGCCAAGAGATTTGCTGTGAATCTGATGTGTTTCCTTTGTGGGTAACCCAACCTTTCTCTCTGGCTGCCCTTACCATTTTTTCCTTCATTTCAACCCTGGTGAATCTGATGATTATGTGTCTTAGGATTGCTATTCTTGAGGAATATCTTTGTGGTGTTCTCTGTATTTCCTGAATTTTAATGTCGGCCTGCCTTGCTAGGTTGCAGAAGTTCTCCTGGATAATATCCTGAAGAGTGTTTTCCAACTTGGTTTCATTCTCCCTGTCACTTTCGGGTACACCGATCAAACGTAGATCTGGTCTTTTCACATAATCCCATATTTCTTGAAGGCTCTGTTCATTTCTTTTCACTCTTTTTTCTCTAATGTGTCTTCTAGCTTTACTTCATTGAGTCGATCTCAATGTCTGATATCCTTTCTTCCACTTGATTGATTGAAACTTGTATATACTTCATGAAGTCCTCGTGCTGTGTTTTTCAGCTCCATCAGGTGGTTTATGTTCTTCTCTACATTGGTTATTCTAGTTAGCATTTTGTCTAACCTTTTTTCAAGGTTCTTAGCCTCCTTGCATTGGGTTAAAACATGCTCCTTTAGTTCAGAGAAGTTTGTTATTACCCAACTTCTGAAGCCTGCTTCTGTTAATTTGTCAAACTCATTCTCTGTCCAGTTTTGTTCCCTTGCTGGTGAGGAGTTGTGATCCCTTGGAGGAGAAGAGGTGTTCTGGGTTTTGAAATTTTCAGCCATTTTGCACGGATGTCTTCCCATCTTTGTGGATTTATCCACCTTTTGTCTCTGAAGTTGGTGACCTTTGAATGGGGTCTCTGAGTGGACATTCTTTCTGTTGATGTTGAAACTATTTCTGTTTGTTAGTTTTCCTTCTAACAGTCAGGCCCCTCTGCTACAGGTCTGTTGGAGTTTGCTGGGTCTGGTCAACTCCAGACCCTGCTTGCCTGGGAATCACCAGCAGGGGGCTAAGGAACAGCAAAGATCACTGACTGTTCCTTCCTCTGGTAGCTTCATCCCAGAAGGGCACCCCCCAGATGCCAGCCAGAGCTCTGTATTAGGCATCTGTTGGCCCCTTCTGGGAGGTGTCTCCCAGTCAGTATACACGGGAGTCAGGGAGCTACTTGAGAAAGCAGTCTGTCCATTATCAGAGTTCAAACACTGTGCTGGGAGACCTACTGCTCTCTTCAGAGCTGCCAGGCAAGGATGTTTAAGTCTGCTGAAGCTGTACCCATAATCATCCATTTTCCCATGTGCTCTGTCCCAGGAAGGTGGGGGCTTTATTTATAGGTCCCTGACAGGCTGCTGCCTTTTTTCAGAGATGCCCTGCCTAACCAGGAGGGAGTCTAGTGGCACAGCCTGCCTGCAGAGGCCTTGCTGAGCTGCTGCGGGCTCTGCCTAGTTTGAACTTTTCAGCAACTTTGTTTAAACAGGTGAGGTTAAAATCACATACTCAAGCAGCAGCAATAGCAGATGCCCCTCCTCCCACTGAGCTCCAATGTCCTAGGTCGAGCTCAGACTGCTGTGCTGGCTGTGAGAATCTCAAGCCAGTGGATCTTAGCTTGCTGCTCTTTGTTTGGGTGGGACCTGCCGAACCAGATCACTTGGCTCCCTGGCTTCAGCCCCCTTTCCAGGGGAATGAACAGTTCTGTCTCACTAGTGTTCCAGGTGCCACTGGGGTATGAAAAAAAACTGCTGTGACTAGCTTGAGGTCTCCCCAAATGGCCACCCAGTTTTGTGCTGGAAACCCAGGGTCGTGGTGTTGTAGGCGCTGGAGGTAGTCTTCTGGTGTGCAGGCTGTGAAGACGCTGGGAAAAGTGCAGTATCTGGGCTGGAGTGCATGGGACAGTCCCTAATGTCTTCCCTTGGCTAGAAGAGGGAGTTCCCCAACCCGTTGCACTTCCCAGGTGAGGTGATGCCCCGCCCTGTTTGGGATCACCCTCCTTGGGCTGTACCCACTGTCTAACCAGTGTCAATGAGATGAACCAGGCACCTCAGTTGGAAATGCGGCAATCACCTGCCTTCTGCACTGCTCTCACTGTGAGCTGCCCACTGGAGCTTTTCCTATTTGGCTACCTTGCCAACAATCCCTCTAGTAGCTTTTCTTTTTATCTTAGAAGTGTGATAGTTATTTTCAAGTTTTTTTGATGGGGGGATGGTGGGGAGATTGGGGAGTGATAACATGGGGAGAAATGCCAGATATAGGTGATGAGGGATGGAGGCAGCAAACCACATTGCCATGTATGTACCTATGCAACAATCCTGCATGATCTGCACATGTACCCCAGAACCAAAAGTTAAAAAAAAATTAGAAAAACAACTTTTACTGAAATAAAAATTAAAATAAAATAAAACTACTTACATTTGCTGCAAATCCACTTGATATCAATAAGTCCTCTGGAACTATGGACTCCATCAGCACTCAGGAAAGCATAGGATCCATTCCCTGTAATTTGAAACCTGAAAAAGAACACTCTAAATTAGTCTGGAAATCACTTACAGCTGTAATCAAAAAGACAATTAAGAATAGAATGATTTGAAATATACCAAACAGTGATTTCATAGAAAATATACCCACCCATCTTCATATGCTACATTAAAATATCTGGCATAGTAAGGGAAAATAAGACTGAATATAAGTATTTTAAGTGTTTGTTGGAGTTAAAACCTGTAACCCTATTTAAAGCAATTTGTAGACAGGCAGACAGACACCAGACACATATAGATATATAAAGACAGGGGCAAAACCATTATTTCCTTCCCCCTCTTCCTTCTTTCCTTCCTTCCTTCCCTCCCTCCTTCCTTCTTTCCTTTCTTCCTCTCTATATGGAAAGAAAGAGAGTGTTTGCCAAATTCAAAGATCTCTGAAATTTAAAAAAAATCAGTTTTCTGGCCTAATTTTAGTAGATGTACTTTTTCAAAAAGTAAAAATAAGATTTATATTTACTTGGTACTTTTGAAACATACTGCAGTAGAAACCTAAGAGACTGCTTACAATGTTTTTTTACATTTCATCTTCATGGATAGGAAAAATCAATATCATGAAAATGGCCATACTGCCCAAAGTAATTTATAGATTCAGTCCAATTCCCATCAAACTACCACTGACATTCTCCACAGAATTAGAAAAAAATTACTTTAAATTTTATATAAAACCAAAAAAAAAAAGTCCATATAGCCAAGAAAATCCTAAACAAAAAGAATGAGCTGGAGGCATCACATTACCTGGCTTCAAATTTGCTACAAGGCTACAGTAACCAAAACAACATGGTACTGGTGCCAAAACAGATATGCAGACCAGTGGAACACAACAGAGACCTCAGAAATAATGCCATGTCTACAACCAGCTGATCTTTGACAAAACTGACAAAAACAAGCAATGGGAAAAGAATTCCCTATTTAATAAATGGTGCTGGGAAAACTGGCTAGCCATATGCAGAAAACTAAAACTGAATCCCTTCCTTACATCTTACAGAAAAATTAACTCAAGATGAATTAAAGACTTAAATGTTAAACCCAAAACCATAAAAATCCTAGAAGAAAACTTACGCAGTACCACTCAGGACATAGGCATGGGCAAAGACTTCATGACTGAAACACCAAAAGCAATTGCAACAAAAGCTAAAATTGACAAATGGAATCTAATTAAACTGAAGAGCTTCTGCACAGCAAAAGGAAGTATCATCAGAGTGAATAGGCAACTGACAAAATGGGAAAATTTTTTGTAATCTACCTATCTGACAAAGGTCTAATATCCAGGATCTACAAGGAACTTAAACAAATTTACAAGAAAATAAAACTATCAAAAAGTGGGCGAAGGATATAAACAGCCACTTCTCAAAATAAGACATTTATGCAGCCAACAAACATATTAAAAAAAAAGCTCAGCATCACTGATCATTAGAGAAATGCAAATCAAAACCACAATGAGATACCATCTCATGCCGGTCAGAATGGCAATTATTAAAAACTCAAGAAACCATAGATGCTGGTGATGATGTGGAGAGATAGGAATGCTTTTACACTGTTAGTGGGAATGTAAGTTAGTTCAACCATTGTGGAAAACAGTGTAGAGATTCCTCAACCATATAGAACCAGAAATACCATTTGACCCAGCAATCCCATTACTAGATATATATCCAAAGGAATACAATTATTAGATCATAAAGGCACATGGACACATATATTTACTGCAGCACTATTTACAATAGCAAAGACATGAAATCAACCAAAATGGGCTATCAATGATAGACCGGTTAAAGAAAATGTGATACATAGTGGTACCACAGAATACTACGCAGTCATAAAAAGGAATGAGTTCTTGTCCTTTGCAGGGACATGGATAAATCTGGAAGCCATCATCCTCAGCAAACTAACACAGGAACAGAAAACCAAACACTGGATGTTCTCACTCATAAGTGACAGTTGAACAATGAGAACACATGGACACCTGGAGGGGAACAACACACACCCAGGCCTGTCAGGGAGTTGAGAGGGTGAGAGCATTAGGACAAATAACTAATGCATGTGGGGCTTAAAAACTAGATGTTGATAGGTGCAACAATCCACTATGGCACATACATACCTATGTAACAAACCTACACATTCTGAACTTGTATCCCAGAACTTACAGTAAAATTATATATATATATATAGTTTTTAAATTAGTTTTCTTTGTTGATAACCAAATCTTTACTTATTTATCAATACAATTTGTCCTGTCTCGCATATTCCAATATTTATATTATTGGTTGTTTTTATTATCTAGCACTTAACTAAAATAATAAGGCAGAAATACATATGTATCCGAGAAACAGTTATATAAATAAATAAAAAAGTAAACTAATAAAAAATAATCAAAAATTTAAAAAATAAATACAATATTGCTTATGATGAACATTTGGAAAGCTAAAGACAACTACGCAATCTTTAACTGTTTTATCCCAAGAAACACTTTATATATATATATATTTTTTCTTTTTTTTTATTGCATTTTAGGTTTTGGGGTACATTTGAAGAACATGCAAGATAGTCGCATAGGTACACACATGGCAGTGTGATTTGCTGCCTTCCTCCCCATCACCTATATCTGGCATTTCTCCCCATGTTATCTCTCCCCAACTCCCCACCCCCCACTGTCCCTCCCCTATTTCCCCCCCACAGACCCCAGTGTGTAATGCTCCCCTCCCCGTGTCCATGTGTTCTCATTGTTCAACACCTGCCTATGAGTGAGAACATGCAGTGTTTGATCTTCTGCTCTTGTGTCAGTTTGCTGAGAATGATGGTTAACAATTTTAATTCACTCAGGAAATGTTTACAGAAAAAAAAATAAATAAAATAAGCAATAAATAAATAAAAATAAATACTATTCATTGTGGCAGACATTTGAAATGTTAAAGACAATTATAAGGTCTTTAACTCTTTAAAGACAAAGAGATCTTACATAAACTTAATTAGCTGGAAAGAGGTACAAGTAATACATGAGTTTGGGTTTAAAATTGGCAGAATGGTTGAATTTGAATTAGCAAAAGAGCACCTATTGTCAAGCAAGAGCTTATTGTAAAGCAAGAGCTTGACAATAAAGATAAAATAACAAATAAAAATAAAAATGGAAAATTCCACCATGTGTTATTTACAAGGTGAGAAGAAAGTGGGTTACTCTAGTGTGTGCTTCAATGTGAAAGGGCCCATGTCATAGATAGGAGACTGAAAAGTTAATTACACATAGAATAGAGAAAGATTTGTTTATATTAACACAACCGAAAATGGTTAAAAAAATTTTATGCAACATCAGAATAAGAACATTCCTAATACATTGGAAACTCACCAATTATTGAATGTGCTGCCATTTGTCCATTTCCAAGAATCTTCTGGTTTTCTGCTTAGTCCAATCCAGTACATATCCGTTCCTGCGAACCTCTTCAAAAATTCCTTTCACAAAGCAAAGGGAATCATCAATTACTTAATATGTTACAGTACATTGCTGAACATGCTTCCCACACCAATTATTCCATCTTTTAGGATTCACATTCTGATTTGTCTTCCCTGGGGCTTCTAAAATAACAAACGGCACAGACACAGATATTTGTTAGTTTTGTCAGAAAGGCTTTCATTTTGCTTTTCTGCATCTTAAGTATCTTCAAATAGTTGGGCTATAATCAAGTAATTGATGCTGAGCTACACTCTGGTTATCTTTAAAGGTAGCTTCCATGTCTCTAGTTGGAAATTAATGACAAAACCATATTTGAGTTTATTTCCTTCGAGTTCAAATTCCTAAACCATTATGTTCTAGTCACAGATTGAATGACATAGGCTATCAATTAATATGATGTTAAATTTGCCTAGATGACAATATAAAACCTTAGCAAGTTCTATGAGATCTGATACAGCATCTTCTTCAAGGATGATAGAGAACTAATGTTTAGATATATTTTTGTGTGCACAGGTACTCTTCCAAAAGTCATAGAAGAGGGATTGCAGGGGGAGGAGTTTAATGGAAAATGTAAGTACTATTAGAATAGAAAAACCCAATGATAAATTACTTTGATTATATACTATAATATGAATGTCACTGATATTGTATTTTTTACATAATCAGATATGAAACTAACTTCTATATGAATATAATTTACTGAACAAAATATATTAAGTGATGGGTTTAGTTATTCCTCTATTGGCTTTTTGCTATTGAACCACAAACCTCTTCATCAGCTTTTTGTTCTTTAACTTGTATTTTAGGTTCTGGGGTATATGTGAAGGTTTGTTACATTGGTGAACTTGTGTTATGAAGGTTTGTTTTACAGATTATTTCATCACCCAGGTATTGAGCCATTAACCAATAGTTATATCCGTCATGTCTGTCATCACATAGTTCTGGGTTAATCACGGCAATGTGCTAACTGAGATCAATAGGACAGGACCAGAAAGTTTTTTATGTACATCATTTACATAAGTACTGAACAAACTTCTGTATTAAGCAATTAACTAATTAAATGTGAGTCTTATGCAGTCCTGTCAGTAGTAATTTTAGATCAAAGATAAAAGTAGACAGACTTATGAGTTAAGGGAACATTCAAAACAATTAATTCATCCATAACAAAAGAATTATAAAGTCAATCATGTAAACACCACTGCAACCATTGTGGTTCTGCTTTTAGCTCTTTGAGGAATTGCCACACTGCTTTCCACAGTAGTGGAGCTTATTTTCACTTCCACCAACAGTGTATAAGTGTTCTCTTTTTTCTGCAACCTCGCCAGCATCTGTAGTTTTTTGGCTTTTTATTAATATCCATTCTGACTGGTGTGAGATGGTATCTCATTGTGGTTTTGATTTGCTTTGCTCTAATTATCAGTGACGTTGAGCTTTTTTTCATATGTTTGTTGGCGGCATGTATGTCTTCTTTTAAAAAGTGCCTGTTTACATCCTTTGTCCAATTTTAATAGGGTTGTTTTTCTCTTGTAAATTTGTTTAAGTGCCTTTGTCTTGGCAGATGCATAGCTTGCAAAAATTTTCTCTCATTCTGCAGTTTGTCTGTTTACTGTGTTAATAGTTTCTTTTGCTGTGCAGAAGCTCTTACGTTTAAGTAGACACCACCTGCCAATTTTTGCAATTTTTTTTTCGCCATTGCTTTTGTTGTCGTCGTCATGAAATTTCCCTGTTTCAATGTCCAGGATGGTATTGCTTAGGTTTCCTTCCAGGCTTTCTATAGTTTTGGGTTTTACATGTAGAATTGACTTTTATATATGGTATAAGAAAGGAGTCCTGCTTCTAATCTTTTGCATATGGCTAGCCAGTTATCCAGCACAATTGATTAAACAGGGAGTTCTTTTCCTATTGCTTGTTTTTGTCAGCTTTGTCAAAGATGAGATGGTCATAGGTGTGTGGCCTTATTTCTGGGCTCTCTATTCTGTTCCATTGGTCTATGTGCCTGTTTTTCGTACCAGTACCACATTGTTTTGGTTACTGAAGTCCTGCAGTATAGTTTGCAGTCAGATAACATGATGCTCCCATCTTTATTCTTTTTGCCAGGATTGCCTTGGCTATTGGGCTCTTTTATGATTCCATATAAATTCTAAATTAATTTTTTCTAGTTTTGTGAAGAATGTCATTGGTAGTTTGATAGAAATAGCATTGAGTTTCTGTCCTTCAATATCATTCAACTGTTAACCTGTCAGTTCAGCCTGGTTAGAACTCTTGTTGGAGAACTGGTGCAATTGTTTGGAGAACATATAACATCTGGCTATTTGAGTTACTGGAGTTCTCGCATGAATTCTCTCATCTCTCTGTGGGTGTTACTTTAACTGCAGTGCATATTTAGTACTGTCAACAGACCTCTTTTATGTATGTTTTCATAGGGGTGAGTAATGGCTGTAGATTGTGCCTGGCACTCCTAGGCTGCCCACTGCAGCTCTTGGGTGATCTCAGTGTTTATGTTTCCTCCACAGCTTTGAGGCAGCAATGGAAGGGACCTTAGTTGTAGTTAAGGCCAACAGTCTTTTGCTTTTCTCCTAGGAGTTTCACTCCAGAGAGATGCAAGTAAGCAATCATTCAGTGCAATCAGCCTAGGATGGAGAGTCTGTGCTGTGGGCCCAAGCTGGGGGCTCCATGTCTGGTCAAGGTGAGTGGGCAGAGCCTGTGAAGATGGACTGGCCTCCTCTCCTGCAACTTACTGGAGGTGTGGATAAGAGACTTAGGGTCTTTGCTCCTTCGTTAGTCTGAGGGCAGCAAGGGTGGTTCCAGCGCAGAGGCAGTGGCAGAGAGGTTTTCATTGCCTCTGGAGGCTCTGTCCAGGACATTCCAGAGCTGCTACTGGCTTGACAGCTCTTGAGAGGGGTGGCTGGAGACTGAAACCTGGAGGACCCTCCTAGTGAAGAGACAAGGAGATGGGCACCCATGTAATGGCCTGGCCACTTTTTCATAGGGCTGCTGTGGCATGGCGGCGGCCATCTCCAGTCCCTATTCACCTCGAATTTTCCAATACCTCTAGGTACCAATGGTGAAGCCTGCAAAACAGCAAAGATCGTGGCCTGCCTCTCCCTCTGTGAGCTCTGTGTCAGGCAGGTACACACCTATTGCCGGCCCGAACACACCTGAAGGAAGTGGCTAGGGACCCTGATTGGATACCCTGCCCAGTGAGGAGGAACAGGATTGGGTAACCACTTATAAGAGCAGTCTGGCCACTTTTTTTGTAGAGCAGCTGTGCTGTACTTGGGGGCCACTTCCGCCCCTGGTCAACATGGATTCTCCAAAGCCTGAAGGCTGGATGACTAAGTCACCCAAACAGCAAAGATGGAGGCCCACGTTTCCCTCTAGGAGCTGTCTTAGGGAGGTGCAATGCTGTTATTGATGGCTGGATAGAATTCCAAGCCAGTAGGTCCCACCCTGTGAGGTGCCATGGAAGTGGGTCCTGCAGAATGTCGCTGCTCAGCCCCCTGGATTCAGCCCCTTTACTAGGGACATGTAAGGTAGTGTATAACCTCCCTCTTTGCTGGAGTTGCAACTACTTTTTCTAGGAAGCCTGGAAAGCCTGGCTAAGGCTCCCAGGTCTCTGCACGTGCCTGAGTGGCTGCTCTCCTGAGGCTCCAGGTTGCTCAGTCAGACAGAAGGCCTTGGTGGAGTTGGTTCACAAGGGGATCTCCTGACCTGAGGGTTGCAAAGATCCATGGGAGCAGCATGGGATCCTGGGGTTGGACATTCACTCACCACGTCCCTGGACAAGGAGAGGTTCCCCTGGCTCTGTGTCATTCCCAGGTTGGCTGTCTGCCTGCCTTGCTTTTCTCCATTGTCCATGGGTTGAGTTGTTTCCATGATGTGTTCCATTGCGTGTACCCTGGATATTTCAGTTGAAAGTGCTGTATTTACTTACCACTTCAGTTCCTCTCCGTGAAAGCTGTGCACACCAAATACTTCTAGCCGGAAATGTTGCCCACTCCCCAATCCCCAGCTTTTCTTTAAAAACTAGTCTGTTTTCTTACTCTGTGTCCCTAGAGTCCACGTGTCGCCTTCTTCACTTCCATTAATTCACTCGCTTCTTCAAAGTGCACATATTTCCTTCATATCCTTGTCTCTAAATTTCAAGAGCTGTATTTTATTTTTTTTAGTCTATGCTTGGTAGAATGCAAATTGAAATGGTTCAAAAAATAATCTACTTAATAATCTAAGAACATTTAATGAAGACATTTAGATACGGAAACAGTATGCATTGTGGTAAAGGACATGGCATCACGAGTCATCTTGCCTGGGTTCAAATCCCAGCTCAACAACTTATGGCTATAACATTGGCTGGGTTACATAACATTTTTGTGACCCACTTTCCCCTCCTTAAAGTAGGGAGAGTTATATAACTCCTTCATGGGTGTTACTAGAAAATTACATAAGTTTCAGTGCTTAGAACACTGTTTAGCACATATTGTCATATACAGTTGACTTAAACAATGTGGCAGTTAGGGGCACTGACACCCTGTGCAGTCAAAAGTTGTATATAATTTTTGACTCAAAAAGTCAACCATGCTGGGCATGGTAGCTCAAGCTAATTATAGCGCTTTGGGAGGCTGAGGAAGGAGGCTTGCTTGAGCCCAGTTTGAGATCAGTCTGGGCAACGTAGCGAGACTTCATCTCTACAAAAAATAAGCAAAATTAGCCAATGTGGTGTGCACCTGTAGTCCCAACTACTCAGGAGGCTGAGGTGGGAGGATTGCTTGAGCCCAGGATTTCAATGCTGCAGTGAACTGAGATTGTACCACCGCACTCCAGCCTAGGCAACAGAGTGAGACCCTTTCTTAAAAAGAAAACAAAAACAGAAAATGTAGCCACTAGTAGCCTACTGTTGACTGGAAGTCTTAATGGTAATATAAAAGTAAATTAACACATATTTTGTACGTTATTTGAATTATATGCTGTATTCTTACAAAAAACAAAGCTAGAGAAAAGATGGTATTAAGGAATCATAAAGAAGAGAAAATTTATTTACTGTTCATTAAGTGGAAGTGAAGCAACCTAAGTGTCTTCATCCTCACTGTTTTCATATTGAGTAGGCTGAGGAGGGGGAAGAAGAGCAGGGGTTGCTTTGGTGTCTCAAGGGTGGCAGAGGGAAGAAAATCCATGTATAAGTGGATCCACACTGTTCAAACCCATATTGTTCAAGGCTCAGTTGTATTATAGTATTAGCTATTATTGCTTTTATTATCTTTTTATAAAAATGTAATCTCTGAAATTACTGAAGACTTTTCTGTTTTCTTACCATATCTTTTTGTGTATCAATCTGAGCAAGTTCTGATTTCTGTAAACTGCAAAACATTTTACTGGCTGTCCAATTTCTGGTATCATCAGAAAAATAGAAACACTTATCTCTTACTCCAACCCAGTCCTCTGAACATACCACAGGTTTGGCATGTTTTAAGCACATGACTGAAAAAAAAGAAAGAAATGATAAGATAAAGCATAAGTTAAAAAGTGTTTCTACTCATTCTACTGTATTAATTTTATTTTTTGCTTCCATGGTTTGAAGCCTGTAAATTAGCTTCACCCCTAGAATGAAGATTAATTAACTTCCCCCATCTGTAAGGAAGATCATTTAGTGATCAAGCAGTATATGAGTTTTTTTTCTATTTTCCTGGCTTCTATTTTGAGAAATGGTGCTACTCATGTAGGGTAAACTCAAATGTAGGGCAAACTCCAAAGCCTGCACTCTCCACTCCACCATGATGTATATTTGTTGTTGTTGTTGCTGTTGTCGTAGTGCTCAGAAGTGGATACACACTACTACACAGGGTATAAAACATATTGTGTTTCAACTCTCTTTCTTTCTGCTCTTTTTTAATTTAAATTCTGGGATACATGTGCAGAACGTGCAGGTTTGTTACATAGGTATACGTGTGTCGTGGTGGTTTGCTGCACCTATCAACTTATCATCTGGTTTTAAGCCCTGCATGCATTAGCTATTTGTCCTAATGCTCTCTCTCCCCTTACCCACTACCCTTTCACAGGTCCCGGTGTGTGATGTTCCCCTCCCTGTGTCCATGTATTTTCATTATTCAACTCCCACTTGTGAGTAAGAACAGGCAGTGTTTGGTTTTCTGTTCCTGTGTTAGTTTGCTGAGGATGATGGCTTCCAGCTTCATCCATGTCCCTGCAAAGGACATTAACTCATTCTTTTATATGGCTGCATAGTATTCCATGGTATATACGTGCCATGTTTTCTTTATCCAGTCTATCATTGATGGACATTTGACTTGGTTCCAAGTCTTTGCTATTGTAAATAGTGCTGCAGTAAACATGTATGTGCATGTGTCTTTAGAGTAGAATGACTTATAATCCTTTGAGTATATACCCAGTACAGTAATGGGATTGCTGGGTCAAATGGGATTTCTGGTTCTAGATCCTTGAGGAATCACCATATTGTCTTCCACAATGATGGAACTAATTTACACTCCTACCAACAGTGTAAAAGTGTTCCTATTTCTCCACAGCCTTGCCGGCATTTATTGTTTCCTAACTTTTTAATAATCACAATTCTGACTGATCTGAGATGGTATCTCATTGTTGTTTTGATCTGCCTTTTTCCAATGACCAGTGATGATGAGCTTTTTTTCATATGTTTTTTGGCCACATAAATATCTTCTTTTGTCTTTCTGCTCTTTTCAATCAACAGGTAAATGAATATAAAAAACTTCTTGTAGAAACTCTTGTCTACATTTAACTTCCAGATGTTTGGACACCAATAACTTTAAGCTCTAATACTACAGTGACAGAGGAGACTATAAACAAGAAGACTATCAGCATTCTTGAGAATGACCAAAACCAAACCAAACTGAAACCAAACAAACAAGAATCCGCAGTGCTAAGCACTAACTTAGCCAACTTTAAGTGCTAAATTAAGCGAAGCATGCATATTGAAAATCAACTGCTGAGGGCTATTTGGCCATAATTAAATTCCACCTTTGGATCCATTTCACAAAATAAACCCATGGTACCCAGAGGAAATTTAACAACTTCATTTTTATAAATATTGCAACTCCTACAATGAGACAGTCTGGCAACAAGTCACATATGCCATTATTTCTTCATTTTATCTTTTAAGTCAATATGATAGTAAAGGAGTTCAGAACATGATGCCCCCAAATATGTCACTCTAGCATATAGACTATTTTGAGTTAAAGGCTCTTATAAAACAGCAGACGCAAGACAAAACACTCTGAACTTCCTTCTTTTCTTATAGGCAGGAGATAAAATACCTACGTGAAAGATAGCCTCTCTATACTAGAAGGAAAGTAACAGTCTTATAACCAAGGATAGGTAGTTGAGGCCAAAGGAAATGTGTGCAAACAGCGTTGGTTAAACTAACATTTATCTTTCTGGTCACTTTTCCACCCAATTAATTACCCTAGATCAACCCTCTTTTCCTTGCCACATTTACATAATTTATTACCTTTTGTTTAATTAAGTATCTAAATGTTCGACTCTAACTGAATTTTTAGGCTTTCATAAGGAAGACATACATGTCACAAAAAAAACTTATATTAAATAAATGCATGTGCTTTGCTCAAGTTGATGTGTCTTGTGCCCAATTTCATTCTCAGGCCCAGCAGCAAAACCCTGAGAGGTTAGAGGTAAAATTTTGCCTCTCGACTAATAGAAATAAGTAAATGTTTTATAGAACAATGGTTAGTGGCATAACTTACTTTTGATTTAAAAGAAATTAAAGGAATGCTACAATTATGGAAGTACAGCTGCATGATTTTTAAAATTTATCGTGCATTACAGTGATACAGACAAGGTTTTTGATCCTAGGTCTGGAATTTATTATTTGTGAGAGGCAACTTACTCATTCTGTCCTGTATATTTTTTGTCTGTAAATGGATTTTCTTATATCTGTGTCCTAGTCTAATGAGGATTAAATACAAATAGCAGAATATAGTGTATTTAACAGTGGCTTACAAACTCACAAACTTTTAAACAGAAAATTAGCTGTAACAAGTTCATAAAACTGATGTTTATGTGGGTTTTAAAAAAAATAAATGTAGAAATTGATCCTCCTGGCCTTAAACCTTGAAACTTACATTCGTCTTATTTGAGTTCCTTTTTTAGGAATCTGACCCTTAGGCCTCCCAGATAGTATCAGGAAACTGAAAGTCACCAGATCACCACATCCAGACAGTGACATCCCCAACTCCTCACTGTCATGACTGCCTAACCGACCACCTGCTCCCTGTTGACCCACTCTTCTTTTCTACCCCTCCCTAATTCCTATTGATCAACTCCCACTCCTCCTTTTTATCGCTCCCTAACTCTTGTTTTCTCACACATAGTTACCTTTCTTTCCTGCTGTATGAACCCCTAATTTTCGTCAGTTGGGTAAGTGAATTTGAGACTGATTTCCCATTCTCCCTGTTGCCATCTCCCAAATAAAAAGTCTTTTTCCCTGGCAGTAGTCATCGTCTTTGGGATTGGCTTTCTGTGCTGTGAGCAATGGGACCTAGACTGAGCCCCTGGCAATTCAGTAACATAGCTATTGCTATTGCCATCGGGGGTCATCTGAGAATTTAACATTATTTTTCTTAAATATCAAGAACTATAAAGTCAAGAACATAATTCTATTGTGAGACTAAGAGTGTTTTAGGGAGAAGCAAGGATTATGGTAAAACCTGTTGTACTGGTAAAAACTTGAGGACAAGTTCACTACAAAACCCTTTAATTACTCCAGATCTGGGAGATTTGGAGTTAGGCTTGACATAGAAATGGACCTCTCAGGTGTGAAGAACCATAAAAAGTGTATGAGTTTAACCACTTACCTATTATTGTAGAAATTAACACTATACTAATCAGGGAGCACATACCACCAAGGCAAATCTTCATATTGCAAACTGCAAATTAAATCAACACATATTAAAAAGTTTCTAAATAAACACTGACTGGATATTATCGCTTGTGTATTCCTCCCTCATAATTGTTAATCAAAAAATCATCAATAAAAGCATATACATCTCAAAATAATAAAGAATAGAAAACCATCACAAAGTGCAAGGAAGGTAAGTACCAAAAAAAGAAAAAAAAAAAAAAGATTGCTATAGCTGTTCAAATGGAGAGAGGGTGAGTGGAGAATCACTTAGTCTTAGGGGAATGAGGAAGGAAAGGAAAGGCTACTCAAAAGGTGGAAATAGTTTGAATGGGGGATTGTAAGCAAAAGAGCATAAAGATCATCAAGATACATGATAAGCATAAATGTTTATAACAGATATATAAGGCAATAAAATTGAAGACAGTAAAAAAAAAGTCATATGGTTATGACAAAAGATTTGAAATGATATATTTTTTTCTTTATTCTTTAAGCCATGGCAGAAAGAAACAGTGTGTTTGAGCAAGAAACTATCAAGATAAAAACCGTAATTTATTTATTTGTGGTAAGTAGAAAAAGTTAGAGAAGACACAGGATTTCCCACTTATGGAAAAGCTATGAGGTTAAGAACAAATAATAATTCTATTAATGATAAAATAATTGTATTTGATACATTATTAGTAGATGTAGAAACAATCTAGGAAGAATGAGTGTGTACATATATATATATGTATATATGTATATATATAATATGTGTATATATATAATATACATATGTATGTGTATATGCATATGTATGCATGGCTTAGCAGTGGGGAGATATTTTGAGAAATGTGCCTTTAGGTGATTTTGTCATTGTGTGAACATCATAGAGTATACTTACACAAACCTAGACAGTATAGCCTACTAACACCTAAGCTATATATTACAGACCGTTGCTTCTAGACTACAAACCTGCATAGCATGTTATTGCACTAATTACTGTAGGCAATTATAGCACAATGCTAAATACTTGCATACCTAAACATAGAAAAGGTACAGTAAAAATACCACATAAAAGATCAAAAATGAAACACCTTTGCAGGGCAGCTTCATTGCAATCTTATGGGTCCATTGTCATTATGCAATCTGTCATGGACCAAAACATTGCTCCGTGGTGCATGACTACATATGTATATAGTGTATATGTGCATAAACATCTATTGTGTATATATATATATATACACACACACATGTATGCATGCCTGTATGCATATATGCTTTACATGTATTTATATATATACATGTACATATATATACATATGTTCAAATATTAGAAAAGAGGACTTGAAGAAAGAAAAATTTAAAAAGAAGTTATAAGCTTTCTCTATTTCTTCAGAGCCTAAAGCAGCCTTAGTGAATGAAAACTAAAAAAGTTATTAGTTTTCATGATCACCAGACTACAGATAATGTGTAACAAAGCAATTTCAAGAAGGCATTGAGAGAAGCCAGATTCTAAGATGTTTATAAAGAGAATGTTTGATAAGAAGAGTTTGGTAATTTATCTTACATCAAGAGAAACAATAGCTAAAGAGAAAATATAAAATGAGTTTTCTTTTTTTGTTTTCAAGATTAGAGAAAAATGAAGAATAAGGAAGAGGAAAAGATAAAATCCACTGCACAAATTTCAGACACTCAAAAGAGTAATGTAACACTTAATATAAAACTCCAGTAATGAAGACAATGTGTTTTGAGGGAAAAGATTGGTGTATAGATGGATGAAACACAATAAGGAGTCCAGAAATTGACACACAAATATATTGTTAAATAATTTTTGCAAGGGTAACAAAGCAATGTAATGAGCAAGCCACACCTTACACAAAAGGTATTAAAATAATAGAAAAAAAGACTTTACCATAGTACAACATCATTTTACAACATTTAGTTAAGATATATCTTTGACTTGAACATAAAACCTAAAACTATAAAATTTCTAGAAAACAAAAGTTGTTTGTGACCATGAGAATTAATAAAGATGTCTTAGAGAGAGCAGAGAAAATACTGTATAAAATTAAAAGAAAATGATAAATTGAACCTAATCGAAGTTTAAGGGCCAGGCATGGTGGCTCACGCCTGTAATCCCAGCAGTTTGGGAGGCCAACCGACAGATCACCTGAGGTTAGGAATTCGAGACTAGCCTGGCCAACATGGTGACACCCCATCTCTACTAAAAATAAGAAAAATTCGCTGGGCATGATGGTGGGCACCTGTAATTCTAGCTACTCGGGAGGCTGAGGCAAGAGAATCCCTTGAACCCAGGATGTGGAGGCTGCAGTAATTGAAATCATGCCACTTTACTCCAGCCTGGGTGACAGAGTGAAACTCTGTCTCAATTAATTAAAAAAAAAAAAAAAAAAAGAAAAGAAAAATTTAAAACTTTTGCTCATTTCAAGTTACAAGATACTGTTATAAATATAAATATACAAGTTACAGACTGGGAGGAAATAGTTGTACTACATGTACCAAAAAAGACTAGTATCCTAAAATATTAAAAGGTCTGTAATTTAGAGATAGAGTACAAACAACTTGATTAAAAAATGAACCAACTTCTTGAACAAATACGAAAGAATACACGCAAGTGACCAAGAAGCACATAAAAGATGTTCCATATTATTAGTCACAAGAAAAATGCAAAATAAAACCACAATGAAATATGAGTGTGCACCACTTGCACTGTTAAAATGAAAAAGACTGACAGTGTCAAGCGTTAGGATACAGAGCAACCAAAACGCATACACCACCGGTTGAAGTACAAAAATGTACGAGCGTTTGGGAAAACTCTAGCAGTTATTATTTTTAATTAAAATGCATGTCTTTCCTTCTTGTTCTGGCAACTTCCTAAGGTGAACGAACACACAGCAGAGCAGTTTGAAAGAGGTCCCTTTTGGACCTGCTCGTAGGCCTCCATGACACTCCCCGGTACTTATTTTTATATAATCAAATTGTCTGAAAATATTGCAGATACAACTCTTCCGTTGCAATCCTTCTCCTTTGTACTTCCTTTTGTTTTCTTATATGTCTGGTTATCACCTTTAGCATTGCACTACACTATACCAAACAGTAGCAGTTACAGTCAACATTTTTTACTTGTTTTTAATCCTAAATGGAATGTTTAAGTTTTCATTATTAAGCACTATAAAAATGCTGTATAAATTTAACATATAACATTAGCAGATTAAGAAACAGTTTTTCTATTCCTTGTTTCCCAAGAGGGACTTAGGTAGACATTGAATGGTGTCAAATGCTTTCTTATCGTCATCAAACGCACTTATTGAATAATCCTGTGGTCTTTCAAAGCTTTTTAATGAGATAGCTTGTACTGCTTTTCTGAAATCAAAGCATTCCTAAGATAAATCCACTTGAATATCAATTTTTAACAGCTTTGTTGTATATAGTAAATAAATATTTTCTTGGGATTTGTACTTCTAATTTCATAAGAAAATGAATTTGTTTCTTTTTGTCTTGTTCTGACCTTGTTTAGAAATCAAAGAGCCTATTAAATCGGGGTAAATTTCTCATTTTGCTATTTTTTGAAGGATGTTCAATAGAAAAATTAGCTATCCTTTGAAAGATCAGTAGATTATTTTAACTGCCATTTCAATTTATTTATCTTTAATTTCTACAATTCTATGATTCTTTATTCTCATTACATAGTGGCATTTTATATTTTTTAGACATCTATGGTCTTTTTTTTCATATTTATAAATGCATTAGTGTTTTGGTTTGCTAGGGCTGCCATAATAAGCTGTCACAAAGTGGGAGGCTAAAATTAACAGGAATGTATTGTCATACAGTTCTAGAGACAAGAAGTTTAAAATTAAGATGTTGATAGGATGGGTTCCTTGTGAGGAAAGAATCTGTTCTGGGCCTTTCACCTTGGTTTGAAGATGGCATTCTCCCTGGGTGTGAGTCTGTCTCTGAATTTTCCCTTTTATGATAACACCAGCAATATTAAATTAGGGCCCACCCTATCAACCTCATTTTAACTTGGTAAAGACACTGTCTCCAAATCAGGTCACATTCTGAGGTACGGGGGTTAGAGCTTCAATACATAAATTTTTAAGGGAACAGAGTTTTAGCCATAATAATTGATAAATTATTTCCATAATGTTTTATTTAATTGTAATATTTGTGGGTTTTGTGATTATTTGTAGTTTTTTGATATTTTCTTTATCGTACCTTCTGCAAACTTTTAGACATCTAGTTCTTTAGTCTTTTCTAATAGCCACCGTTTGATTTATCTTTCTCATTTCTTCTGTTTTTCATTAACTTCTCCTATTACTTCTGTTTTTTTATTTGTATATTTTTATTTCACTCTATTGTTCCAAGATGCATGTTTCTTATCTATTTCGTTTGCATACTTTTGATATTATTTTAATATCTTTTAAATGAATGATATTGAATAAATATTTGAATGTTATTTCTTCAAATATTTCCTGTCGACTATTCTTTTTCTCTCTCTCTCCATTTCAGATTCTTGTTATCTAGAAGGTGGCGTTTCTACTTCTATTTTTCATATCTCTCAGGTTTTATTTTGTGTTTTATATTGTTTTCTTTTCTGTCATATTTTTAATAGAGTCTCCTAGGTCTTACTCACTCTTAATCAGCCTCCATTCTACTAATTAACTCATTTCAGTCTCATTATGTCACAATCATCAAGCCTCCTTCCAGAGTGAAACATTTGCTTTTTATTGTGGATAAGAGCGTTAAGCAACTTTTTTTGGGTGAAAGTACATTTTGAAAACATCCTTATTGAGATATAATACATGCAGCATAAAATTCTCCCCCAAAACCTTCTTATACACAAGCTTATACCCTCTCTTGCAGAAATAAAACTCTACTTGCTCTGGTAGTCTTCCACAATGCTCCAGAATGCTTCCCCCATGCCTCACTTACTCTAGTAGACTTTCACCATAAGTAAAGAGTCCACATTTTTAAGCTGTCCTGTATTTTATTTTATCTCTCCTTTACTTCCTTCTCATTCACTCGATAGAACTTACTGTTCCGACGTATGAGGCCATCAGATCGTGTATCTCTGGATTAATCATGACAGTGTTCTAACTGATGGAGATCAGTGCGAAAGGAATAGAAAGTTTTCACTTCTGTAGGACGCGCGGAGGAAGCTTCTCTGTTGGACAGGACAATTACCTATCAAGACTCTTACCCAATTCAGGTAGAAACTGTCAGTACTCACTTGAGATCAAAGACAAAAGCAGGCAGACTAGTTTAGGAAAATAATTTGAATTGTTAAAACTGACTCATCCATAACAAAAGGATCATGAAGTCAACCACGTAAACACCACGACAACCACGCTATGGAACATTTCCATCATCTTTCTTTTTTCCCTTTTGTAATTATTATCTTTTCTGACCCTGGTCCCCGGCAAGCATTAATTTGCTTTATATCAACAGAGTTTTTCCTTTCGTGAAACTTTTATTTCTTTTGAGACAGGGTCTCACTCTGTTTCCCAGGCTGGAGTGCAGTGGGGAAAACTTGGCCCACTGCAACCTTGACCTCCTTTTCCCAAGTGATCCCCCTGCCCTAGCCATCCAAGTAGCTGGGGCTAAAGTCATGCTCCATCATCCCCTGCTCATTTTATTTTTTGTAGAGACTAAGTCTCATTATGTTGCCCAGACTGGTCTTGAACTCATGGGCTTAAGTGGTCCTCCCACTTCAGTCACCCAAAGTGCTGGGATTACAGGCATGAGCCACCACGGCTAGCCCCTTTCATAGAATTTTATATAAATGGTATCGTAAGTAGTGTCTTGTCTCTGGCTTATTACATTTACAATAATGCTTTTGAGATTCACTCAAGTTGTTGTGCAGGTAAGTAGTTCATTCCCTTTTATTTCTGAGTACCATTCCTATTGTATGTTGTACCAGAAATTGTCTATCCCATCACGAGTTAATGGTCGTTTGTTGCTAGGGCGTGACTATTATGAATGAAACTGCTGTAAACAAGCATTCCGGTGAGGGCAAGTTTTCTCTTGGGTAAATTCCCAGAAATTGAATTGCTGCATCAGGTAAGTATGTTTATCTTTATCAAAAGGTGTCAGGGCTGGGCGTGGTGGCTCATGCCTGTAATCCCATCACGTTAAGAGGTCAACATGGGCAGATCACGAGGTTAGGTGTTTGAGACCAGCCTGGCCAACATGGTGAAGCCCTGCCCTGGGAAAAGTACAAAAAAAATTAGCTGGGTGTGGTGATGGGCACCTGTAATCCCAGCTATTTGGGAGGCTGAGATAGGAGAATCACTTGAACCTGGGAGGCAGAGGTTGCAGTGAGCAGAGATTGTGCCACTGAACTATAGCCTGGGCGA
>NW_016107494.1:1280237-1296906 GCF_001604975.1 Cebus imitator | reverse complement strand
TTCCATGAATACCACTTGTTATTGTCTTTCAATTTTAGCTATTCTACTATATATGTACTGATCTCTCGTATGGTTTCAGCTTACATTCCTCTAGCGACTAATCATGTTCAGCATCTTTTTATGTACATATTGATCACATGTCTTCCTTGGTGCCATACTTGTCCAACACTTTGCCAATTTTTAATTGGGTTTTCTATTATCGACTGATAAGAATTATTAATAAATATTGGATATGAGTCCTTCATTGTATATATGTTTTGTAAATATTATTTCCCAGTTTATGGCTTATTTACTTTTTCACAGATTTTTGAAATGTCAAAAGTATTCCTTTTAAATAAAGTCAAATTTATCACTTTTTCCATGATTTATGAGTTTTGTGCCTTCACTATGAAGCCTTTGCCTTTCTCAAGATCACAAACATTATCCCATTTCTTTCTAGATATTTTAAAGTTTTAGCTCTCATATTTAGGTTTCTTGCTCATGTTGGTAAAAGCTTTGCATATGGGATAAGATAAAAATCAACATAAAATTTTCAAAATATGAATATCCCATTGTTCCAGAACCATTTGCTGAAAAGATTCTCTTTCTTTTTTGAATTACTTTGTCACTTAGATGAAAATTCAATCTCCTTTAATTTGTACTCAGCAATGTTTTACAGTTTTTAGTGTACAACTTTTGCACATACATCATTAATTTTATCCCCACATATTTTATATTTTTGATATCTGTGCAAATGGTATTATATATTTAACTTAAATTTCCAATTGTCTGTTTTTACGATGTATTAATGTAATTTATTTTTGTTTATTGAGTTTGCATCTTTAGACTTTGCCGAACTATTCATTTATTTGTTCTATTATCTATTTTGTAGATTCCTTTGGATTTCCTGCAGAGACATTTATGCCACTGTAAATAAAGTCCATTTTACTTCTTCTCTAATCAGTATTCTTTTGTTTCTTTTTCTTGTCTTATTTACCTGCTAGCACCAGCATAAATGTTGAATATAAAGGGGACATTTCCTCTTCCTGCAATGTCTCCAGTCTTAGGAGGAAACCATTATCTTCTATCATAAGGTATGCTAGGTGTAGGGTTTTGAAGACACTATTTATCAGCTTGAGGAAGTTTCCTTCTATTTGTAGTTTGCTGATCTGGCTAGATGTTTATCCATCTTTGAATTGGATAAAAGTTGATCTTTCCAGCAGGGTGCAGTGGCTCATACCTATAATCCCAGCACTTTGGGAAGCAGAGGCAGGTGGATCACCTGAGGTCAGGAATTTGAGACCAGCCTGATCAACGTGAAGAAAACCAGTCTCTACTAAAAATACAAAATTAGCTAGGCGTGGTGGTGCATGCCTGTAATCCCAGCTACTAGGGAGGCTGAGGCAGGAGAACCACTTGAACCCTGGAGGAAGAGGTTGCTGTGAGCCAAGATTGTGCTGTTATACTCCAGCCTGGGGAACAAGAGTGAAACTTCATCTCAAAAAAAAAAAAAAAAAGTGATCTTTCCAAAACATCAGATATTGTTTCCATTAATTTTCTCTTTTAGTTTTCTCATTTTTATTTCATTGTTTTCACTTCATTCTTTTTTACATTAGGTTTAGTTTTATCTTGTTTTTCTTTCTTAATGTAGAAGTCTAGATTAGAAGAAGGTAGAAAAAAATAGAAAATAATAAGTGCCAGTCACTAAGTCAATTGCCTCACTAAAAAGTTAACTCTTTTACTTTAAGTAAAACAGTGACTGAATTTTAGCCTGCATTTCTCCATCTTCCAAGGGGGAGGTTGCAGTGAGTTGAGATCATGCCACTCACACTCCAGCCTGGGTAACAGAGCAAGACTTCATCTCAAAAAAAAAAAAAAAAGTTGATGTTGGGAGAATATGTCCTAAATGCACACAGTAATGGGCTTCCCAATTCTGTTTCTGCGAATGAGACAGATTACCTCCCCAGGAATCAGCATCACTACCGACGGAAGGTGTTGGGTAGCAAAATAGAATGCACTCAGTGCCCATGCAGAATAGAATATGCTCCACTCAGACAGTAGATCTGCAGTAGGATGGAGCTAGGGACTGAACCAGGCCCAATTCCTCACTTAAACCCACTCTTCAGATAAATCACATTTTCTCCGAGGAGTCTTTTGGGAAAAAACTATTTTCCTAGAAATCAGACAATGATCTCGTACTTCTCATTCTCCAAGAATCCAATAGAGATGTTGGCTGGGTGCCATGGCTTACACCTGCCTGTAATCCCAGCACTGTGGGAAGCGGAGGCAGGTGGATCGCTTGAAGTTAGGTCAACACGGTGAGACCCCCATCTCTACTAAAAATACAAAAGTTAGCCGGCATGGTGGCAGGTGTCTGTAATCCCAGCTACTTGGGAGGCTGAGGCATGAGACTTGAACCCTGGAGGTGGAGGTTGTAGTGAGCCGATATCGTGCCATTGCACTCCAGCCTGGGAGACAGAGCTAGACTGCATCTCAACCAACAAACAAAAATACATTCAAATATACATTAAGAATACATTTAGAGATATACAGACACACATCACTTGCTGCCTTAGAATTACGTATATGCATATATTTGCCTCTCCATTCTCTTACTTAACATTTACAGAGTGCCTAATTTTTACTTGGCATTTTTCTGGGTGCTTGCGATACATCTATTAACAAAATAGACAGAGGTTGCTTTACTTGTGGGTTTCCATTCTAGGAAGATTAAATATACTATAAAGTCTAAAGATGATAAACAAATGGTGTGATATTTCAGTACGTAATAAGTTCTGCTAAAAAAGAAAGATGAGCCAGGTTAAAATTGATTAGTAATGTCAAGATTGAGAGGTGTTAGCTGAAATTTTAATAGGGTAGTCAGGGTAAGCATTACTGAGAAGGTGAACTGTAAATTAACTTTGAGGAGGAAAGTCTCATGTGGCTATATGGGGGAGCATCATCTTGGTGGAATTGTGGGAAGATCCTAAAGCAGGTGTGTCACATTCCAGAAAGAGTGAGGAAGCCAGCTGTGTCTGGATGAGGAGAGCAGTGAAAGAAGATTTTAGATAAGTACTGACAGGGTAATTCTGTTTTTGCCATTCTGGCTAATATTCTAAGTGAAAAGGGAGGATGGAAAATTATTTTGAGCAGAATAGTAGTGTGATCTGACACACATTTAGTATGTTCATTCTGGGTACTGTCCTCAGAATAAACTGGAAGGGGACGAAATCTACTTAATAGATTGAGCCAATAAGTATACTTAAAAATATTTAAACTTCTGCCTTTTCACAAGATGGAGCCGAAAGCGAAGAAGGAAGCTCCTGCCCCTCCTAAAGCCGAAGCCAAAGGGAAGGCTTTAAAGGCCAAGAAGGCAGTGTTGAAAGGTGTCCACAGCCACAAAAAAAGATCTGCATATCACCCACCTTCCGGCTGCCCGAGACACTGCGACTCCGGAGGCAGCCCATATATCCTCGGAAGAGCGCCCCCAGGAGAAATAAACTGGACCGCTTTGCTACCATCAAGTTTCCGCTGACCACTGAGTCTGCCATGAAGAAGACAGAAGACAACACCACACTTGTGTTCATTGTGGATGTTAAAGCCAACAAGCACCAGATCAAACAGGCTGTGAAGAAGCTCTATGACACTGATGTGGCCAAGATCAACACCCTGATTCGGCCTGATGGAGAGAAGAAGGCAAATGTTTGACTGGCTCCTGATTACGATGCTTTGGATGTTGCCAACAAAATTGGGATCATCCAAACGGAGTCCTGCTGGCTAATTCTAAATATATGTGTGTCTTTCACCATAAAAAAAATATTCAAACTTCTGTTCCTCATGTTCGCAAATTTCAACCAATAGCCCATTATTTGTTCCTTTCTCTTTTCTTCTTTACCTGTCAAATCTTCATCACTGGGCACTCTGGCTCGTTTTAATATTATTTCTATTTCAGGACAGTTTGATAAAAATTTCATCATTAGGATTGAATTGTTCTTGTGCAGCATGTAAATTATAATTTAACAAAGCCTGCATTTAACCTGCTAACACAATTTATACACTATCAAATCCCAGCCCAGGAGAGAATAAAGAGATGGTGACATTTGTTTCTGATGATGTTAAACATAACATGTATTTTTCAATATTATTTTCTGTATTGCTTGAATGTCGGTAATGTTTGTGAGACTCAGCTGAGTTTAAAATGTGTTTCTACCATTTACTATAATCCCAAGTGCCGAAACCAGCTCAGCCGTGAAGACCCTACAGGCAATGCTGAAGGAATTAAGAAATAGACATAGGAAGCAAAAGGTGGGTTCAGAGTGGAGCACCAGGGGTCTCACAGCATTTCCAGCTGAGAGCCCAGAGTCGACTCTGATCCACGTATTTATTCTTTACTTCCAGTGACAAGTTTTACAAGTGGATGCTCTGTGTTCTTTCACTAGTTAAAGGTAAACTAACCAGGCAGCTAGTGGATGTTTACTATAGGTTAAATATACACTAGAAAGCACTCTTTAGAGACAACAAAGGAAAGAGTCACATTTCTTGTGTTCAAAGAATGAATTCATCTGGCATGAGACATATTCATATTGGTTACTGTTTTATAACACTTTGAGCCATTTTCTGCTTTGAGCTGTTTTCTGCCTTGAGCTGTTTTCTGCTTTGAGAGGCAGTTTTCCACTTTGGGGGACTGACTAGGTTTTCCTTGCTGCCATTCTAGCAAATCGAATGATTTCTCACACAGGTAAGAATTTGCTCTCAGCACCCAGGTAAATAATCTTTCATTTGCTCATTTATTTAAACCAAAATATGATAAAAAATTATTCATCATTGAGGGGTGAAAATATTTAACATAGTTCATGGTACAACTTAATACTCATTATTTCAGGAAATGTAAAAGTGAAGAAAAGGGAACTAGGCCAAAGTAAAATGTTAAAAGGTGCAGAGACTTTTAATGACAGTCAGATGTTCACACTTGCCCTATGTCCCTCTGAGACCTGTTTAAGTTTTACCTGGAATCTAAACCCCAGAGCTTTGTGGGAATCCAGAGAAATCTCCATGATTTCTTCAAGTCACCAGGGCTTCCTACTTCATGGTTCTTCCGTCTCCAAATACTCATGTTTTGCTTCCATGACTCATAGCACAAAACTTGAGTCTTCCACTAGTTTCAGCAACAACAGCCACAACAAATCCACATAATGTTAATCATTTGCCAGTTTAGTACATTAACTAAAGACCTAGGGAATCATGGGAAGTTGCACGTGGCTCAGCATGAACTTTATTTCCAGGGAATTTGGTCTCTGATGGTGATGCAAGGTCAGAGACCCTAATCAATTTCTGAGTATTTCTCCCACGGACCTCCTTTCCAAACTGTATTTTTTAACTTTTTAGTTTCAGGGTTATATGTGCAGGTTTGTTATATAGGTAAATTATGTGTCATGGAGGTTTGGAGTACAAATTATTTCGTCACCCCGATAACAAGCATAGCACCTGATGGTTTTTCATTCCTCACCTTCTTTCCACCCTCTACCCTCAAGTAGGCTCTGGTGTCTTTTGTTCTTTGTGTCCATGTGTACTCAATGTTTAGCTCATGCTTATATGTGAGAACATGTGGTATTTGGTTTTCTGTTCCTGCATTAGTTCACTTTGGAAAATGACCTTCAGCTCCAACCGTGTTGCTGCAAAGCACATGATCTCATTCTTTTTAATGGCTAAGTAGTATTTCATGGTGTAGATGTACCATATTTTCTTTATCCAGTGTATCGTTGATGGGCATCTAGGTTGATTCCATGTCTTTGCTATTTTGAATACTGCTGCAATGAACATACTCATGCACATGTTTTTATGGTAGAGTGATTTATATTCCTTTGGGTATTATATACCCAGTAATGGGATTCCTGGGTTGAATGGTAGTTTGGTTCGAATGAGTTACATATCACTTAAGGATGAGTGAAACACTGGATACTCACCAAATTTTGCATATCTTTTTATCTTTTAGTCTGTTAATTGAATTTTGGTCAAGTGGAAGTGTCTTTCACCCCCTTCCCTTTACCTTTCAATTTGTTCTGCTGAGGCATTGCTGATAAATCAGTTCTGACCAAGATCACCATTATGCACATGGGTTTAAACGTAACAATTTATGTAGTCTAGCAGCACCATGTAAAAGCTCATTTTAATTTCTAGGTTTCTTGATAATTATTTAAATGAAGATGAATAGCATTTAAATTCTCATCAATCAACTTAAAACATGTTTCATACAAAGAAAAATGAATCTATATTCATTTACAATACATAAAAAAGGATGGATTTCTGTTAATTATTTTATTTCCTATTTTATTTCCTGTGTGGGAGAACTCTTAATCTAAGGACAGTAGCTTTTTCTGCCGCAAACATATTTTTTTGTATCATTACAATTGGCACTACTTATGCCTGTCTTATGTATGAAGTCCAATCACCTCCTTCTTCAATACTGAACCTGGAACAAAACAAAGACATGAATTCTTTATTTACTGGAACTCATGAGAAATAACTGAGCAAAGCCTCAAAAACAGACTGTAAACTTTGTTAGCCTTGTTTCTAAAACCGGTGCAATGTGGAAGGAGTAGAGGAAGTGAAATAAGCAGTTGCTCTCCTTGTATCTTTCTCCAAACTTCACCTCAGGGCCCTGATGATAGGAAGAAAAGGACACTATGGTACTTCAGTGCCTAACAACACAGTCCTGGAATTCTACGCTGTTGATACCACAGCAAACATTGTAAATCATTTTGTGAGGGATTGGATTTTTCCCTTTATACTGTAGAATAAACATTGATAAATCAATTTAGCCATTTAGAAATTATAAAGGGGGGAGTATAACTGACATTTCATTGAACATACCTTTCATACATTATAAAATTGGTCTATTAATGCTGAAATAAATGTTCATTTGGCTATTCTTTATCACCATAACTGTAGTGAAATAGGTGCTCTTTACCCAATAGATTATGATACACATAATATATTGAGTAATCATAAATAAAATATATAGAAAAGATTTCCTCAGTTTACATTTTATGCCATACATATGAACATATGAAATTAAAAATTCAAAATGGGGGAAAATAGAATGGTGAATTGTGATACATTTCTAGTTATATTGTAATTATTTTGAGGAACTTCACAGTACTGGTGTGCACCTTCCTAACTTCTAGGGCATCTTCAAATTTTTATCCTGCCCATTTCCAAAATATATGTGTATTTTCATGCTTATCCAATCTATATTGTCAACTAATAACAACTGTTATGGTCTGAATTATATGCCTCCAAATTTCATACATTAAATACCTAATTTCCAGTACCTGAGAATGAAACAAATTTGGAGATAAGGTATTTGATTTTTTAAAAGAAGTGACTGAGGTAAGACAAGGTCTTTAGGATGCACCCTAATCCAATATGACTGATGTCCCTATAAGAAGAAATAATTTAGACACAGACTTGAGTGTATACAGAAGGAAGACCATATAAAGACAAAGTGAGAAGACAGCTGTCTCCAAGCCAAGAATAAAGGCCTCAGAAGAAACCAACCTGATCTATTAAAACACATTCTTGATTCAAGATGGCCGAATAGGAACAGCTCTGGAGTGCAGTTCCCAGTGGGCACAATGCAGATGGTGAGTGATCACCACATTTCCAAATGAGTTTTTACTGCTCACAGACCAGGAGATTCCCAGGCTGAAAAGTGCCACGAGTTTCCAGTGAGGCTCTTTCAGCCAGTGCCATGGGTCTCTGCACAAAAACTCACACAAATCTGGGTGGCCATTTCAACTGGCACCTGGAATGTGCCTGGGAGACAGAACCACACATTCAACTGAAAAAAGGGGGGCTGAAACAGGGAACCAGGTGATCTGGCTCAGAGGGTCCACCCCCACAAAGATCAGCAATCTGAAACACTCTGAGAGTTTTGCAGGAAGTGCAGCTGGACCCAAGATGGTTCAGCTTAGTGGGGGGAAGGGTGTCAGCCCTTACTGAGGCAGTCCACCACTACTGAGGCAATCTGAGTTTTGTAGGAAGTGCAGCTGGACCCAAGATGGTCCAGCTTAGTGGGGGGAAGGGTGTCAGCCCTTACTGAGGCAGTCCACCACTACTGAGGCAATCTGCCATTACTGAGGCAGTCCGCCGTTACCAAGGCAGTCCACCATTACCGAGGCAGTCTGACATTACCAAGGCAATACACCTTTACTGAGGCAGTCCACTATTACCGAGGTAGTCCGCCATTACTGAGGGAGACCACCATTACTGAGGCAGTTCTAACTATACCCCTGTAAAAAAAAAAACCACAAGGAAGTTCACACAGTAGCTGGGCAGAGCCCATGGCAGCTCAGCAACACCTCTGCTGGCAGACTGTGACTAAACTACCTCCTTGCTGGGCAGGGCATCTCTGAAAAAAGGCAGCAGCACATCAGGAACTTATAAATAAAGCCCCACCTTCCCAGTACAGAGCACCTGGTGAAAAAGGTGGTTATGAGTTCTGCTGCAGCAGGCTTAAATATACCTGCCCAGCAGCTCTGAATGGAACAATGGAGCTCACAGCTCACTTGAGCTCCTATAAGGGACAGACTCTCTCCTCAAGCAGCTCCCTGGCCCCTGTATAACCAAAGAGAAACCTCATAAAGGAGAGCTCAGGCTGACATGAGGTGGGTACCCTTCTGGGATGAAGATAACAGAAAAAACTGGTAGCAACCCTTACTATTTTGCAGTTGTCACAGGTGATCCCCAGGCAAGCAGGGTCTGGAGTGAACCTTCAGCAGTCCTACAGCAGAGGGTCCTGACTGTTAGAAGTAAAACTAAAAAACAGAAAGAAATAACTTCAACATCAACAAAAAGGATCTCCACTCAGAAACCCCATCAGAAAGTCACCAACTACAAAGACCACAGGTAGATAAATCCACAAAGATGGGAAGAAACCAGTGCAAAAAATTGAAAACACTGAAAACCAGAATGCCTGTCCTCCTCCAAGGGATCCCAACTCCTCACCAGCAAGGGAACAAAGTTGAATGGAGAATGAGTCTGATGAATTGACAGAAACAGGCTTCAGAAGGTGGGTAATAAGAAACTTCTCTAAGCTAAAAGAACATGTTCTAACCCAATGAAAAGAAACTAAGAACCTTCAAAAAAGGTTAGACAAAATGCTAACGAGAATAAACAGCTTAGAGAAAGACATAAAAGACTTGATGGAGCTGAAAAACACAACACGAGAACTTCGCAAAGCATACGCAAGTTTCAATAGCCAAATTGACCAAGCAGAAGAAAGGGTATCAGAGATTGAAAATCAACTCAATGAAATGAAATGAGAAGGCAAGAGTAGAGAAAAAAAGTGAAAAGACATGGACAAAGCCTCCAAGAAATATGGGATTATGTGAAAAGACCTAATCTACATTTGGTAGGTGTACCTGAATGTGATGAAGAGAATGAATCCAAGCTGAAAAACACTCTTCAGGACATTATCCAGGAGAACTTCCCAAACCTAGCAAGGCAGGCCAACATTCAAGTCTAGGAAATACAGAGAACACCACAAAGATATTCCTTAAGAAGAGCAACCCAAGGCACAAAATTGTCAGATTCACCAGGGTTGAAATGAAGGAAAAAATCCTAAGGGAAGCCAGAGAGAAAGGTAGGGTTACCCACAAAGGGAAGTCTATCAGACTCACAGTGGATCTCTTGGCAGAAACCCTACAATCCAGAAGACAGTGGGGGCCAGTATTCAGCATCCTTAAAGAAAAGAACTTTCAACCTAGAATTTGATATCCAGCAAAGTAAGCTTCATAAGCAAAAGAGGAATAAAATCCTTTACAAACAAGCAATTGCTGAGAGATTTTGTCACACCAAGCCTGCCTTACAAGAGCATCTGAAAGAAGCACCAAACATAGAAAGAAATAACCAGTACAAGCCACTCCAAAAATGTACCAAATGGTAAAGATCATTGACAAAATGAAGAAACTGCATCCACTAATGGGCAAAACAATCAGCTAGCATCAAAACGGCAGGATAAAATTCACACATAACAATATTAATCTTAAATGTAAATGGGCTAAATGACTTAATCAAATGATACAGACTGGCAAATTGGATAAAAAAGTCAAAATCCATCTGTGTGCTGTATTCAGGAAACCCATCCCACGTGCAAGAACACACATAGGCTCAAAATAAAGGGATAGAGGGAGATTTACCAAGCAAATGGAGAGAAAAAAAAAAAAAGCAGGAGTTGCAATCCTAGTCTCTGATAAAATAGACTAAACCAACAAAGATCAAAAGAGACAAAGAAGGGTATTACATAATGGTAAAAGGATCAATGCAACAAGAAGAGCTAACTGTCCTAAATATATATGCACCCAATACAGGAGCACCCAGATACATCAAGCAAGTTCTTAATGACCTACAAAGAGACTTAGACTGCCACACAATAATAGTGGGAGAACTTAACACTCCACTGTTGATATTAGACAGATCAATGAGACAGAAAATTAACAAGGATATTAAGGACTTGAAATCAGATCTGGACCAAGTGGACCTAATAGACATCTACAGAACTCTCCACCCCAAATCCACAGAATATACATTGTTCATAGTATCACATCACACCTACTCTAAATTGACCACGTAATTGGAAGTAAATCACTCCTCAGCAAATGCAAAAGAATGGAAATCATAGCAAACAGTCTCTCGGACCACAATGCAATCAGATTAGAATTTGGGATTAAGAAATTAATTCAGAACCAGACAACTTCATCGAAATTGAATAACTGACTCTTTAATGTTGACTGAATAAACAATGAAATGAAGGCAGAAATTAAGATGTTCTTTGAAACCAATGAGAACAGATACATGATGTGCCAGAATCTCTGGAACACATTTAAAGCAGTGTCTAGAGGGAAAATTATAGCAATAAATGCCTTCATGAGAAGCAAGGAAAAAATCTAAAATCAACATGTTGTCATCAAAATTGAAAGAGCTAGTGGAGCATGGTCAAAAAAACTCAAAAGCTAGCAGAAGACAAGAAATAACTAAGATCATAGCAGAACTGAAGGAGATAGAGACACAAAAAATGCTTCAAAGCATCAATAAATCCAGGATCTGGTTTTCTGAAAAGATCAACAAACTAGACAGACCACTAGCCAGTTTAATAAAAAAGAAAAGAGAGAAGAATGAAATAGATGCAATAAAAAAATCATAAAGGGGATATCACCACCGATTCCGATTCCACAGAAATAGAAACTACCATCAGAGATTATTACAAGCAACTCTATGCATATAAACCAGTAAACCTGGTAGAAATGGATAAATTCCTGGACACTTGCATCATCCCAAGCCTAAACCAGGAAGAAGCTGAAACCCTGAATAGATCAATAACAAGGTCTGAAGTCAAGGCAGCAATTAATAGCCTACCAACCAAAAAAAGCCCAGGTCCAGATGGGTTCACAGCCGAATTCTACCAGATGTACAAAGAAGAGCTGGTACCATTCCTTCTGAAACTATTCCAAACAATACAAAAAGAGGGAATTTTTCCCAAATCATTTTGTGAGACCAGCATCATCCTGATACCAAAACCCAGCAGAGACTTATCAAAAAAAGAAAACTTCAGGCCAATATCCATGATGAACATAGATGCAAAAATCTTCAATAAAATACTGACAAGCCGATTGCAACAGCACATCAAAAAGCTTATGTACCATGATCAAGTAGGCTTCATCACTTCATGCAAGGCTGGTTCAACATACACAAGTCTATAAACGTAATTCACTACATAAAGAGAACCAAAGACAAAAACCACATGATTTATCTCAATAGATGCAGAGAAGGCCTTCAACAAAATTCAGTGGCCCTTTATGCTAAAAACTCTCAATAAACTAGGTATTGACAGAACTTATCTCAAAATAATAAAAGCTATTTACAACAAACCCACATCTATATCATACTGAATGGGCAAAAACTGGAAGCATTCCCTTTGAAATCTGACACAAGACAAGGATGCCTTCTTTCATCACTCCTATTCAATATAGCATTGGAAGTTCTAGCCAGAGCAATCAGGCAAGAAAAAGAAATAAAGAGCATTCAGTTAGGAAGGGAGGAAGTCAAATTGTCTCTATTTGCAAATGACATAATTGTATATTTAGAAGACCCCATCATTTCAGCCCCAAATCTCCTAAAACTGATAAGCAAGTTCAGCAAAGTCTCAGGATATGAAATCAATGTGCAAAAATCACAAGCATTCCTATACACCAATAACAGACTAAAAAATAGCTGAATCAAGAGTGAACTCCCATTCACAATTGCTACAAAGAGAATAAAGTATGTAGGAATACAACTAACAAAGTATGTAAAGGACCTCTTCAAGGAGAACTACCAACCACTCCTCAAGGAAATAAGAGAGGGCACAAACAGATGGAAAAACATTCCATGCTCATGGTTGGGAAGAATCAATATTGTGAAAATGGCCATACTGCCCAGAGTAATTTATAGATTCAATGCTATCCTCACTAAGTTACCTATGGCCCTCTTCACAGCACTGGAAAAAATCACTTTAAACTGCATATGGAAACAAAAGAGCCCACATAGCCAAGACAATCCTAAGCCAAAAGAACAAAGCTGGAGGCATCACACTACCTGACTTCAAACTATACTACAAGACTACAGTATTCAAAACACCATGGTACTGGTACCAAAACAGAGATATAGACCAATGGAACAGAATAGACCAATATTCTGGCCTCAGAGGCAACACCACACACCTACAACCATCTGATCTTTGACAAACCTGACAAAAACAAGCAATGGGGAAAGGATCCCCTGTTTAATAAATGGTGCTGGGAAAACTGGCTAGCCATGTGCAGAAAAAAGAAACTGTCCCCCTTCCTGACACCTTACACTAAAATTAACTCCAGATGGATTAGAGACATAAACATAAGACCTAACACCATAAAAACCCTAGAAGAAAACCTAGGCAAAACCATTCAGGACATAGGCATAGGCAAGGACTTCATGACTTAAACACCAAAAACATTGGCAACAAAAGCCAAAATGAACAAATGGGATCTAATTAAATTCCAGAGCTTCTGTACAGCAAAACAAATAATCATTAGAGTGAACCAGCCACCAACATAATGGGAAAAAATTTTTGCAATCTACCCATCTGACAATGAGCTAATATCCAGAATCTGCAAAGAAATAAAACAGATTTACAAGAAAAAAACAAATGCACCCACCCAATCAAAAGTGGGCAAAGGACATGAACAGACACTTTTCAAAAGAAGACATATATGAGGCCAACAAACATATGAAAAAATTGTCATCATCACTGGTCATTGGGGAAATGCAAATCAAAACCACATTGAGATACCACTTCATGCCAGTTAAAATGGTGATCATTAAAAAAATCTGGAGACAGATGCTGGAGAGGGTGCGGAAAAATAGGAACACTTTTATACTGTTGGTGGGAGTGTAAATTAGTTCAACCATTGTGGAAGACAGTGTGGTGATTCCTCAAGGACCTAGGAATAGAAATTCCATTTGACCCAGCAATCCCATTGCTGGGTATATACCCAAAGGATTATAAATTGTTCCATTATAAAGACACATGCACATGTGTGTTCATTGCAGCAGTGTTTACAATAGCAAAGACCTGGAACCAACCCAAATGCTCATTGATGACAGACTGGATAAGGAAAATGTAGCACATATACACCATGATACTATAAAGCCATAAAAAACGATGAGTTCGTGTCCTTTGTAGAGACATGGATGAATCTGGAAACCAACATTCTCAGCAAATTGACACAAGAAAGGAAAATCAAAGACTGTATGTTCTCACTCATAGGTGGGTGTTGAACAATGAGAACACATGGACACAGGGAGGGGCATATCACACACTGGAGTCAGTTGGGGGGACTAGGGGAGGGACGCAGAGGGTTGGGAGGTTGGAGAGGGATAACATGGGGAGAAATGCCAGATATAGGTGATGGGGGGGTTGGAGGCAGCAACCACATTGCCATGTATGTACCTATGCACAATCCTGCATGATCTGCACATGTACCCCAGAACCTAAAGTACAATAAAAAATACATAAAAAATACAAATGAAAAAGAAGGAAACCAGCCCTACTAACACCTTGATCCTGGACTTGATGGTCTCCAGAGCTGTCTTTAAGCCACCCATTAGGTGGCATTTATCACAGCAGCTCTAGCAAATCCATACACTAACGTTAGCTCCTGTCTCATTTTTTGATGGGCCTATATATAATATATAATGCCACATTAAGCTATTACTATTTTTTTTCAAGAAAATATAATATTATATCTTATAGTCAGAAAGTTTAATCTGTCATACTTTTTAAAAAATATTTTCCAAGGTAAATGTATAATAATGGGTATATTATCACTCTCAAATCATTGTACATTTTTATTACAAATTGGATGAAAATACAATAATCACAAGAAAGTTTTCTCAAATTTAGAAACTTCTCCTACTAATATTATTATATTATATACAACATGTAATGTCTGGCACAGAGTGCCACAGAACCAGTATCTATTACAAAGTAGGCAGTCAATAAATGGTAGCTAGTGGTCACCTTTAGCTCACCAAAGCATATTGAGAAGTCAATATAATATGATATTTTCTTGAAAGCAAATATTAACAGCTTAATATGACTTTATATGACTTTCTTCACCCTGAAGTTGGAGAACAAAATAGATTCTAAGTGCACAATAAATTTTTCAAGCTACAGAATATCAAGAAGTTCTTGAATTTTAAACAAAAGTAAACTGGCAAACATGTTCTCTTTTTAACGTACTCTCGTCCATGTAAGGCCACTGATGGGTGTGGAAAGCGTAGGCTTCGGTACACTCTGTAATGTTCTCCCATCAATGAAAGACCAAAGGAAAAACAACAACAACAGGCAAGGCCCCAGGTGGAAAGAGGAAAGAATCGAGCTACTTAGACTTGTATCTAGTTTAGGATAAAGGGAACACTTGTGATTCACATGTGGTATATACCAATTCAACATAATACTTAAATATTGGTATGTGATGCCAAAGCCTCACTAAAATCCTTAGCTTTGAGTATTCTCTTCAGCATCTATTTTTTGAGGGCCTTTTGGAAGGGTGGTGTGGAGGAATCTATGGAGAAAGCCAATTATAGACTCAGAATCTTCACCACACTTTACTCATTTAAGAGTAAATACATGCTATTAAGTCTTACCAACTGCTGAATGCAGCTCCATCGGCCCACATCCATGTTTTGTTTGCATTGTGCTTGCTCAGTTCAAACCAATAGGAAGGGGGCCCAGATAATGCACCAAAGTTTCCTTTTACAAAATACAGAGTGCTGTCACAGGTTAATTCTCACTACCTCCAATGCTGTTGTCCTTGTTTAAGTTCTTATTATCTTGCCGCAGTTACTGCAAAGACCATGATTCCCTGCTTTTACATTTGCCACTCAGTATGAGATGTGCCAGTCTCATCACAGCGGGGATAATGATTCTTTTACAATTTAAGTCAGATCCTATCACATTTTTCCTTATAATTTGGCAGTATCTCTCTATTTTGCTTGGAGCAAAAACTACACTTTTTACAATAGCCTGCAAGACTATTGTAGATAGTCGGTAGCTCCACATTCTTCACTCACTCCCTCATTTTAGATACATCGACTGGCTGCTTCTTTTCTGTTCCTTGAATATTCCAGACACTCACTGGCCTTAAGACACATGCTCCAGCCATTTTCCTTTCCTGGAAAGTTCACTGCTTCATATCCTTGCTAAAAATGTCACCATCTTATTGGGATATAACTTTACCTGCAGTAAACCCACTTGGAGAACTCATTATATCCCTTAATTTGAACATTTTTGCATAAAACTTACTAACTTCTAACACAATGTATAACTTACATATTTCTTAAGATAATTTTTCATACTTATTTCTTTCCCTAGGATGCAAACTCCACAGGGACAAAGATCTTTGACTCTTTGGTTTCCTAATGTCTCACACCCTAGAAGTGTGCCTAGCTATTAAATGAGATTAATATTGCAAAGGAGAAATCTAACCATTTCATTCTGAGGGTTGATCCTGGCCAGAGATCCATAATAACTTTTGCAGTTTTCTTGGCCATTGATCCCAGTTGTTTCATGTTCGGATTGAAAGAAGCAATTGTTATTGATTTGGTTCCAGCCTTGTGGGTATACAGTTAAATTCTCTAGGCATGTCTTGTTTCTGAGGTGCCTTGGATTTCCAGCTGAAATTAACAAGTGACAGAGAAAAAGAATAAAGAAAGTATCTGAGGAGGAAAGAGTTTGAGCTTCACAGTAAAATATTATATAACTCAGACTAATGTGTTTTGCTTACATATTCAATTGGAATGACTTAACTTTAAATATCAACTCAAAAAACCTGAATATTTAGAACAAAACATGAAAGGATAAGCACTGGAGAATGAGATCTATGAAAAATTTTAAAACTTAATAACAAACTTCCAGAAATTCAGTATCTTCCAGCCATTTTCCCTCCTACCTTTTTATACTACTTGAATTTTCTTTATTCATCCATTTCCTTTCCTAGAATTTAGTATGCTCTCTAAGACAATTTGCAGTGTAAATAAACAAATTTTTCTATATTCATAACTTGAGTGAGCTGGTTTCTATGTGACTTAACTGAGACTAAATTGTGTTTCA
>NW_016107494.1:1206228-1278573 GCF_001604975.1 Cebus imitator | reverse complement strand
CGATATTGATTCTTCCTAACCATGAACATGGAATGTTTCTCCATCTGTTTGTGTCCTCTCTTATTTCGTTGAGCAGTGGCTTGTAGTTCTCCTTGAAGAGGTCCTTTACGTTCATTGTTAGTTGTACAAACTTCCATTCACAATTGCCACAAAGAGAATAAAATACCTAGGAAGTTACTTGTTAAGGTATAACCCTGAAAGAAACAAGCTCTAAGAGCACCTCCTACCCACAGCTAAAGTAAATGATGTTCTTATTGAAACCTGTGAATGGGAAAATCCTCAAAGAGAAGGATCAACTAGCAATACGGTTCTATATAGATGAGACCTGGTTTAAGAGTGGAGAGAAAAAATCAAGTTATCAAAATTATTTGGAAGTGTTATGTTCAAAATTATTTTAAAATGTCAAACTCAAATCAGTAACCAATGTTAAAATCAAGTGCTTGGTTCAAAACTTGGGTCATCATAAAGCCAGTTTTCTCATTTATTCACTAATTAGTTCATTCTTTCATTCATGCATTCAACAACTACTGGTTGAGCACCTACCATATGGTAGACATTTTCGTGGAGAGGGGGGAAAAGGTATAAATTACTCATGAATGGCAGCCAACGACTTAACGCACTTAGGGAAATGGAATACAATTGCCAGTTCCCCTCCCCACTTCCTTGTAACTCCATCGTAACTACACCTGGAGTGATTCTCTGACATGTATGTTCTTTCTAAGGTGATCTTTGATAGATGCCTACTTGACTCTACGATTCAGCACAAATATTTCTCCCTTCATTAAAGCCTTACTTGACTACAAGAAGCTAACATAATCTCCTCTTCTGCTTTGAATTGAACATAGTTCTATCTAGCAATTATTTCTTTTGTGTTACAGTTGTTCACTTACATACTTATTTATTCAGTTAAAGATAAATTACTTTCAGGCAGAAATACCATTTTTTCATTATTGTATCATCAGCGTCTAGCACTGTGCCTGAAACCTGATACATATTTATTGAAAGACTAATCATTCTAGAAGGTGAAGCAGGTGACTAACTTTGAAGAGCAATTAGGTGCTCTGTCTTGGAGAATGTGTTTGCTTCCAAATTGTTCTATATTAAGGAAGAAAAGGCTACTTATTGGTATCCAACTGAATCAATAATACAATTAATAATTTTAGCAGAAAGTGTTCACTTACATTTTCTGGGAAATCCTAAAATCCACCAAAGGAAAAAAAATGCCTCCACAAATCAAAAATGAGATGACCATTATTCTCCTTTTTATTATACCCAAGAAAAACATGTCATTGCTTATCTTCCAAAGAGAAACACATGTCGTTGTTTATCTTCCAGAGAGAAACAAGCACACAAACAAAAAACCCAGCATGTTTATCTCTTTTCTCTATCTTCTGTGTTCACAATTCAGCAATTAGTATATTAGAAAACTGAGAAGGGGAACTAAGATCTAACTTTTGAACCTCAGGGGGCTCAGAGATGCTTTGGCTCCACTTTCCTGCGCTATTTGGGAGAGCTATGTTACTCATTCTTCTGCCCTGCTTCCAGAACAGAAGACCGACAGTTTCCTCGTAGGGTCTTTTAATGAAATGCTGCCTTTTCCAAGGGAAAATTCCAAGTATTTTTAATGAAATACTGTCTTTCCCAATATGGTGGAGAAGGATAGAATCTCTATTTATTATTATTATTATGAATCTTTGTTTTATTAATGAAAACTGTTTTTATTTAAGACCCATATTATGGTCACTATCCTTCATCCTGCTCTTCTCTCCCAATGCTAAGGGTGCAAGCTGGGATCAAGAAAAGATGATAGAATTATCACACAACCTCACCCGCCCGGCTTGTTGGTCTTCTGCTCCACAACCTCCATCCCATCCTTATTCTCCAACCCTTCTCCCTTCATCTCCCTCCCTCATGCAGAAGGCTCTTCCTTCTGTGTGAGATCTCAGAGGTTGGAATAATCTTGCGGGTGAACTGCAAATTGGCAATTCTATTTGGTGAATGCAAACCGCAGGATACTGAGGACCCGGTGTTTCTGAGGGTGCGGCAGCAAGACTGTGGGAGAAACAGCGCCACAAGCTGGCATCCTTGGCTCAGGCCTGCGGATGTGATTTTGGCCAGTTGGTCCCCATGGGCGTGTCATTTGCCTTCTCTGACCTTTGAGGGGCAGTAACGGCAGCCAGCATGCACCAACAGTACCTCTGCCCCGGCAGCGATGCCTCGGCAGCCCATGACTGGCTGGGGCTAACTGAGAATTCAACCTAATGGGCAGCTCGCCTCTCACCTGCTTGCCACGCAGAACAGAGAATGGGGGAGTCCCACACCCGCCCTTTTCGGGCTTCTCCCTAAAAATCTCAGATCAGACAAAGTTATATAACATAAATTGCCTGCGCTGGAAAGTATACACATTCCCTCACACCATAAGGCAGATCTGCCCTCATTTTCTGGTTTTTAATAACTTTTTTTCTGTTCTGTATGCTTAACCGCTGTGTTCTAAATTTACCTGTGGAGTGTTGAGTAAAATTTGGGAAAACAAAGCTATTGTTTTTGTGTTTTCATAGGAACTAGTGAAAGCTTGTTTCATACACAGTTTTTATTTTGCACAGCAGTGTATGAAGATAAAAATTACTGCAGAAGCTGACATCACACCAAGCTGTTTTAATAATTAATAGGGAATTATGATTTTTCCTTTATCCTCTTTTCCTAATTGAAAATTCTCTTCCTTTCACTCATAAACGTGTAGGAAAATGTGAAAAACAATAGAATTAATATTTTTAAAGTATGTTGTTATTAAAACATTAAAAACATTGAGTTTCGAGTGTTTTGCTTAAAAAAAAATAGTATGAATTGAGCACATACTCTGGTATCACAGTATGGAGCCAGCATCTTTTTGATGCCTTCTCAAGCTCTTTTTATTCCTAAATTTGGATAGACTTCCAATATTCTATCCTTTGCACTTGAAATGTTATGAAACACTTTGAGAGTTCATTTGATATTAAGACTTTTGCTCAAATAACTTCCTCTGGGACCTCTTCATTCTTTTCATCACAACTACTTGACTTATTTTTGTCAATGAATTTGCCTTCACTAAATTCCCCTGGTTGCATTATCTAGAGACTCTTTAAAAGGTGGAGTATTAATAACTCTATCAACAGCTATGCTTCTCGAACTTCATGTATCTTCTAATTGATTTTCCCTTCCAGTATCAACACTTTTTGCTGCACTTTGTGTTACTAACCAATTTCCTGTTTCAATTATCTTCCTTTTCCTGTCTTCATGTTTCAAATTTCCTTTGACATTTGTCACACAGCGACAAACCCATGTGACATTTACAAAATAATGGATAACTGATATATGTATAGAATAAGGTATATACACATAGAAAATATATGCTTATACATGCACATGTATTTGTATATGTATATATGTATTAATATATACATACATGTATATATGTATTAATATATACATACATGTATATATTGAGACTGTTTCAAATAACAGATGCATGGTGACCAATGAATCATTGACAGACTTGGAAAGAAGTGACATGATTGGTCATTAGTCATAATAAAAACCTGTTATGCATACAGTGATTCGTGAACTGAAAAACTAGCATAGAAGCTTCTACTTTATATAATTACTTACAGTAAATATAGTACAAATATAGGTAAGTATGCTTAAAGAATTAAACTGTGCTTTTGGGGGGTATTTAATTAAACTGTGGAAAGTGAAGTTTATACATATTAGAACCATGCAAAGTAAAGTGTATACACACACCCTACTCCCCATAGACATTCTCTTTAAAATATACATATACAGCCAGGTGCAGTGACTCACTCCTGTAATCCCATCACTTTGGGAGGCCAAGGTGGATGGATCACCTGAGGTCAGGAGTTCAAGGCCAGCCTAGCCAACATGGTCAAACCCTGTCTCTACTAAAAATACAAAAATTAGCCAGGCATGGTGGTGGGTGCCTGTAATCCCCGTTACTCAGGAAGCTGGGGTAAGAGTATCACTTGAACCTGGGAGGCCGAAGTTGCAGTGAGCTGCGATCGTACCATTGTACTCCAGCCTGGGTGACAGAGCAAGATTCTGTCTCAGAAAATAAAAAGTGTGTGTATACATATACAAACAAATACAATAAATGAATAAAATGCATATACAAATACATATGCATGTATAAGCATGTATTCTATGTGTATATACCTTATTCTATACATATGTTATTTATACTTATTTTATGTATTACTGTGACTTCGGTAATCAATTAGCACCAATTTCAAAGCTATAAATGGTAGAAATGTGTTCTCTCACGGTTCTGGAGGCTAGAAGTATGGAATAAAGAGGCTCTGAAGCAGGACCTGCTCCACACCTCTCTTCCAGCTTCTGGTGGCTGCTGGCAATTCTTATTGATCTTTACCATGAAGCCGCACCATGCCAGTCTCTGCTTCCATCTTCTTAATGAGTGGAAAATAGTTTCTAGGATTCAACCAGAAGATTTCTCTCATTTTTCATTTACCTTGCCAGAGCACATATTCCTTCTTAAGATGATGACTTTCAAGAGGAATAGAAACACTACACAATTGGCTTAGATTAAATTCAACCAAATCATTACAGATAAGATCAAATGGTCCCTCATAAAAGCAAGTATCCATATATATATGGGGGGCAGGAGGATTGCTTCCTCTTTATAACACTCTCAATACTTCACTTTCTACACCAGATGTGTGGGGAGAGGGTTTCTCCTCAAATCAGTAAATTATCTAGGGCAGGGGGTCCCAACCCCTGGGCCCTGGGCTGGTACGGGTCCATGGTCTGTTAGGAACCAGGTTGCACAGCAGGAGGTGAGCGGCAGGCAAGAGAGAAAAGCCTCTTCTGTATTTACAGCCACTTCCCATCACTTGCATTACTGCTGGAACTCCACCTCCTGTCAGATCAGCCGCTGCATTACATGATTTTAGGAGCACAAACCCTACTGTGAACTGCGCAAGTGAGGGATCTAGGTTGCATGCTCCATATGAGAATCTAATGCCTGATGATCTGTCACTGTCTCCCATCACCCTCAGATGGGACCATCTAGTTTCAGGAAAACAAGCTCAGGGTTCCCACTGATTCTACATTATGGTGAGTTATATAATTATTTTATTATGTATTAAAGTGTAATAACAATAGAAATAAAGTGCACAATAAATGCAATGCTCTTGAATTATCTTGAAACTGTCTTCCCCACCCCGGGGTCTGTGGAAAAATTGTCTTCCCTGAAACTGGTCCCTGGTGCTGAAAAAGTCTGGGGACTGCTGCTCTAGGGGACACCAACTGTGTGTCCTATAATTCAGTTCAATGCTGACAGTATCTACCTGGAGTTAGCATCAAATTCCACAGATTAAGGGCTCATTCCATCAAGGCTGCCCTCCACTTCAGATGCCAGTGTCAAGTCTGGGCCTCTGGAACCGCTGACCAACCCGCTACAAATTGAGGGTTCCCTCAACACCTCATCACATTTTATTAATTTTATAGAGGGGCTCAGAGAACGTGCAGAAACACTCAATGTTTACCAGTTTATGATATTAATAAATGGTCTGCATAAACATTCAGATAAAAAGATAGTTGGGGGAGGTCTGACAGGGTCTGGAGTGCAGGAGCTCCCATCCCTATAAAGTTGGGGTGCATCACCCTTGCAGCACATAGATGTGCTTGTCCACCTGGGAGTTGTTGGAACCCCATACTTTTGGGATTTTGAAGGGGGTTTCATTATGTAGGCATGATTGATTACTAACTTTTTCCAGCCCCTTTCCCATCTATGGAGAATGTGGGGTGGGACTGAAATTTCTAAGCTTCTAACCATGTCTTGGTCTTTCTGGCAATCAGCCTCCATTTAAGAACCTACCAAGAGTCACCTCATTAGAACCAGAGATATTCCTATTGCCCAGAACATTCCAAGGGATTTAGGAACTCTGTGTTAGATTCAGCCAATTACAAAGGTGTTAGGCACTCTGTGTCAGGAACCCAGGTGAAAAAGCAAATATTGAAAGATACCCCTAGCACCCCTACTGTTCAGGAAATTACATTTTTAGAAGTTCTGCACAGGAACTAGGGATAGATATAGATAATTTTATATACACCCACTCTCCACTGCCAAAATTAGGACTCTACCTGAAATACAAAATAAGAGAATGGATTTGGACATGTAACCAATCACTGTCTTATTGCCAAAATATGTTTAAGAGAGAGAGAGAGAGAGAGCGAGCGCGTGTGTGTGTCTGCATCTGTATGGAAGTTGTTTACTCATTGCAAGACATAAAAAAAGAAGTCCCATTTAAAAAAAAAAGGGAAATACCAATACCATTCATATATACTATAATGAAATCTTCTAAAGAAAAACTGATTCTGCTCAGTTTCAGCTGAGGTCTCAAAGGTCAAGAACAATTCAGAAGTTTTGAGTAGCTTTGTATCCTAAAGATACAGATGCTATATCACTTAGCAGGAGACACTAAGAGAGTATAATACCAAGTTGACCTACTTTAATCCATGATTCTCCTTATGAATACAAAGAAATGTGAGTAAAAATACAGAAAGGAGAAACGTATTTGGAATGAGTTGTCATTATGCTGTGCATAATCTCAAAGATTCACAGTAAAGGCAAGAAAGTGTTTCCTACTCAGCCCCAAATAAATGACAGGAGCTTCCAAGGGACCACTCTGTAGATACAAATGTACCCCATAGAGTTAGAATGGAGGAGCAGTGACCCTTAGCAGACCCTAACTAGAGAAGTTTAAACAGTATTTACAGAGCAGCCTGAAGTTATTAGAGGTAAGAAAAGACTGCAAAGGAGTTTATCTACTTTCAGCAAGAACAGAGGAAAATCAAATGTGCATCCCACCTTGGGCAAGTGGTTTGGGTGATTATAAAATGTATCCAATGCAGACTTAATGCAATCTCTATCAAAATTCCAAAGGTGTTTTTTTTTTGCAGAAATATAAAAATCCATAATAAAATTTATGTGAAATGTTAAGATATCTCAAATAACCAAAACAAAATCAGCTCAAAGTTAGAAGTGTCACACTTCCTGAACTGAAAGTTTATTGCACAGTTAGAGTAACCAAAACAGCATGCTTATGGAATAAAGACAGACATATAGACTTATGGAACAGAACACAGAGCCCAGAAATAAACTCTTACATATATAGTGAAATAATTTTCAACAAGGGTGCCAAACTCATTCAATGGGGAAAGGACAGTCTTTTTAATAAATGGTGCTGGGGAAACTGGATATTCACATGCAAAATAATAAAATTGGACCCTTACTTTACAATATAAACAGAAATTAATGCAAAATGGATAAAAGACCTAAATGTCAGCGCTAAAACTATAAAACTTTTAAGAAGAAAACTTTATGACATTAGATTCGGTGATGATTTCTTGGAAATGAAACCAAAAGCACAGGCAACAAAAGTAAACACAGGCAAATTGGAGTACATCAAAATTAAAAACTTCTGTGCATCAGAGAACGTAATCCACAGAGTGAAATGGCAACCTACAAAATGGGAGAAAATGTTTGCAAATCACATATCTTATAAGGAATTAAAACGCAGAATATATCACGAATTCCTCTAAGGCAATAGAAAACAAACAAATGAAAGAAATAAAAATAACTTGATTTAAAAACTGGGCAAAGGACTTGAATAGATATTTCTTCATAACATAAACAAATGGCCAGCAAACTTATGAAAAGACATTTAATATCACTAATCATTTGGGAAATTCAAACCAAAACTATACTGAGACACCACCTCACATCCATTAAGATTGCTCCTGTTGGCTGGGTGTGGTGGCTCATGCCTGTAATCCCAGCATGTTAGGAGGCCAAGGCAGGTGGATCACAAGGTCAGGAGTTCAAGACTAGCCTGGCCAAGATGGTGAAACCCCGTCTCTACAAAAAATACAAAAATTAGTTGGGCATGATGGCGGGCACCTGCATTCCCAGCTACTCGGGAGGCCAAGGGAGAGTATTGCTTGAAGCTGGGAGGCAGAGGTTGAAATGAGCTGAGATCCTGCCACTGCACTCCAGCCCGGGTGACAGAGCAAGACTCTGTCTCAAAACAAACAAAAAACAAACAAACAGAAAATAACAAATACTATGGGGATATGGATAAATTGCAACTCTAATGAAATTTTGATGGCAGTGTAAAATAATGCAGCCACTACAGAAAAGAATACGGTGGTCCCACCCAAATTCAACATGAAATTGTAATGCAATCCAGCACTTCTGTTTCTGGATATATAGACAAAATAATTAAAGCAGGATCTCCAAGAGATTTGTACAGCCATATTCATAGCAGCATTATTCACAAGCCAGCAGGTTAAAGCAACCTTAGTGTCCATCGATGGGCAGACTAAAAAAAATGTGTTATATGCATAACAATGGAATATTATTCAGCTTTAAAAAGGAAAGACATTCTGACACAGGCTACAACATAAATAAACATTGAAGGCATTATGCTATGTGGAATAAACCCGTCACCAAAGGACAAGTACTGTATGATTTCACTTATATGAGACATATAGAGTAAAGTAGTTGAAATAGTTAAGAAACAGAAAGTAGAATGGTGGTTGCTGGGGGAGGGGGAAAGAGGAAATGGGAAGTCATCGTTTCAAAGGTGAAGTTTTAGTTTTGCAAGATAAAAACAGTTCTGGAGATTGATTGCGCAACAATGTGAATGTACTTAACACTACTGAACGTTATACTTAAAAATGGTTAAGATGAAAAATTTTGTTATGTGCATTTTACCACAATTTTTAAAAAGTAGTATCCTAGAGGACTGCTGGACAATAAAATCCTAATGGTGAGAACCTGTAGAATCCCAAAAGTTGAGGAGAAATCAGCTTAACAGAAGTATGTCTGACAGGAAGTAAGTTTCAGTCACATGACATGATTTCTGAAAAACCCACAAGAGCACTCGGTAAGAGGAAGAGCCATTAACAGCAGATGTCTGTGCTTCTTTTCCTCTCCCCCATGAAAAGTTTAAGGAACAGCAACCAATGAATAGAGGATTTTATGATGCTAGGGTACAAAGAGGCAGCAAAATAGCCTGCCTCTTCTCCTGCAGGCTTCCAAGAAGAGGTTTTAAATTGAAGTTTGGAGTTTCAATATTGTGCTAGATTGGACCTATTAATTTCTGACATGAGACTGCTCTTGTTACTTAAAGGGACCATAAAGCCATGGGATTCACTCCAGCCTACCCTGATGTGGGGATTGCTAAGTCTCAGAGTGAGCTTGAGGGGAAAATAAAGTGACTTCTGTGTGTACATACCAAAGTGTGTTTCTTTCCAACCACAAGTCACCTGTTTCTCTGCCCCCTGGTCTTTGTGATGCATTCTTCCCATTTTCCTGAGTATGTCTGAGGGCTGTGGATTACTGATTTTTCCTTGACATAAACCCAGTAATTTCATTTTCTGTTGGGTGGAAGGGAAGAAAGGCACAACCTTCAGAAATATTTTATTCATACAAATTACATGTTTTGTAAATATACAATGTTTTCTGGAATCTCATGATTGTGTTGGAGGGTTTTTTTCTATTTATTTCAATAACTGTTTTATAAGGAAAGATTCCCTCTCAGTCCTCAGAATGGACAGCTTCTTTTAAACCTTTAAACCATTGCATCTGCCTGTAATTATTCTCATTTTTCTAGCATTGAATTTTGAGATGAGTTACTTCAGAATGAGTATTTAATGTATTAGACAAAAGTGGATAAAAAAATCTGTATCATTGATTGTCACAGTTTTTGAGATTTAGAAACCAACTTGAATTGTAGTAACCGAAAATATGGACCATAATGGTCTGGCAAAGCCTGTGGTCCCTGGTGGATAATGATCTGAAGATGCTCTGAAGCCGAGTTGGTTGTCTGGCAACATTCCCTTGACTGGACTCACTTCCAGGTACTACTGCACAGAGCTTGTGGGGTGTTTGTTCCCCATCAAATTTCCAGTTGAAAAATTAAAAAAGGCAGAGATGGTGACAACTAGACCTAGCGCTGTGGTGTATAAGTGCATATATTTCAGTTATTCTGCTGCTGTTGTTGTGGCAGTCTGAATTTAGAACTTGGTTCTATGAAGTTTCTTTTACTAACAAAGTTACTTTGCAGAATCCTTAGTAGATAGGTTCTTGCTTTAGTCCATACGCTTTCTGTGATTTGTGAAGGACAGAACCTAGAGAAGCAGGCAGCTAATCCATAAAAGAAACATAACGAATGTCCTGATGCCTCTCAGTCATCTGGAAAATATTAACTGGGCACGTAAATACTTGATGAATGCTGTGAAAAACACGGGATTGGGTGGTGAATATGTTGACTGACAATGTGTGTAGAAGGGTGGGGAGAGTGTACTTTAGGGTGGGTAGTGAGAGTAAACCTCCCTCCTCATTAAAAGAATGTTTACTGCATATACAAATTTGTCTTCATTTTTTTTTTTTAGCCAGTCCACTCCAATGGGCTTATGGATATGGTGGCCATATTTAGCAAATTAAGACACAGGATTTCCAGTTAAATTTGAATTTCAGATCAACCACAAATATTGTAGAGACAACAAATACAAACATTGAATGAGCAATACTTATATTAAAATGTCACTTTTATCTGAAATTCAAATTTAACTAGACATCTCCTAGTTTATCTGCCAACCCTCCTTAGATTACAAGAATCTGTCTTACCTCTATATAAGTACTCCAAAGCTTGGTCTGGGGTTTTTCTCTGCTTACACCTCAAGTCACACCTCTCTGTGAAGCTTTAGTGTAGGTATATGTGTCTGGATGTTACATGTTGTTTTTAGAGGGTAATAAATTGGCTTATAAATTAAAAAGTGTTCATAAATTAAGTAGATGAGTCAGCATTTTTCAAGTTTACATGACTTAAGTAAATCTTTAATAAATAAGATAGCTTTGAGGTAATTTGTAAAATAAAAATAGAAATGTCTTTGGAATAGTCAGCATATCTTTTTGCTTTGGTTTTACAATTGTCTCTGCTAGATATTTAAAAACGTCAGAGCTTAGCAAAAAGGTTATAAGACTATAAACCCAGCCAAGAACAAAATTATATTTGTTTATTATTTATCTTTGTTTATTAATTATCTGTGTAATTTTTTGATAAATAAGGTTAATTTAATGTTGTTAGTTTAGTTTAATAAAAACAGCTGAAACTTTTGCATTATTGCTGCAAGTATCCATGTATTTAACTTTATGTTTCTTACTTAGGTGAACATCTAATATGCATCTAAGTTGTAAAAATGGTTAACAAGGAAATAATGAATAGCTTTGATATCTCATTTCTCATAAGTAATATAGATAATTGCTAAAAAGTGAATGAAATACAAATGGCATAAATGCTTTAGGTAAACTTTTTGTGTAATTTAATATCTTGAAGTTATTTCAGATGCTCATGAGATGTCTGGGTCATTTCCAATTATGAAAGGGTTGTAATACAGAAAGTTAAATGATGTAAAAACCTTAATTCCTTTACAATCAAAAACCTAACAAAAATGGCATAGAAATTATTTGGATAAAATATAAAATCTCTTTCTTAATCATTTACCAAAAGGCAAAGAAAAACCTCCTGCAGTGAGTGCTTCTCCTATGGGAATCCTGTCTTGAAAACCTGAAAGTCAAACCTGATAAACAACGTAGACATATCAAGAAAAACCAAGAGGACAGAATCAAGTTATACTGGAGGAAAACATTGCTTTTCTAGACTTTTAAAATAAATATTTTAGCATCAGACCACAACAGCAGTTAAGGTCAGAGGAAAAAAAATAGAAACTCACAAAGTTGAAGGAAAGAGTGATTATTTCAGGCTCCTTCAACAAAAGACAAGCTAAAAACAACAAAACACAACGAAGTTACACTTTGAAGGTCTAAATGTGAGAAGTTTTCAAAAGGTAACAGATTATAGAATTAAAATCAAAACTTCTTGTCCAATCAATATTTTAAGAAAATCTTGTTCAAACACAGGGAACTAATCTATATCTCTCTCCCCTAGTTACTGGTTTCTTTCTGTAGCAGGAGCAGCCATGGGAAACAGATCTCTGGGACACCGAATGTTGGAGGAAGGAGTTTATTCGGCCGGGAGCCAGGTGGCATATTTGCCTAATATCCAAGCTCGCCTAACAAAGGAAGGTTCCTTCTTTATATAAGCTTTAGATGTTACATGTGGAAGAATTTTAGGTTTATAGCTTAGCATATGAAAAGGGTCTCTGTTTACAGTCTTAGGAATTACATATGAAAAGGGTTTCAGTTTACCGTCTTAGGAATGAAAAGGGGAAGTTTACAGTCTTAGGAATGAAAAAAAGGAAGTTGATCTGAGATGCCTGGGTCTCCCTCTTCATTTCTAGCTTGTTTCGCAAACAACCCAAGTCCATAATTTGAATTAATCTCTAGATAACTTCTGAGTTAAACAAAATTATCCTTTTTATCAATAAGAAACACATCTTCTTTGGCACATTTTGTACATGGAATTATATAATTCACAAGAATTCTTATTCTTAATAACTCTAAATTTAAATGGAAACCTAGGAAGCAGGAAATCCTGAACTGTCTATCAGATATTAACATTTTATAAATGAGAAACATGAATGGTTTCAGGTCCAGAAAACTTAAGGAATTTTGGAAACTCAAGGAAAGAGGAATTCACCCAATTCATACAGGTATCTGCAGGCACAGATAAATTCTTAGTTGTGCTCAAGAGGCCTTTAAAAATCAAATCAGAGATTCCTTATGATGAAAAGTTCCAGCAAAACCAATTTAAAAGACCCTTTATGAACAGTAATTCTTGCTGCACTTTATGCAAATAATCAGGCAAACTATAATAAGATCAAAACTGACTTTGCAAATAAATTGGTCCTACTTTGATTTGTCTTTCATGGAAATGGAGAACTGGAGAGAGAAAAATTATGTTTTGGAAGAAAACTATAGTACAACTGTTATTAGGTTAATCTTTGACCTATGGCAAGCTGGTTGCCCATGATATGGAGATATATCTGTGCTGTGTTGCACTCAGCTATTAAAGGTAAAAGTTACCAGTGAAATTTAGATATGGATTCAATATAAGAAGTTGGTTCCCTGGATGCATAAGGAAATAAAAATTAATTTTTTTTTAATTTCAATCCATTGTTTTTTGTTATCTATATGAACCAAAATGTATCTGAGGCAGTTCTCAATTAATTTCAAAGTTTATGTTGACAAGGGTAAGGATATGTGCCTGTGAGACAGGTCTGTGCCTTTCTCCAAAGATGATTTTGAGGGCTTCAACATTTAAAGGAGAAAGGGCAGATATTGAGGAAAGAGGAAGAAATTTTAAAAAGGTGTAGGAAGATAAGAGACAAATGGTTGCATTCTTTTGAGACTTTGATCAGCCTTTCACTGAATACACAATTACATGTGAGAAGGAGTAAAGGAATAGTCACTTCTGCCTCAGTCTAGTTCAGTGAATCTGCATTTTTACACAAACAAAAGGGGAGAGAAGCATCAGAGATGCATTTGTTTCAGATGAGCAGAGGGATGACTTAGACTTCTGTGCTTTGTCCCATGCCTGTGAAGATAAGCTATCAATTTATACGCCAGGGTGAAAGTCAACGGAATAAAATGGGAATCAGGTTTGCCTGACATAGTTTCCAGCCTGACTTCTCCCTTTGGCTTAGTGATTTGGGGGTACCGAGATTTATTTTCCTTTCATATCTGTAACAACTGAAATTAAAGTAAAAGAATATCGGGTCAGGCCTTGAGGCTAAACCAAGCCTAGATGCAGGTCTATCTGAGCTCAGATCACTAGCCTCAAGGCTACTCACAAATGAGAAAATTATGCCGGGAAACCAGAAAGTACTGCTAAGGCATTTGGTTCCCTGGAAGGTAGTAAATGTGGGGAAGGGGTGAAACCAAGTAACTTCTGAAACTACAGGGTATAATGTGAAGGAATTGTTCCATTTTGTAAATAAATATAATTAGCTTCCATGAGGAACCTTTACTAAAATGGATTGTGAGAATAATTCATTTAGATGCAGTGTCTATGGTTTTAAATGCTTCAGAGTGGAAGAGCAGGTTTTGCTTGATACAGAGCCCATAGCTCACAATTGAACAATTGCAGATGGGTGTATATAATCCAGACACACAGGATGTCATTCCCAAAAGAACAGGCTACTTGGTGGACTGGATAAAACACTGTGAGAACTATATACTCTGAGAAGGAGAATTGTCCCACTCCATCTATAAATGCCAAGTGGAGCACTCCAGGTGAAGCAACAGATATGCTTCAAATGTAAGCTGTGGAGGACTGGCTTTATAATGATGTGACAGACCAGGTCTCACTGATGCAGGCCTCCATAACTGTTTCAGTGCTGACTGAGTGGTTAAATTAAATGTTAAAAGTGAAAAGAGCCAGTGCCCTCATACAAAGCCTGGATTATAACAAAAGTCCATCAGGAATTTTGCCTAGGACTTTCCTGGGCCTTGGGCCATGGGCAAGATAATGAAGGAATCCTTACAGGACCCCTTTAGGATTAAATAAGGTTAATCCTGGGGGTCTGAAGAAATTTCCCAAGCCTCCATGAACAAGTTTATTGGGGGTCTTAGGAATTTCCCAAACCTCCATGATTTAGCAGGAGACAAGATAGGATAATCACTCCAGCACCTGGACCCATTTAGATTAAGTAAATTTACTGAGCCTCCAGAGGAAGGTCTTCAGAACTCAGATCTCAGTTGTAGATTAAAATAAGTTAATCACTTATGTTTTTAGATGAATGACACTTACACACAGACAAATAATTTAGAAGGTATATAAGCTCTGGAAGACTTTGTAATTTTGAGTTGGTCTGGCAATATTTTCCAGGCCTTCTCCCTATAACTGGTTACAGGAATCAAAACTGTCTTCCTCCCCAGTTCATTTGCATCTCGTTATTGGGCTGGGAGAAATAGCAGTATGACCCTCGGTTTGGTCCGGGAACAGTGATAGAAATATTAACTTGGCCAGGCATAGTGGCTCACGCCTGTAATCCCTGCACTTTGGGAGGCCAAGGTGGGTGGATCACCTGAGGTCAGGAGTTTGAGTCCAGCCTGGCCAACATGGTGAAACCCCGTCTCTCCTAAAAATACAAAAAAATTAACTGGGTGCATTGGTGGGCACCTGTAATCCCAGCTACTCGGAGGTTGAAACAGGAGAATTGCTTGAACACTTGAGGCAGAGGTTGCAGTGAGCTGAGATTGCGCCATAGCACTCCATCCTGGGCGACAAGAGTGAAACTGCTTCTCAAAAAAAAAAAAGGAAAGAAAGAAAAAAAGAAATATTAACCTTACTTTTTGGCTTTTGGTTTTTTGCTCTTCGATTGCTTACAGTTTTAACAGTTAATGAGTAACTGGCACCTCTATTCTTGTCTGACCTAGAATGTTTATTGGCTATCAGCCTTTTTTGACTCCAAGTCCCTTGGCTATAGGGGTCCCAATGAGGAGCAGGATGGACTTTGAGCCGGTAGTCATCCCACCCTGGAAATGATATGGAACAAAATAGAGTTTGGCCATTAATGCACCCTCTGGCATATTCCAAGGGGACCTCAGTTTCCAAGAAATAATTTTTACCTGGGAAAAGGTCTTGCCCTCTTGCCCTGCTAAGTGTACTGGTAGCCCCTAGAAATGGGTTGGCTCTTAGCCCCTTTCAAAATGTTGACTTGGAGATTTTTCGTGGACTCTCTGATGCTTGAGGATTTTTTTCCTCCCTTGAAACAGAAGCTAGGTCACTAATTGTTAGGGACAAGTTGCCTCAGAAAATCCTCTCCATGCAAGCTGACCTCCCACCCCCCACCCTGATTGCTCTGCAGCTGCATTCCTGATCTCTTATCTAGGTGACACAGCAAGATTGCCAGACATGCTACCATTAAGTAAAGTCTGGTTGCAGCCATCGAGACGGTGCAGGGAGGAGGTCATGGAAAATAAATGTCTGTTACACATACTTGTAAATTCCTGTTTTACACTCCCTGTCATGACCTGAACCAACCTCTCAGGTTAAATTTTCAAAGAGCGCTGGTTGAGGAGGAAGTCCATTCAGATGGTTGGAGGATCTTAAAATTTTATTTTTGGTTTACACCCCACACACAGCTACATTTCTGCCTGCACATAGCTATATTCCTTCCCCACTAAATAACCTCCCAGTTTTAGTTTGTTGGAGAACAAAGCCAGAATAAAGCCAGTTCCAGCCATAGCACTGCAGCTTGTATCAGATGAGAGAAATCTACAAAAACATAATTATAAAAGATGGATAAAATTTATAAAACAACTGAGAAGGCAAAATTTGACGGGGCGCCAATGGATCAAGTTTATTGCTTATAGTCTATGTGCCTGCCACACAAAAAAAGAAAACAAAACTTTTTGGTAGGAAGATCATTTAAAATCTCTGTTTTTAATATGTAAGGCCTGTCATTTAATAAAAAAAATTATGAGATGACCTAAAAAAAAGAACTAAATATTAAAACATCGATCGATAGGCCAAATTATAAAAACTGACCTACATGTGGTTCAGATAATAATATCAGTAAAACGAAAATTATCTGAGACAGGTCTCATTCATTTAGAAGTTTATTTTGCCAAGCTTAAGGACATGCCCAGGAGGATAAAATATAAACACCAAAATAGTCTGTGGTCTGTGCCTTTCTACAAAGATGACTTTGAGAGTTTCAGTTTTAAAGGGGAAAAACAAGCTTCAGGGGAAAAAGTGAAGGTGTGGTAAGCCACATGTTGCAAGGGAAAAAGAGCAGGAAGGGGAATAGTCAGTGATGTATTCCTTACAGTAAATGGGCATTTTACCTAAGATAAGGTGAAGACAGAGTAGCTGTCTGTGGAGATAGATATTTAACCTTTCATCTGTAGCCATCTGCTTAGGAACAACAAAAGGCAGTTTTTTGCATGATTCAGCTTTCAGCTTTATTTTTTTTTCTTATTGGGATATTGAGCTGGGTTTTTGAGTTTTCCTTTCATGTGTTAGACAGAAATGTAAAGCAATAATGATTAGTGTGTTCAAGTAAATGGAGAAAAGTATTAAGAATTTCAACAATGTAAAATAATTCAAGAATAAATAACACCGGGGTCAGCGGGGGGGAAATAGGGGAAGGAACCACTTAACACCACATGGATAAATGTTGCTCCTTCTACAGGATTTGATGGCCCTTTCTATTTCTTGGCTACAAGAAAAAATGGTGGTAATATAGGAAATAAGAATGAGTTTGGGTCCTTTGTAGGGACATGGATGAACCTGGAAACCATCATTCTCAGCAAACTGACAGAAGAGCAGAAGATCAAACACCGCATGTTCTCACTCATAGGCAGGTGTTGAACAATGAAAACACATGGACACAGGGAGGGGAGCACTACACACTGGGGTCAGTTGGGGGAAAATAGGGGAGGGACGGTGGGGGGTGGGAAGCTGGGGAGAGATAGCAAGGGGAGAGATGCCAGATGTAGGTGATGGGGAGGAAGGCAGCAAATCACACTGCCACGTGTGTACCTATGCAACAATCTTGCATGTTCTTCACATGTACCCCAAAACCTAAAATGCAATAAAATAAATAAATGGGAAAAAAAAATTTCGAGTAATTTAATTAAGGACTAGAAGAGGGCAAGATAGAATCCAACAAATGAAAGTGTTTAAGAAGGAAGGAGTAGCTATGGACATCAAATGGTTCTAAGGAATCAAGTCAGTTAAGACGTAAGGAATATTCCGTTGATATAGTAAAAAGATAGTCTTTGTTGAACTTGGTGAGAACTATTTTTTTTTTAAATAGAAGAATTCATATTGAATTATATTGATGAGGTTTATGGAGTAATTTATTAATCGTGGATTTACAAAATGAGTTATTAATCTCCTGGGCATTCCTTATATGCCCTCTGACAAAGAAACTCACTTCATGGCAAAAGAAATGGGGCGGTGAGTGCCAATTTCCTGTATTTAACACCCACATCCATCACCCAAAATCAGCTAGTTTGTTAGAGCAGAGGAATGAGTTGAATGCTTTTTTAAAGACTTAATTGTGGTATAATAGGGAACACAATACTTAAGCAGATTGAAGTGTTTTCTTATATAACTTGTATTTGCTTTAAAACACCTGTGAAAATATGGTGCCAACCTTCTATATGTAGAATGTGGAAGTAGGAGTAGCTGCTTTGTGTATTACATGTGAGAGCCCACATCATAAATATGCGCTTCTTGTTTGCCAAACTAAATTTTGATGTGTTTAGAGGTCCCAGTCCCAAAGGTTGTAACGTTTCCAATAAAAGAACATAGTCATGTTGCTATTAATTTAGAAATAAGAATTCAGGAATTCTTATCCTAATAATTTAGGAATTTGGTTCTTAATAATTTAGAAGTTGAGAACCGGGTCACTACTGGCAATTTTGTGCTGCTTATGCTCCTAAAACCACCAGTAATATTGTTCAAAGTGAAGGATTCAAATGCTAAGTGCAAACTGAGTATGGCTACACAATGAGACAAGCAGGACTGTGTCTAGGACCCAAGGAATAACAAATAGCACTTTGTCCTCTCTTTATCAAGAGAATAGGCAATAGAAAGTTATAATGGTCCTATGTAAAAGGACTACTGAAAACTCAGATTCAGTGAGAATGAATATGAGGGTCAAATTATGGTAAAAACAGTGCTGGAAGAAGATAAAGGGAATGTAAACTAAGTGCTTGGAAAAGAAAGCTATAATTCTATTTTAGTTATATGTGGAAAGACAATAATAGGAATTTTTTTCAAACATTGAATTTTCCCCCTTCCCCTACACTATTCTGCTCTGTTCTATTGAGGAAGAAGACCCAGGCATCTGGGATTCCCTCCCCCTCTGTCATCCACTGTGCATCTCAATAGAAGAGAGAGTAGGCCAGCTGGCACCTCCTGAATCTCCTTCCTGAAAATAACACGCTTGCTCTTAGGGAAATCTGTTTCCCACGGCCGATCCTGCTACATTTTTGGTGCGTTGGCCTGGAAGCGAGTCTCGGATACCAGATGGTGGGAAAAGGTCTTTCAATTGATTTGCTTAGCTCTGTGGAGCATCCCTGTGGGGGCTCCTGCTCCCTGGGGTGACGCATCCTGAGAGCGCTTCTGGGCAGGTATTTGCCCTGTGGAAAAGCCTCACCAGAGCGGAGCAGGAAGGCCCTGCAGTGCAGATCCGCCCAGTGGCTGAACACCAAGGAGGAAAGGGTATTTGAGATGTCCAGACTCCTGAATCTGGTAAGATTGAACCCGGGAAAGCAGCGCACCCCCTTTTGGGTTGGAAGCGTGGCCTGATCACCTATGAGTCCCAGGTTCAGCACTTTTGAATGTAGCTCTCTCTCTCTCTCTGTAACTAACCTTGGAAGCTTTTTGCTTATAGTTTTGAATTGGAAGGAGAGCGATTGGATGGGCGTCTGTGTGTGTAGATGTGTCTGACCAGACTCATCAGCTGTGAAAGGTATCGGGCCCTTTAGGAAGGGCCTCATGCATTGAGCAATTTGTAAGAATTAGAGACAGCCACATAAGGCTGAGTGAAGAAGGCTCTGGGCATTGTGAAAGGATTGACGTGAACGTAAATCGGAGAGTGTTCTGTACTGTGTCTTGCTAGGAGGGAACAGGAACTGCTGTGAGTGAACTAACTCTCTCCTAACAGTGGGAATTGTTTCTTTGAAGTGTTAATAGGGTCACTCCCATAGCAAGCCCACCCCTTTAGAAACCATGCTGAAAATTTTCAAGAAGGGATTTAGTGGGAGTTATAAAGTAACTACGACACCAGAGAAATTAAGGGCTTTATGTAGAGAAGATTGGCCAGCATTTAGGGTAGGTTGGACCCCAGAGGGGACCCTAGACAGGTCCCTTGTCTCCAAAGTAAGGCATGAGGTTATATACGGTGAACTAGAACACCTCAATCAATTTCCATACATAGACTGGTGGTTGCAGTTAGTTTTGAACCCTCCAAAGTGTCTAAGAGAGCAGGCAGAGACTGTTTTAGTAGCCAAGGGACAGACTGCTAGAAACCAGTATCCCCCTCGCCGCCAAGAAGCATGGACTCCCAAGTCCAGGCAAATTCAGGGGCAGAAACAGGCAGGATTTGCATGCATGAATACTTCACAGTTATTGGAAAGAGCTAACCAGGTGTTTGTAAACCGAGAGGCAGTAAGCCAGAGGGAAAATCATAGGGAAAGGGGACTTCACGTCAACGGAAGGCCGACTTGATAGCTGCTGCTATGAGAGGAATGCCCCCAAGAGTGTGGAAAAAGGGGGGTTCCTGGAAATCCCCACAGTCTGCCCACCCATGCCTGCAACGCGATCAGTGTGCATTTTGTCGAGAAATAGGACATTGGAAGAAAAAATGTTCACAGTTAACTGGAGAACAGGGCGATCCTAAGCACGAGGATCCAGATAAAAGTGAAGGGGCTCTGTTCAATCTAATGGAAGGGCCACTGGACTAAAAGAGAGGAGGGCCGGACTCATATGCCCCCAAAGAGCCCACAGTCTGGATGACAGCCCTGAAACCCCCATCAAAAATAAATAAATAAATAAAACCAATATTGTTAAAGCTATTAAGGTGTTGACAGAACAGACTTTCTTGTACTTAATGGACTGCCCCTGCCCCCTTCTCCCTTCTCTGGCAAAACCTGTTGTGCAAATCAAGGACCACTATCCCATTCAACAAAAGAGACTCCCTGCAGCTAAAACTGCCTCAGTCCGGGGTTATCTGGGTTCTCATTGTCCCTAGGAAAGGAGGGTGGAGCCTTCCTAGCCAGGAGCAGAAGACTGATACTATCACCCAGGCCCATGCTGGGCTTGAGTGACTTTGCACCCAACTCATACACGCAGTTGGGATTATTGCCAGCAAAGGATAGTTGGTTCACTTAATTGGACTTAAAGAATACCTCCTTAGCATCGGGCTGGACTTGGAGGGTCAAATACTATTTGCATTTCCATGGGAGAAACTCAGAAGCAGGTGTAACCACCCAATACACCTGGACCCAACTTTCCAGGGGCTCAAAAACTCTCTCATAACCTTTGGGGAGGCATCAGCCTGTGACCACCTCCCAGAAGCTTCTTGCTTGCATGCTGCCCCGTATGCTGATAACCTTCTATTGGGACACCCCACGGCAGTCGGGTGCGCAAACAAATGCCTTACTTCAGCACCTGGAGGACTGTGGGTATAAAGTGTCTAAAAGGAAAGTCCAGCTTTGCCAAAAAGCAATGCAGTATCTGAGGCTCACCATCTGGAAGGGAACGCAGCCTAGAAGCAGAGAGGAAGCAAGCCGCTTGCAAAATGACAGAACCTGAAACTAAAAGGCAGGCGAGAGAGCTCCTGGGAGCCCTGGGTTTTATAAATTGTGGATTTCCCAACTTCACAGTATTGGCCAAACCATTACACAAAGTGACAAAGTCGGGAGGGGAGAAGACAAGACACCCTTTGAATGGGGCAGAAGCTAAAAGTGAAACTTCTGTCAGCCTGGCTTTGGGGCTAGCCGATTTTAACACAGTCTTTTCATGCTGTCGGGAAAAAAAAAAAAAGAAAACAAAGAAAAAAATGGCAATCAAAGATTCTAGCCTCACTCTGGGAAGAATTTAAATATCAAAGCACCCCACACAGCGGTGACATTAATGAATACCTAAAGACCTCATTGGTAAGCCAGCCAAATACCAGGGCCTGCTATGTGCAGCGGTTGTACCAGCCGTACATGAGACCACTGGTTTAGGTCAAGAGTCACTTGAAAAGATGCTGGGCCGGTGCTTTTACATCTCACACTTATCGGCCTTGACCAAAACTGTGGCACAGAGATGCATTCATTACATGTAGGCAATGCAACACGAGGCAGGGTCCAACTATTCCCCCTGAAATTCAATCTTATGGAGCAGCTCTGTTTGAAGATCTCCAGGTAGACTTTACTGAAGTGCCCAAGTATGGGGGACATAAGTATTTGCTGGTCCTGGTGTGCACATACTCTGGGTGGGTAGAGGCCTTAAAAGGCCCATGAAGTAACCCGTGTGCTGTTTCGAGATCTGATCCCTAAGTTTGGACTGCCACTGCACATCGGATCAGACACAGACCAGCATCTGTGGCAGATTTAGTCCGAAAAACAGCAACAGCCTTGGGTATCACCTGGAAACTACACGCCGCCTATGGACCTCAGAGTTCCGGAAGAGTGGAAAAAATGAATTGGACCATCAAAAACAGCTTAGGGAAAGTGTATCAGGCAACAAGATTAAAGTGGGTGCAGGCACTTCCCTTGGGGTTATTCAAAATTAGATGCACCCCGTCTAGGAAGACAGGATATTCTCCCATGAAGTCTTATATCGTAGGCTCCCTCCTCTACTCTGGGCACTCCTGGGAACTCCTTGGGAGTGGGGAGAGATTGAGTTAGGATGCTAGTTACCAGCTCCAGGTGTTGTACTGGACCGAGCATAGGAAGTCAACACCAAGACAAAAGTATGCCAAATTGCAGGGTCTTTATTGCCGGCGGCCATGGAGGACTCGCGTCTTTCCAACCCGGGGCACCCAAAAGGAGCCTGTCAGGACCTTTTATACCCTTAAAAATCACCTTGGGCGTGAAGGTGAGGGGCGGGGGTGGTGGTGAGGGGGTTCCGGACATTCCAGTGGATTCCTAGGCAAAGATGGGGTGAGGGGTTCCGGACATTCTGAGGGCCAGGGGCCTTTTTGACATTCTGCTTGTTACTTAAGTGATTCACAAAAGTAAAGATTAGCATTTGTTTACACATTGTCTGGGTAAGGTGGCGATTATAGTCCTTAATTACTTATTCACATTTGGGTTATAGAGAGCAGTTTCAACAGAAAGCTGAGGTATGGTTGAGGTATGCAGTTTTATGGGGCTTTTTACCATGTCACATTCCCCCCTTGTTTTATTTACAGGAATTAAATCATTGATTCCTCCAACAGGTTAGTATAGTTTGTTTGTTCTAAGGACTCATACTGAGGCCTTAGTATCATTAATTTTATGGAGTCTACCCTAGATTTTATGAACCTGAGCAGTTGGTTTAGGAGGCAGGGGCCGAACATGAGACCCGATAAGAGTAGGGTCAGAGGTCCCACCAGGCCCATGAGGAGGGAAGTGAGCCAAGGGGACCAGGAAAACATTTTTTGAGACCAGCTTTCCGAAGCCTCTTGAAGTTTTTTTCAGGTTTCGAGATTCTGTCTGCCCAGGGGGAGGCTCTGTCGGATGAGGCTTGATCTATTAGCATAGAAGCAACATTGTTCATTAAGGGCGGCACATAACCCCCCTTGTTTTAAGAACAGTAAGTCTAGTCCTCGCCTGTTTTGGAGGACCATTTCAGCCAAAGACTCAACCTGATCAGTGAGTTGGGAAATGGAGTTTTCCAAGTGGCTTAGGCCAGTATCTATGTGCTGAGAGAGAGTTTTAAAGTTTTGGTCCCCAGTTATAAGAGCTGATATTCCAACTGCAGTGGAGCCAGCAATGCCTAATCCAACCAGTAGAGGGATGACGATAGGGACTCGCTTCCATTGGTCAGTAATAATACCTGGTGGGGCCAGGAGGTTGAGTCCCTGTTGGCCATCATAAATGTCAACTCTGGGGAGGATGTGTACCGGGGTGCAGAGTATGGGAGCAGAGCTGCTGAATTGGTATGTGGAAATGCAGTTGGTGAGGCCAAAAGTGCAGGCTAACCAAGTGGTACCTGGGGCCCGATAGTAAGGGTTTTTACCATTAAATGTTACATTGTGGGAGACATTACAATAGTGCCCATAGGGAGAACCTGCAAGGGTGTAATTTGGGGAGTGGTAGCAATGCCCATACCCTTCTATGTCTCCCAGGGTTAAATGGAGTGTGGACTGGGAGCATGAAGAATTGGACAGGTTGGACGGTAATTGGGAAGCCAACTCGGTATAAAACAGTAGTTGAGGGTTTAGACAGAGCTAACAGTCTTTTCCTAAATCTGGGTTAGATTTGCTGAGGAGGTGGTGAGCCGAGGACAACAAGACTAACAGGGTTGTGTCCTCTTCGAGCCGAGCTGGGGTTGTAGGGGAAGGTCGTTGAGGGGGGGTATTGATTATCTGGATGAGGGGGCTTTGTATTTTTAAGGGGGCCTCCTGTTGTCTTATGACCTGGGCAATGGGTCCTATAGGGTGGTTGGGTCTGGGCAGGGTTATATGCTGGATGGTAAAGATGTTTCCCACATCCCACCCACTCATATATACTCTGAGACCTCAGGCTTGCCCCGTTGTCCATCTACCATCTGGGGTAGTTACAGTTATTTTGAGTGGGTTACAAGACCTGGTGTAGCATGGGGATGGGGGAGAGTCTCAGTTAAAAGAGATGAAGGAGTCTATGTTTTTGGTACATCCTGATATAGCGGAGATAGTTCCACAACCCCAGTGGGGGCAAAAGAATTCATTTAAGTCTCCACAGTTCCATCTTTTTTGTGGGGTGGATCCTGGGCACAGATATAACCCCATGGTCTGGAGTTGTTGCTCTGCCCCTAAATTGCCACACCTAGCTACACCTCCACTTGTTGTGAAATTTAGGTTGAGGCCCAGGAGGGCACAGAGGTCTAGGGAGAAGGTAATGGGGGTCTTTGGAATGTACTCCAGGGTAAGATTGGCTAAGGTGGGTCCCTTCCTGGTTAAGGAACTAACATATCCTCCAGTGGAGCCCTCAGTGAGGACCCATTGATAGTAGGTGGGTTCTAGATGGGGGTTGCTATAGGGATTTACAGCACAGATTAGGGTGGCGAGGGTGGTGACCGTGAAGAGCGCACAAGTCTTAGCTTTACTGAGTCAGGGGATGAGTGTTTGACGCTCCATTGTCCTTCCGGTGGGGCAGTCTTGATGTGGGTGTGATGAATCCAGGCCGTTAGTCCGTCCACCTTGAGAGTGGTGGGTGTGGTCAGGATAACCTCGTAGGGTCTCTTCCAACGGGGAGTGAGGCCGAAGGTGGCGAATCTTTTAACAAGGACAGAGTCTCCAGGCTGGAAGGGGTGTGTTGGCTGCTCTGCGAGGTCCAATGGGGTGGGACGGGTGTCCTTAATGAGCTGGTGTATCTGGGATTGAACAGACTGGAGCGCCTGTAAGGACTTAAGGAGTGTACAGTTATGGACTTCAGCGTGCACGGTATCTGCGGGTCTGGGGAGTAAGGGAGGGGGCCTGCCAAACATAATTTCAAAAGGGGAGAAAACTTTTTGATAGGGTGTGCATTGGACACGGAGGAGGACAAAAGGAAGCAGGCTGACCCAGTTTTCACCGGTCTCTAGGATAAACTTTGTCAGGGTTTCTTTTAAGGTCCGGTTCATTTGTTCAACTTGTCCTGAACTCTGGGGACGATAGGCACAATGTAATTTCCAGGATACACCCAGGGCCTTGGCTAGGCCCTGAGAAATTTGTGCAGTAAAGGCGGGCCCATTGTCTGACCTCAGCGTTAGAGGGAGGACAAACCGAGGAACAAGGTCCCGTAATAGTTTTTTTGTGACCACCAAAGCAGTCTCGGACCTAGTGGGGAAGGCCTTGACCCATCCAGAGAACGTATCTATAAACACTAGGAGGTATTTATAGCCATTTGCCGGGGGTTTTATTTCAGTGAAATCTACTTCCCAGTGCACCCCAGGGCTAGTTCCTCTGAGTCTCAATCCTACCTGGCTAGACCTGTTCCCTCCCGGATTTCCTCGGGCACAGACATCACACTGAGTAGTAATTTCCTTGATAAGTTCATGTAAGTGGGGAATGTGTATCTGGCTTTTAGCGGCTCAGTTAGTTTGGTCTGTCCTAAGTGAGTGGCCTGGTGTCTGTCCTTAACTAGAGCCCATCCTAGAGCCTCGGGGACCACAATCCTCGTGTCCAGTAGAATCCACCATCCTGTGGAATCTTATGTGCACCCTTGTTCTTTAACAAAGTTTTCTTCCTCAGGTGAGTACGTAGGGGTGGGGGGCAGGGTTGGGGTCAGCAGAGTCACAGGAAAAGTCAGAGGTTTTCCTGGCCCCAAGGCTGCCTGTCTGGCCTGTAGGCCAGCCGCCCCATTTCCCCTCACCTCTGGTGAATCTCCCTTCTGGTGTCCTTTGCAGTGTATCAATGCCACTGCCTTGGGCTTCCATATAGCTTCTAGTAGAGCTAGGATTTCTTCTTTATTTTTATTCTTTATTTTTGATGGTTTTTTCCCTCTGAGGTAAGTAGTCCTCTTTCTTTATAAATGGCTCCATGTACATGAGCTGTAGCAAAGGCATACCGGCTCTCCGTGTAGATGTTTACAGTTTTTCCCTCCACCCAGTCTAAGGCCTTTGTCAGAGCTATGAGTTCTGCCTTTTGGACTGAGGTTCCATGTGGAAGAGCCTGGGCCTGGATAACCTACTCTGGGGTGACTACGGCTGCCCCGGCATACCTCACTCTGTCAACCATGAAACTGCTGCCATCCGTATATAGTACCTCCTCTAGGTTCTGCAGGGGGATGTCAGTGAGATCCGGACGTACCACGTGGAGGACATCTATTGTCTGTTGGTAGCAGCATAGCAGGGTTAAAAATTGTAGCCTTTAAAAATTTTATGCGGGGCTGGTCCAAAAGTAAGGCCTGGTATTGAACTATGCAGGCATTTAACATCCATTTTCCAGGAGCTCCACGGAGTATTGACTCCATTGCGTGGGGTGCCACTAAGTTTAACTCCTGCCCCAAGGTTAATTTGTCAGCCTCCGTGACTAACAGGGCTGTAGCTGCCACCGATCTCAGACGAGCTGGCCACAAGAGGATACGGAATCAAGTCTTTTTGAAAGGTAGGCAACTGGCTGGGACCATGGTCCCAACGACTGGGTGAGCACCCCTTTAGCGACTCCCTGTTTTTCATGCACAAACAACAGGAAGGGTTTAGAGATGTCTGGCAAGGCCAAGGCTAGGGCCGTAGTCAGGGCAGTCTTGAGCTTGTCAAAAGCCAGTTGCTCTATCTCTGTCCAAGTCAAGGGCTGATTTCCTCTGGTGCAGGCATACAGGGGCTTGGCTATCTTGATGAATCCCAAAATCCATAGCCTGCAGTACCCTACTGCCCCAAGGAATTCTTGTACTTGGTGTTTTGTGCTGGGGGTGGGTATTTGCAGCACCACTTGGACTCAGCTGGGTGCCAGTGCCCAGTTACCTTTCTCTATTATATAGCCCAGGTAAGTAACTTTTGGTTGGCAGAGTTGGGCCTTTTTAGCTGAGACCCGGTAACCCACAGTCTTTAATAATGACTGTGTGGTCTCTTTACAGGCCTCCTGGGTTTTTGTAGCCAATAGTAAGTCATCCACATACTGGAGTAGGGCACACTCAGGGAACTCAGCTTGGAAGTGGCAAGATCTTGGCTAACTGCCTCATCAAACAGAGTAGGGGAGTTTTTGAACTCCTGAGGCAGTCTTGTCCAGGTGAGTTGCCCCAAAACCCCAGTATCAGGGTCAGTCCATTCAAAAGCAAATATGGGCTGGCTAACAGGGGCCAGTGGGATGCAAAAGAATGCATCCTTGAGATCCAAGACAGTGTAATGGTTGTGTTCTGGTCCCAAGAGACTTGGGAGGGTGTATGGATTTGGAACCGTAGGGTGAACAGTTTCCACTTGTTTGTTTACCTCCCTTAAGTCCTGTACAGGCCGATAGTTCTTTGTGCCTGGTTTTAAGATGGGAAGCAAGGGGAAATTCCAAGGGGACTTACAGGTAGTAAGGATCCCTCCTTTTAGGAGCCTGGTTATATGTAGAACAATTCCCTGTCTGGCTTCCTGGCTCATGGGATATTGTCGTACCTGGACTGCAATTGCCTTGCCAGTAACTGAACCACTACTGGGGTACGGTGACTTGCCAAGCCTGGGGAATTTGTTTCAGCCCGCACTCTGGGTACATTCTCTTGGAATTGGCGGAGGAGGTCTGATGTTGGTGGTTGATCTGCCTCTGTGGATAGAGCTTCCTGCAAGAAATGCTCATCTGACAGAGCACAGGTGATGAGGATTTGCTGAGGCGGCCCTGATGCCAAGGGAGGAGGAATTGAGAGGCAAGCCTGACCCTCACTGAAAGAAATATTTGCTTGAATTTTGTGGAGTAAGTCCTGTCCTAGGAGTGGGTACAGACACTCTGGAATGACTAAGAAGGAGTGGGTGACAGTGCTGTTTCCCAGATCAGCGAATTGGTTGGTGGTCCAAGGGCTTGTTGTGGTTTTTCCTCTGGCCCCCTGGATAATTGTTTTTTTACTGGATAGTCATCCTAGGGGCTGAGTAAGGACTGAGTGTGCTGCCTCGGTATCGACTAGGAAGCTGACAGGTGTGCCCCCAATTTTTAAGGTGACCCTGGGCTCCTGGGAGCTTAATAAATAAGAGCCCCGACCCCGTCAACCCTGGCTTTCTAAATTGAGAATGGCCCTCGGTGGCTTTCCCTGAGCTGTTTCTTGCCTTCTCCTCTCTGGGCACTCTTTCTTCCAGTGGCCTATCTGCCAGCAGTATGCACACTGGTTGCATCCTAGCCTGGGCTAGGGACCCCAGGGGCTCCCCTGTGGGATTTCCCATCCCTGTGGGATAACTCGGGTTTCCTGAAGAGCTGCAATTACTGCTTTAGTAAGTCTCTTATCCTGTCTGGCTTCTGAAGTGTCCCTATTGTAAAAAACATTTTGGGCAATTTCCAGCAACTGGGACAAATTCATTCCCTGGAATCTCTCTAACTTCTGTAGCTTTCTTTTAGTATCAGGGCCTGACTGGGAAACAAAAGCCAGATTGATGGCCCGCTGATTTTCTGGAGCCTCAGTGTCAATCGGAGTGTAGGTGCGATAAGCGTCCTGTAGATGCTCAAGGAAGGCAGCTGGTGACTCCTGCGGGCCCTGAGTTACAGTCCCTACCTTAGAGAGGTTAGTGGGCTTTTGGGCCACTCCCCTAACCCCTTCTAGTAGGTACCAGTGAAAATTGTTCAAAGCCTGTAGATGCACCGAGGTGTTTGGGTCCCACTGGGGTCTGGTGGAAGGGAAAGTTTCATTAATTTGCTCCTGGTGGTCCTCCACCGAGCACCCCTCTTTCCAATTATGGCCTATGGGCCTCCTGTCTAATTCTGCCCCTTTCTTCTGCAGTAAACAGTATTAGGAGTATTTGTTGACAATCATCCCAGGCGGGGCAGTGGGTTAGTAAGACAGACTCTAGGAGCCCTGTGAGTGCCTGGGGCCTTTCAGAAAAGGGAGGGTGTAGGAGAAGGGGATGTGGATGGAGAAAGGGCAGCCCCAGCTACCTCCTTCCATTGGGGGCACCTCTCGAAGGGGTAATACTCAGGGTGGGTATGGGGTCCCTCTACAGGTGTGGAGTGCGGACAAGGGCTGGCTACCAGTGCTGCCTGGAGAGGGGTGCTGAGACCTCTGTCCAGAGGGTCTAAAGTAAGGCAGAGGTAATTCTAGATCCTCTTTTGGGGTGGGGAGAATGGCCAGTGAAGTAGGGGCCTTCTTTGGGCTGGCTAACATGATCTGAAGTCCAGCCCGTTTTATGCAGCGCTTTAGCCATGGGGGAGGCCGTTGGACTAAACCCAACCATTGGTTGATACATGGAAACTGGTCAGGGTATCCAGGAGTTTCTGCAACCATTTTCCATACAGCCTGGGTAATTTTTGGGTCATAGGTCCCAGTATCTGGCCACCCAACTTGAAAAGATGGCCATTCAAGCTCACACAAAGAGCGGAGTTTTCCAGGGGTTATTTTCACCCCATATTGGCCTGAGAACCCAACCTTGAAGTTGGCCATCATGCATTGGAGGGGGTACAAGGCCAGGAGCTAGACGACCCCATTTGTGGTTTGTTTTTTTTTAATGCCAACTTTCCCCCAAGAGATTTCACTGATTTAAAACTGGCTTCACTGAGGATTAAAACCAGCAAACTTGCAGTTGCAAATGCTGCACCCTGAGGTGGTGTGGCCTGACTGAAAGCCAGGTGGGGCTGGCAGCTGGCAGAAAAAACTTTTTGCATCACTTTAAAACAAAGCTCACAGCCGCTGGGCCAGCTGAGAGTTCCCCACCCCTGCGGCTTCTGGTTGGGGCTGGTGGCCTGCAGAAAAAAACTTTTTGCATCACTTTAAAATGAAACTCGCAGCTGCTGGACCAGCTGAGAGTTCCCCACCCCTGTGGCTTTTGGTCACCTTGACACAGGGACCCTAAAAAGCATTAAATTCCTCTCTCCTTATCTTTCTTCTTGCTCTCTCTCCTCTCTCTCTCCCTATTTCTGTCTTTTTTCTCCTCTTTCTCCACTCTCTTCTCTGTCTTCTGATAGTGACACAGGTCTTGTGGTTTTTGTAGTATTTCCAATTTTGGCAGGCATTATACTCATGTTCTGCCCTTTCCAGCACTGGTTTTAAAAGTACCTCTACAGCTAAATCTTGTAAGGAAAGTACAATTAATTTAATGGGTCTGTCTTCTGTATGGGCCAGGGGAACAGGTGGAAGGGGCCAAGAGTGCAGATAGGATTCCCCTAAGAAGCCCCAGAGGGGCCAGTAATAGGCCTTGTATAGGCTAAGTGCTGCTCGGTCGTGGTCTTCTCTTAAATGACACCTGACATCCAGTGACCTTGGGAAAGTTGGAGAATGGCAAAACAAATGAACTAGGAAGCCCACAGGGTGTGAATTTTGAATCCATCACAGCATACAGAGTTAACAAGAGATTTGCCAGTCTGTTTTTGTTAAGCTGTGACACCCCACTCCCAGCAGTCAGGGTGGTGCCAAAAAACTGAATAGGGGTGGGCTTCCGAGCACTGGCCGTAACAACACTTAATATCTTTTTGACAAAACGGACAATTATCTTGTTTCCATACCAAACGGTCAAGAAGAGTTGGCACCTTTTTGTCTAGGAATTTATTTCCTAGGACAGAGAAAAAACTACACCCAAGATGTTGTGGGCAGAATTCCCTTTTGGACGTCAGCTGATGAAGGGAAAAGGAAATTATACCCAACACAGGCAGAAATACTCCTGTCCTAGGGGGGTGGTGGCTGAGAGAACTTACAGACCACAATGATTATTATAATAAGGAAGAAAACAAATAGAGACAGGGCTAAAGCTATTTGCCACATGGCAGAGTCAGAAGAAGTGAGGTCTCAGTGGTAGAAGAAGAATAGGAGAAGGAAGGTGAACAGAGTTACTTCTAGGTGCATGAATTCAGTAAAGGTCCCCTGCAGCCAGTGGTCTGTTACCCACTGTAGAATATCTTCCACTCCAAGGGAAGCAGGCCTAAACCACTGTATATTGGCCAACAGGAATCTAACAAAACTGGTGAATCTACGATAAAGACAGAACTACAGATAGCATTGACAGACAAAGGATGGGTGCCCCCTAGATGGGAGACCAGTCTGATGCCTGCCTGGCCACGTCCCCAGAGGGATGTTTCAGAGTGTCTGAAGGTGTACCCGTATAAACCCTGGGCCTGGTCACCTCAGAATTTTTAGTCCTGAGGTGAATCACCATTATGCCCTATGACGTCCCTGTGGAACCACGAGTGAAGGCCCACACAAGCCCCATAGCCTTCCAGCCGTGGGACTACATATATACACATGCACTCTCTCACTCACACTGAGGTTATGGAAAACAACCAAGAACTAAATTACCCTAGCCTCCAGTGAGGTAACCTGAGCCTCCAGTGACGTCTCACGGTAGGCTTGCCTGGTCAGAGTTGCAGTGACTGCATCCGGTCCCCCGACTCAGGCCCCCCTGAGAGACTGGCCCCCAGATCTGACTTACCTCGAGAGGTTCCTGGGACTCTGAGGAATTTTGGGTGAATGTCAGCTGGGTAGTCGCTTATCCTCCATGGGGCCAGAACTCTGGGGCCCTGGAACAGCTCAGGGGGCGTCTCCCCTAGAGGTCCCTGAGGTGGGAGCCGCCGCCCGGGCGAGACTCTGAGATGGCTTTTGTCTGGTGATGGATGAAGATAAATCTCGGTGGGACCTCCAAATGTTGTACTGGACCGAGCATAGAAAGTCAACAACAAGACAAAAGTATGCCAAATTGCAGGGTCTTTATTGCCAGCGGCCATGGAGGACTCGCATCTCTCCAACCCGTGGCCCCCAAAAGGAGCCTGTCAGGACCCTTTATATCCGTAAAAATCACCTTGGATGTGAGAGTGAGGGGCGGGGGTGGCGGTGAGGGGGTTCCAGACATTCCAGTGGATTCCTAGGCAAAGATGGAGTGAGGGGCTCAGGACATTCCGAGGGCCAGGGGCCTTTTTGATATTCTGGTTGTTACTTAAGTGATTCACAAAAGTAAAGATTAGCACTTGTTTACACATTGTCTGGGTAAGGTGGCGATTATAGTCCTTAAGTACTTATTCACATTTGGGTTATAGAGAGCAGCTTCAACAGAAAGCTGAGGTATGGTTGAGGTATGCAGTTTTATGGGGCTTTTTACCATGCCACACAGGGAGAATCGCTTAGGATACTTCAACCTGAGTAAATAACAAATGTCCTGTAAGCCGTTTTCTCCCCAGTTCACCCTTTCTCACTAGGTAATCATGTGTGGATAAGGGATGGGAGTATAACCCCTCTAAAGCCACAATGGAAAGGACCTCAGACCTGATCCTGACCAATCCCACAGCCGTGAAGATAGAGGAAATCCCAGCCTGCATCCACCACAGCCGTGTAAAAATCAGCAACAGCTGAGACTTGGACCAAGGCCAGGACTGCAGACTCACCTTAAGAAGGACAACAAGCCTTGCTCCAGCCACATCCCGGAAGCTGGCTGGTCCACTCATGGCCGAAGCATGAGGAGCTTCATCATGGGACTTGTTCTTCTTAATATTTGGACTTGTACAGTAGGAACATTAACTAATTTTAAAGAATGCCCTCAGTAAGTACACCAGGTAGGACGTAAAAGTTACTGCCATTCTTTTGTCCTGCAGTTCTTATAAATGTACAGGGACACAGAAGGGAACCTGTTTATATAATGGTACTCAATATAAGGTACGTAATCCGTGAGATGGACAGGTAGCTATGTCGTAGGCATCATTAAGCCCTCTTCCTTTCTATTATCTAATAAGACAGGTGGGTTGTTAATGTATTCAGTCTACTCTGCTAGGGAGAAAAGAAACCTAAAAATAGAAGATTGGACAAATGATAAGTGGCCACTGGAGAAAATTATTGAATATTATGGGCTGGCCACATGGGCTGAGGATGGCTCATGGGGTTAACGGACCCCTATTTACATGCCCAACCGGATCATCTGGTTGTGGGCTGTTTTGGAAATACTCACTAATGAAACGGGCAAAGCTCTGCCCCTCTTGGCCTGACAAGGAACTCAAATGAGAAACGTGATTTATCAGAACCAGCTGGCCCTAGGTTATTTGCTAGCAGCTGAAGGAGGAGTCTGGGGAAAATTCAATCTAACCAACTGCTGTCCACACATAGATGACCAGGGTCAAGCAGAAGATATTGTGTGAGACATGACCAAACTGGCACACGTGCCTGTACAGGTGTGGCACAGATTTAACCCTGAGTCCTTATTTGAAGATTGGTTCTCATCCTTAGGAGGATTCAAAACCCTCATCATAAGTGTTATAATAATAATAGGTGTTTGTTTGCTGCTCCCTTGTCTACTCCCCCTGTTCCTTCAGATGATTAGCGGGTTCATCACTACTGTAGTTAGCCAAAAAATGACATCACAAGTGTATTATATGTAACATTATCAGTCAGTTTCTTCGAAAAATCTGGAAAGTGAGAATGAAAGCAAGACCTCTCACTGATATTATAAAATGGTGAGGGTCTCAAAGGAGGTGGGGGTGAGGAAGGAGACCCAGGCATCTGGAATTCCCTCCCCCTCTGTCATCCACTGTGCATCTCAATAGAAGAGAGAGCAGGCCAGCTGGAGCCTCCTGAATCTCCTTCCTGAAAATAACATGCTTGGTCTTGGGGAAATCTGTTTCCCACAGCCGTTCCTGCTACAGTATCAATTGCAGAGGTGGTAGTAAATATTATAGATCTATTTTAAAGTATTACTGAACTGATAATAACCCATAATAATATGGTAGCTGATAGTGACAGGGACAGGAAAGAGATTCTAGGAAGAAAAGGCCCCCTGGCAAGAGCCTTGCCCTCAAGCCTGGATCTGTGGTCCAAAGTGAGAACCTTATATCCCTGTTTTTCACTTAAATGTTGCCTTTTGCAAAACCATCCCTGGCCTACCCTACCCCCATCCTGTACCCATAAAAACCGTAGGCTCCACTGTCAAAGAGCAGAGAAGGAGGGAAAAGAAGAAGCAGCCAGACATCAAAGAGAAGCTACTTGACTTCAGAGGGATGGCTTGATAGCAAGACTTCAGAGAAGAGTCCTGCTGAGGATGGCTGGACTCCATCGGAATATCACCTTCCCACTCCATCTCCTTTCTGGCACCTCTTCCTACTGAGAGCCACTTTCATCAGCAATAAGATCCTTCACATTCACCACCCCTCAATTTGTTCGTGCAAACTCATTCCTCCTGGATGCCAGACAAGGAGTCGGGTGCAGGTGCCAAAGGCTGCCACATTGCCCCTCCACTGAGCTGTCAACACTTAAGCCATCTGCAGCAGCAAACTTAAAAGAGTGCACTGTAACAAATGTCCTCTTGGTCTTCAGGGGTCGCTGGTACCCGCTAGATGCTTCTGTGGGGCCGCACAGAGTTTTGCTCCTGTGGGTGCCCAAAAGCACTCACTCTGGCTTCTGCACCCACTCACCTGTGTATTCCCCCTCCTGTCAGGGGTTGAGAGCTGCAGGCTGAGTAAGCAAGGCACCCCTGTCGCAAGGACTGTGAAGTGGTCAAGGAAAGTGTCCTGTTACATCAGGATTTTGTGTGTCCTCTGTGTTCGCTTTTCATCTGAACAATAAGAGTGGATGCTGAGGGTGAAAGAGATCAGCTGTGTTGGATATTCTCTTTGTTCTTATAGACCTCCTCTTCACCTTTTCAATCCCTTTTCAGTGCCTTGGGATGCTGACTCTTATGTACAATATCCCTGGACACTAATGTCCCGAAGCCCTAGGCACTTTTGTGCTAATAGGAAGAATAAGCAAAGATTAAAAGGTGGGAGAATCCTTCCCTACAGCACTAGGAAATGGATACGGAGTTTTTCTCACTGAGTGTACCTCCAGGGAGGCAGCCTTCATCAGCTGTAGTTTCTGCTGCTTCAGCTAATTGCTACCAGTATTGTTCTCTCAGGCTTCCCATGGTAGCTACCCCTGGTGTATTTCACTATCCCATTTGGTTTCCTTTGGTCTTATCTACATCTTGCAAATTGTCCCATTATTTTATCTTCATAAATTTTCCTTTTAACGTATAACCTTTTTTATTGTTTTTGGATCCCAGGTGTTTCTTTTTTGTAAGAGTATATCATGGCCACCATGGTCTCTCAACTTTTAAATTATGTAACGTGAAGATGTGTGTCTCTTAACTTTTTACCACTGTGCACTTTTCTTCACCTATATTTATTTATTTCCCTTTTTTCCATTATAACAACCCCCAGAAAATACATAATTTAGGTAATGGATAATTTATCACTTATGTTTAATATTGGAAGATATTTGTAGTTGATATTTGCAGATCATCTCTTAGTGTTCAACTGGAATGAAAATTAATATAGGTTGATTTCATATCTTGTGTGCCACAATAAACATGGGAGTGCAGGTATCTGCAGTATATATACACAATGGAATATTACTCAGCCATAAAAAGGGATTTGTCATTTGCAGAAACATGAGTGGAACTCAAGGTCATCATGTTAACTCAAATAAGCCAGGCACAGAAAGACAAATATCACATCTTCTCACTCATGTGAGGGTTAAAAGAATGAATCTCGTGAAGAGTAGAATGGTGGTTATCAGAGGCTTGGCAAGGGGTTGTGGGGAATAAAGACAAGTTGGTTGGGTACAGTTAGGTAGAAGGAACAAGTTCTAGTATTTGACAGTACAGTGGGAAAACTATAGTTAACAATAATTTATTGTATATTTCAAAATAGCTAAAAGAGAATTGTAGCATTCCCAACAGAAGGAAAAGGTAAGTATTTGAGGGAATGAATACCCTTATTACCCTGATTTGGTCATTGCACACTGTATTCAGGTTTCAAAATATCACATATACCTCTAAAATCTATACAACTATTATATATCAATAACAAATTTTTTAAAAAACTGGTACAGGCTGTGAAGGGCAAACCATGAAATAATCTCAGATCTCAGCTTATTCATATGGATGTAAATATTTTAGCTGGCTCTAAACTAAGGATTTTGTATGAGGTAATAGTTATCAAATATCTTTATCAAACAAGTGTACCTTGCAAACAGGACTTTTAGATTTTTCAGTTATTACCCCTTACAATTCATCATACTCTTTATCTTCTAGTGATTGATGAAACAACCTTCCACATGAAAAAACAGAGCAATATAACACAGAACAGGGCTCTACCTGTGGAGTGGTCAGTTTTCATCCTTTTATAAACAAAAAGAATATTATAAACAAATATTTATATACAAACATCTGATCCACCTAGGAAAAATAGAGGGCTAGTCTTTCCCACCAGGAGAGGCATTAGAGCTTGTGCATGTATTTGAACAAGGCAGCCAGAGTCTTTGGTCAAGTCTCAACTCTACCACTCACCAACTGTGTGATGTTAGATACAAACTTAACCACTTCGCAGATGGGCGCAGTGGCTCACACCTGTAATCCCAGAGCTTTGGGAGGCCAAGTTGGGGGGATCACGAGGTCAGGAGTTCGAGGCCAGCCTGATCAATATGATGAAACCCTGTCTGTACTAAAAAATACAAAAATTAGCCAGATGTGGTGGCCCGTGCCTGTGGTCCCAGCTATTCGGGAGGCTGAGGCAGGAGAATTGCTTGAATTCTTGGAGGTGGAAGTTACAGTGAGCCAAGATGCCACTGCACTCCAGCCTGGGTGACTGAGTGAGACTCTCTCAAGAGAAACACACACAAAAAAACAAAAAACAGAAAAAGCCTTAACCACTTTGCAGCTCACTTCTCTACCTGTAAAATAAGAGTGATAATAATGGTACCTGGTATAGAGAGTTGTAAAGATAAAACCAACATTGGTAAAGTGCATAGGATGAAGTAATCATGTTTTGAATATATATTCCTTTAAATTTTGCTGCCAATATTTCCATGGTAATATTCTCAGATGTATTTTGATAGCTTTTTATTTAAGTATCAGGAGAAAATCTATTATTGTTTTAATTAAATTGAAATTGGATTTTTTGATATATTTAGGCAAATTTAATTTCTTTTTTTTTTTTTTTTTTTTTTTTTTTTNTTTTTTTTACAGTATTGAGGCTTCTAATCTGAAGGAATGGTTTTCTATTTTTTTCTTTTCTTCAATAGCCTTAGTCTTTTTGTTCATTTTGGTTGTGCAAATATCTAGTTAATTTGTATCTGTTATATTTTCCTAGTTACTTTTTAGTAGCACTTATAAAGGGAGTCTTTCACTTTTCCTGTCTATCCGAACATAATAAAGCAATTAGTTTTTGATTTTCAAAAATCTTTATGCATTCTCTTTTATATGTATAATAATAATAATCCCTAACCATTTCCTATGATTTACATGAAGAAATGCCAAGAAGAATTTTAAAGTAAGATTTACTGACAAAAATTAGAAAACATACTCAAAAACAGTCCTCTCCACCCCTCACTTCCACTTGCATGCTTGATCAAGAAATGAGATAAAAAATATTAAGACTATTGAGTCAAGCTCATAAGACACAAATCTGGACTTTGGAGACTCATTTCCTTCCCGCTTTTGGTAGCTTAGGTGAGGAGGAGATCAAATGGATCGAGTCAGTCTGTAGAGAGATAGCAAGGCTGATTATAGTTTTCCTGACCTACAAAGCTGTTCCCAGAGCCCTCAGTATACAGACCTTGGCCATCAGTATACATGCTCCCTGGTGGGGGTTTCTGGGTCTCAAATCCCTTAATATCTAGGCTGGTGCTAAAGTAATTTCGTAAACTTTTAATAGCAAAAACCACAATTACTTTTGCGCCAGCCTATATATTGTTACTTAGAGAAACTACGCATTCCCTAGCTCTCTTAGGGAAGCCTATAGATATGTAACATGGCAAAGGAATGGCATTAACTGTCTCATTCTCCTTGGGAGTGCTTTCCACATGTTCAGTGTCCCAGTGAAGAGAACCTTTCTAACAGGTCCTTCATCATGATACATAAGGAATATCTATGCCAGGCCATAGCTGCAGATTAGTGAGTCTCTGAGAACTGCGTCTTTTCTGTTATTTTTCTGCTTGAAAGTTTTTCACCAATAAGTCCTGCACTATGTTTGCACCATGTAGTGCTAGTTATTTGTGTACTTTTGCATGACACTAGTAATATTATCCAAACAAAATTTCAAAAACCACTTTCTGTAGTTGGTAAATATATAGAAATGAGAGAAAAAAGAAAGAAATATGAGGAAGAAAGATGTTATCTGTTGCAATAGTTAAATGTTCTTAACTGAAGCCACAGATGAGATGTGACTCATTTGCAGACATACCAGTGATTGGTACAGTAGATTTAGAAACAGTTTAAACTTGCAAGCTTAAGCTTCCATTTATAAAGAGAAGTTTAAAATCATAGGTCCTGTTTAACATTCAGCTCTGTTAACTTACTCTCACCTCTTTGTTTTTTTACACTTTGTCAAGATTTCTTCACGTATTTATCAATGTCTGAAGAAGTTACTTATGCAGATCTTAAATTCCAGAACTCCACTGAGACAGAAAATATCCGAGACATTGACAAACTTGGGGGAAAAGGTAAGATTTTGAGTTATGAATGTGTTGTACAGTTGTATAATAGAAGTAGTTTCAGCCCTGCATCTTCAGTATTAGTGATATAGTTATCATTCAACTTAAATTTTCAATAAGTCTCCTATATCTAAGCAAAGGAACCAAAGGTATCTAAACAAAATGATTTGGAAAAAAGGTTTCTGTAAAAACACTTATCAGTGCATTGAACACTCAATCTTTTATATTTTTGAAATTTTTATTATCACACTCAAGATAATTGGGGCATAATTTTTCAAATGATTGAGTTGTGTAAAGATTTTATTTCTTTATAAGATGAAGCCATGGAACAAGGAATGTGTTCAGGATTTCTCATGTGTTTCTTTCTTTTTTTTTTTTTTTTTTTTAATAAGAAAATGCTTTGTATATGTGTGTCAAAAAGAAGGAAAGATAGACAGACAGGTAGCCAGAGTGACCTGTTAAGGATTCCATTTGATGGTCTACCAAACTCGACATATATCATCCTAAAATTTCTCCTACTTCTTTTGGAGATTTTTTGCTAACTTACTAAAAAATAAAAGATGCTAAGTTAAATGAAGTGAATCATTAAGGAATAAAGGAGGAAAAGAGATAAAGAAATATCAGAAGACAAAATATATTCACAATATTCAAAATCACACTATGTCAGGAAGCTTTGTATTTTTCAATTTAAACTTAAATCATGAAATAAGTGAACCATCTGTGTTGACTTTCATCTTTCACTTCAACAAAACTCTACTCTTCATCTTACTCAGAATCCTGTAGTTTTACTATATGTATGGTTCTTACCTTCTGGCTCCTGGCTTTTGGAGTGCAATCTGCCCTAGTGAATCCATAGTTGAAATCAATGTGTTTGAGCTAAAAATAACTTAAATAGTGATAATGGAGAACACACAGAATACAACATCTATAATATTCTAGCATTGCTATAAACAGAAATTTCATTGTTAAATCTTGGATCCATTTATTATGAGCATGGTAAATCTTGAGAAAAGCTAGCAGATTAATTTTGTGGGCTTTTCTAACAATGTAACTTTTTTTAGAAAGAAGAAGGGTCTAAGAATTTTACACCACTTTCTGTCTTTAGTTCCTTCTTTGTATTTCTTCTTTTATATGCTGAAAGAGGATGGCCATAGCGTGAGCTTCATAGTACCAACAATTGCCCTTTAACTGTCCTCTCACACCCTTTCCCACCTCCTTTCCTGCCAATCCAAATTATTTTAAGTTCCCACCACAAGAATTCCTTTAATTCATAGAGATGTTGAATCCATGTCTTCTTCATGTTCTTAACTTCATCTAATTTTCTCATTAACCAGCTTAGAGTCTATGTACACAATTTCACATTGTATTATGTAATGTCCACCCTTAGTCTCTTACACTTCCCCTCTCTAATGTGCTTTTTTTTTTCCACTAAAAACTCTAGTTCTGACTAGGTGCAGTGGCTCAACCCATAGTCCTAGCACTTTGAGAGGCCAAGATGAGAGGATTATTTGAGGCCAGGAGTTTGAGACCAGCCTGGGCAAAGTAGAGAGATGCCATTTCTATAAAAAGAGATTTTTTTCCCCTTAGGGATCCCAATATTTTATTTGCATACCATTCTTGCATAGATCATCCCTTAGGATGCATCAACATCATTTCAGAAAAAACAAACAAACAAAAAAAAACAAAAAACTAAGAGAATACTGTCTTCTACATTCTCATTAAATCCCATTTGGGCTGTTATCCTGAGTTCCATTCCCTTTCTTACTAGGGGGCAGGTAGCTCTGTCCCACCGGATTTTTGGCTTTCTTGGGTCAGCCAGTGCTTCTGCCTAGATCTATGCTGACAGCCGTGGCACTGGCCAAAGTTGCTGTTCGCCCTGTTCAGGCAGCTCGCTAAGGCTTTTCAGCCCAGCGAAGATCTCCTGTTCTGTGGGTTGTAGAGGGCTTGAGTGGAGCACTATATCTGAATCAGAGTCTCAGAAGGGGAGATCCCCCAGTCCTCTGGTCGGTTGCACGCTCCTTCTGGGTAGGGCAGCGCTCCACATTGCAGCAACTTGCCCTATTTGGTTTATACCCACTGTTCAACCAGACCCACAAAATGAACTTACCTCATTTGGAATTGTGGAGATCACTCGGCTTCTGAGTCTCTCTTGCTGGGAGCTGCTTTCTGGAGCTGCCTCTTATTCAGCCATCTTGGGATACTTGAACTCATCATTTTTTACGGCAGCATAGTATTCCATGTTGTATATGTGCCACATTTTCCTTGTCCAGTCTATCATCAAAGGGCATTTGGGTTCGTCCTAGGTCTTTGCTATTGTAAACAGTGCTGCAATGAACATACATCTTTATAATAGAATGATTTATAATCCTTTGGATATATACCCAGTAATAGGATTGCTGGGTCAAATGGAATTTCTATTTCTAGGTCCTTGAGGAATCACCACACTGTCTTCCACAATGGTTGAACTAATTTACACTCTCACCAACAGTGTAAAAGTGTCCTTATTTCTCCAAATCCTCTCCAGAATCTGTTGTCTCCAGATTTTTTAATGATAGCCATTCTAATTGGTGTGAGATGCTATCTCAATGTGGTTTTGATTTGCATTTCTCTAACGACCAGTGATGATGAGCATTTTTTCATACATTGTTGGCCTCATGTATGTCTTCTTTTGAAAAGTGTCTGTTCATATCCTTCACCCACTTTTGAATGGCTTTTTTTTTTGTAAATCGGTTTCAGTTCTTTGTAGATTCTGGATATTAGTCCTTTGTCAGATGGGTAGGTTGCAAAAATTTTTTCCCATTCTGTTAGTTGCTGGTTCACTCTACTGATTGTTTCCTTTGCTGTACAGAAGCTCTGTAGTTTACTTAGATACCATTTGTCTATTTTGGCTTTTGCTGCCAATGCTTTTGGTGTTTTAGCCATGAAGTCCTTGCCTGTGCCTATGTCCAAAATTTTTTAAAAATATTAACTGGGCACCGATAGTCTTAGCTGCTTGGGAAGCTAAGGATAGAGGATTACTTGAGTCCAAGAGTTGGAGGCTGCAGTGAACTATGATCAGGCCACTATATTTCAGTCTGGGTGGTACAGCAAGATCCTGTCCCAAAGACATTTCAAAGAGACAGCCTATCTTGTTTATTCTGCACCTAAACTCTCAGAATCACCCGAGGGATATGTAAACAACTGAAATGGTTTTTCCTGACATGCCACAATTGTCTACTCAAGCAACAACTACTCATATTGGCTTCTCTGTTAATTTCCAGTTACTCACTTTTCCCAAATTTGTACAAAGTGTACTGTATCTAGATTGATTGGTGTTCTCCATTCTCTATTATAAATTCTGTTTTTGTTCTCTGTTTTTTGAATTAGTCTACCAGTTAACAGCTTCTCATGCCAGAATCAATTTACATATAAAACAAATCAGTGATTTTGACTTATTCTTGACATGCTCTTCAAAATATTTTAAAAATATCCTTGAATGTCTAACAAATCCATTCCTTTCCAATAGGCATATTAGGAAATAAAAGTAAAATGAATGAATGAATGAATGAGTAAATAATTCAAATGAAAGTGTATACCAAGTTTAGACCTCCCTGTTAATTTTGCTTTCCACAGCAGCTCCCGCTCCCTCTCGCGTATGGCGCCCAGCAGCCTTGTTTCTGACTCTTCTGTGCCTTCTCCTGCTCATTGCGTTGGGAGTCTTGGGAAGCACATGTATGTACTAGCCCTGTTTCAGTTAAAAGAGAAAGTATCTAGAATTTGAAATATTTAGCAACAAATGTTTATACCTTGAGTGGAAGATTTGTAATAATGATAGGTGATATGCCCACAAGGAGGACTTACTTACAATGTGGAACGTAGTGTCTTTCCCTTACTCCTGTAATGGCTTTACCTACCCCTTTAATCTTTATACTACTTCTGCAAATGATAAAGCATGATGGTTCTATTGAGAGTTTACAATATTTTGTCATTTTTTAATGTGAAGTTTACATAACTTTGAAGATAGAAATGGAAAAAGTGAATGAACTACAAAATATCAATGAAGAGCTTCAGAGAAATGTTTCTCTACAACTGATGAGTAACATGAATAGCTCCAACAAGATCAGGAACCTCTCCACCACACTGCAAACAACAGCCACCAAATTATGTCGTGAGCTATATAGAGAAAAAAAAGGTATTCCTGAATTCTCTTGGTGTTATTTATTGGACAATAAACTAAACCGCTGAGTCTCTTAAGAATCATTTTATAATTAGCTAGCAGCCTTTTCCTAGGGAGTCATAATTTGGGGGAAGGAATTACATGTGGTTGATAGAGAATTCATTTCCTTGCAGTTAGAAGAAAGACAGAAAGAGTAATAATAATAGGGCCCCAAATTATCGGGAGATAACAGTTACATGATAAAATGTTAGAACAGGTTCTCTAATCTGTCACTATAATTATTCTGGGCAATGAGGTTAATAAAAGATAGGGAGGAAGTGACACCTCTTTACAGGTGACTTCATTCTTAAATTTCAGTCAGTGATTGATAACAAAGTCCACAAGAAAAAAATAAATTGAGATGTCACCTTCAGGATCAGGGGAAGTTGGTCTTATAATATCTCCATAAGTTTCTATAGTCATGGTTGCTAAAACATATTTCTTTTGCTCCTGAGAAACCTCAAAGTTTCACTATACAGAATATTTCCTGTAATTTGTGTTTGTTGTCATTAAAGAATACAAAATATAGGAAAGAGTGATTGATATAGGAAGATACACTTGAATCCCAGAGCTTAATTTGAAATTTTTTTGCTTAAGCTATGTGTCTGACACATTATGATGGCATATAGGGAACTAGAATACAGGATTCACTTACTTCCCCTTTGATGTAAAAAGAAGAAACAGCATGTAATCCCAGCTACTTGGGTGGCCGAGGGGAGAGTCACTTGAATCCAGGATATGGAGGCTGCAGTGAGCTGAGACTGCGCCACTACACTCCAGCTTGGGGAAGACAGCAAGAGCCTGTCTCAAGAAAGAGAGAAAGAAAGAGAGAAAGAGAGAGAGAGAGAGGAAGGAAGAAAGAAAGAAAGAAGGAAAGAAAGAAAGAAAGAAAGAAAGAAAGAAAGAAAGAAAGAAAGAAAGAAAGAAGAAAGAAAGAATCAATAGCAAATATGGAGAATGTCACATAGAGAGGAAAGGAAATAATAAGAATTATTAATACTATTAATAAAACCCAAATAAAACTATGTTCTTCTTTCAGAGCACAATTGTAAGCCTTGTCCAGAGAGATGGGTGTGGCATGAGGACAGCTGTTATTTCCTAAGTGATGATTCCAAAACCTGGCAGGAGAGTCGAATGGCCTGTGCTGCTCAGAATGCCAGCCTGTTGAAGATTAACAGTAAAAGTGCGTTGGTAAAGCCCAGGTGTTTCTACCATCATGGGATAGAGAGGGGTGTGTCATGTTAGAGAAGACCTCATGGGATAGAGGGGGTGCGTCATGTTAGAGAGGACCTGATTAGAGAGGGGCGTGGCATGTTAGAGAAGACCTCAATCAACCAACTCATGATTCTGGTTTATTTTATTTGGGGTGAGAAGTGACTGGAACTTTGTACATTTATCTCAAGATATCATAGGCAAGGCAAAACATATAAAACCTTAGCTTAGGACCTTAGCATAAGAGGCATATTACTAGCTGACAGGTAGATGAGTAGACACAGGGCACGCAGAATTTATAGGTCTGTATGTATTTCCAAATTAGAATCTGGAATCAAATCTCAGAACGTAATTTATAAACATTAAAATCAGGATACAGAAATTATTCCTGAGGGTTACTAATTCCATAAAAATGACATTGGAGGATTTGTTTTGTTTCTACCATTTTGTATTTTTTAATTCACTAGGAGAAATAGACAAGTTATAGTAGGCTAGCATAAAATATGTGTAAACAAGAAGAGCTGGAGGAAGCTGACACAGCCAAGTGTCAAACAGATGTATTGCACTGAGTCCCTGAGTCTCAGGAAAAACGTGTTTTCTAGTAGCTTTATTGATTTATTCATTTTCTTAATTTTTCTTGTCTAGTGTTTCCATGTTACACTTATTTTATATAGCATTTTTGGTCTCTCAAATAATAATCATATATTTTTAATCAAAATTCCATTTTCTAAAAGTCTCTGCTTCCCCACAATAAGAAACTTTTGTTATACTTTAGAAGAGAGAGAAATCAATCCAAAATCTCTTCCTCATCAGATTATTCTCAAGTGACCCATTCATAGTTACTTACTCTAAAAATGGTCTTTTTAAAGTGCGGAATAAGAAAAAATACCTGTTATTTGGCTACAAAATTCTGGACTGGTTCTGAATTCTGTTTTATAACCACTCACATCTGAGTGTGTGGCATTTTTTCCTACTCTTTCTGTTTCTATTAACTCTTGTTGGTAGCCATTAGCCACCTCCTTTGCCCCTGGACAATGTTTACAGCTCAAATTTTTGAATCCTGAACGTGTCATTGTGAACTTTTCAATGACTGTAAATTAAGGTTATATGTGGATTAGTAGGGCCTCTATTCTTGTGAGACCAGCAATGATAATATTTTTTTAAATGTTGAAATTTTATAGTAAGGAGTACTTTCTTTCCATTTCTTTTAGTGGCATTTAATAGTAGTATGCAATGTCAAGTATGTTACCTTAAAACAGCAATTTGTAAGAAATTACATTATAATGTAAAATACAAAAGTAAGAAACTGTTTCCTGAACAGACCATTTGTATTTCCTGTAGGAATTTATAAAATCCCCAAATAAATTATATGGATATTGGCTGGGATTATCTCCCGAAAAAGATTACACTAATGGTAAGAGTGTTGAAAATATAATCAACTCCTCTGACTGGTAAGTGTCCCTTCTTGTTAAAATTTTACAGTTGGGTTTGAGGAGAGGTATTTTCCTTAGGAGCACTGTAGATTCAAATTAAAACTAGCTTCAGTAGAAACTGCATCCTACAAGGACCGTTTTCTCTCATGCTTCTTTGATGATTTTCTGATATAGAAAGTTACCATAAATGTCTTCTCGTAACTTTGACAAGCCACTAACAAACTTACAGTAGCCAAATTATGGGGACTTCTGAAAATAATAAGTTTAAGAAAAATTATGGAAGCCCAGAAAAGTCACTGGACTCTAACAAATACTTAATATTGTGCTAAGTTCTGGGGTTCAAAGATGAGTGAAAGATTGATTCATCACTAAAGTTACTTAACCATTGATTGTGTGTGCAGACTGATTGAATGATGCTAGAGATAAAGAGAATATAGCGTGATAATGCTTCAGCAAGAATACACAGACTAACCAATCATAAATTTTAGCAATGCTGCTTTTGTTATAAATGACACTTGAGCCTTAAAAAAAGGTTTCCGGAATAAGGGGGTACAAGTGCAGTTTTGCTATATAAATATATTCCATAGTGATGAAGTCTGTGTTTTCAGTGTAACCATTACCTGGATAGTGTACACTTTACCCTATAGGTAATTTCTCCTTCTTTATTTTCCTCTCATCCTCCTACTTTGTGGAGTCTTCAATGTCCATTATTCCACTTTTTATGTCTATATGTACATATTATTTAGCTCCCACTTAAATGAGAACATACAGTATTTAAATTTATGTCTCTGAGTTATTTCGCTTACGAGAATACTCTCCAGCTCTATCCATTTGGCTGCAAAAGACATGATTTTCTTCTTTTTTGTAGTTGAGTAGTATTTCATGGAGTATATACCCTGAAAGAAAACATAATCCGTTGATGGAAACTTAGGTCATTTTTATGACTTTGCTATTGTGAATAGTGCTACAATAAACATAGGAGTGTAGGTGTCTTTCTCTTAATATAATAATTTATTTTCCTTTGGGTAAATACCCCAAGAGTGGAATTACTGGATGGTAATTCCATTTTTAGTTATTTGAGAAATTGCTATAGCACTAACTTATATTCTGAAATGGGCATTTTTGAATGAAACATTTAAAGACTGGCTTAGAAGAGCATTTCAGGTCAAAGAATAAACCTTAGCATGATACATTACATATATAGTAGAGATAAAATAATTTGTGTAGTACAATGAGGAATGTGGTTATATGCTATTGTAAGTGGGTTTATGTGTTGTATTTGTTCTGCTTATAATGAGAAAAAAAATAAGTCTTTACATAAAAATGGTGGCTCACGTCTGTAATCCCAGTATTTTGGGAGGCCAAGGAGGGCGAATCATGAAGTCAGGAGTTCGAGACCAGCCTGACCAACATGGTGAAACCCCGTCTCTACTAAAAATAGAAAAATTAGCAGGACGTGGTGGCAGGCACCTGTAATTCCAGCTACTCAGGAGGCTGAGGCTTGAACCCAGGAGGCAGAGATTGCAGTGAACCAAGATGGCATCGCCTGGATGACAGAGGGAGACTCTGTCTCAACTATTAATAATAGCAATAATAATAAAATAGTGACAAATTTCATTTGTACTTTTTAATCTTTAAGATTTGGGAAGCAGACAATATCAGACAAAGAAAGAAACCAGAGTCTCAACCTGCTGGACACTGTTGGAAGTTCATCTTTTTCTTTTTTGATACGGAGTTTTGCTCTTGTTGCCCAGGCTGGAGTGCAGTGGCGCAATCTCGGCTCACTGCAACCTCTGCTTCCCAGGTTCAATTGATTTTCCTGCCTAAGGCTTCTGAGTAGCTGGGATTACAGGCAAGTGCCACCACACGCAGCTAATTTTTGTATTTTTAGTAGAGACGGGGTTTCTCCATGTTGGACAGACTGGTCTCGAACTCTTTACCTCGCGATCTGCCCGCCTCGGCCTCCTAAAGTGCTGGGATTACAGTCGTGAGCCACCACATCCTGCCGGAAGTTCATCACTTAACACGTGTTTTTTTTTTTTTTTTTGAGACGGAGTTTCACTCATGTTACCCAGGCTGGAGTGCAATGGCGGATCTCGGCTCACCGCAACCTCTGCCTCCCGGGTTCAGGCAATCCTGCCTCAGCCTCCTGAGTAGCTGGGATTACAGGCACGCACCACCATGCCCAGCTAATTTTTTTTTTTTGTATTTTTAGTAGAGACGGGGTTTCACCATGTTGACCAGGATGGTCTCGATCTCTTGACCTCGTGATCCACCCGCCTCGGCCTCCCAAAGTGCTGGGATTACAGGCTTGAGCCACCGCGCCCGGCCTAACACGTGTTTTTTAGTGTATATTTTTAGAGGGAGATAGCTCTGAGTCAACTGTGTTGAGGTGCCCCACACTGAGTTTAGGCACTGTGATCCCTGCGTGCTCATCACATTGGGCCATAATGGCAAACAGAATTTTTTGTTTTGTTTGTTTGCTTTTTCTTTCAGATAGAAATAGTAAGTGTAGGAGTGTGGGTCAGAAAGACAAGGTGGCCCCATCTCTGGTGGTTGGCAATGATAGGATAGAATGGAGATAAGCTATCTCCAAATGGAAGGAGAAGGACATATATTTTAAAGGTCTCGTTTGGAGTGAAGGACTAGAGCAAAGGTAATGTGTGTGTCAGGAGAGAGCACAGATGGAATCTTGTTTTGAAAATATAGAAAATGTATGTGTTTGTAATCGTTGAAAATGCAATTGTAATCTATAATGGAATGTAAAACAGTAGATACTTTCAATTATCAAAAGGAAAACTGAAAAAAGTCTATAATAATTGTATACATGACATGTATGTACATAAATATCTTATTTTCATTTTTTAACTCTGTATTGTTTTAGGGTTTGTTTCTGAAAGGGGGCAGTAATAATTGACATTTGTACTATGTCACCACAAATAAATGTCATTCTTAAAAATTTAATTGAAGTTATTTACTGGTTGATATTTTACCCAAGTATGGATACTAAATTAATCTAAAAGATAATATTTTTAATTTATAAATTTGTTTTTAATGTATAATACCTGATCATTAATCTAGTATTGATGGGCTGGTATTAGAACTTCGGAGTAAAATCTTATGAAAGCGTCACTTGGAGATGATGTTGAACTTAAGGCATCATACATTAGGTGAATTCCTGGACTCTGATGATTATGAAAAGCACTTGAGGAAGACAGGGTCCAAGACTTACTACTGGGTCAGTTAGACTAGAAAGTCTTTGGAAATGGCATTATTCCAAAGTATATTATATATGAAGGGGGTGGGGTGCTAAGTCTGTAAGTAAAGGGCAGCAAATATCAGATGCTGGAAAGTGGAAAAAGCAGGGGAAATGAAGCAGTATTTGACATTGCATATGTGTCAATATAAAGAATCAGCTTGGGCACTTTTCATACTCTGAACATTAAATTAGATTTAGTTTAAACAACGCAGAGTCTAGGGCAATATTATCATGTTGGAAATGTAATGTTTTTTCTGTGAATATGTTTCAAATATCTGACTTGCCAAGTGTAATTCATTACTTTCTCTTTCAGGGTTATAACAAATGCATCTGACTTAACGAACATGTATTGTGGATATATAGGTGGACTATATGTTAATTATTATGACTGCACTTATGAACAAAGAAGGATATGTGAGAAGATGGCCAATCCAGTGCAGCTTGGTTTTATACATTTTAGGGAGGCATCAGGCATCAATTAAATACATTTAAGAAGTGCAGGCTGGGTGCAGTGGCTCACCCCTGTAATCCCAGCACTTTGGGAGGCCGAGGAGGACGGATCACAAGAGGTCAGGAGTTTAAGACGTGGAACTCCATCTCTAAAAATCAAAAATAATAAGTAAAATGAAATAAAAAAATTCAGAAGTGTAGTTGATGGCAGGGAGGTGGGAGCGTTCCAGGCTATAGGTAAATTTAAACATTTTCTGGTTAACAGTTGGTTGAGTTTGTCTAAAGACCTGGGATTTCATCATGCAGGTGAAACATCTAGGTAGAAGGCTTCAGATAGAATAGATTGTGAATGTTAATGCCGGAGAGGTATAATGAAGCATGTCCGACGTCCCACTTCCCATCATGGCCTGATCTAGTCTTTCAGGTGAATTTTAAAAGAGTCCTCGTTGAAGAGGAAGTCCATTCAGATGGTTGGAGGGGGGCGGCTTAGAATTGTACTTTTCATTTACATTCTTCCCCTCTGGTCAAGATTTGTCAGAGGCAACATCAAAGACCAGCACATTTTAATTTTGTCCCATAGCATTGCCAGGATGGCATGGCTGCCTGTCCCAGGTCCGTCCTGTACTTCCACGGGACTCTGTGGCTGAAGGCCTTATGAGTCAAAGGACTTATAGCCAACTGATTGTTTTAGACCAGATAAGAATGGATGTGAACAGGCATTTATTACCTCTTAAAATTATTATTTTGTGTAAAAGCCAATAAACAAAAATGAAAAGGCAAAGTTATAAGACTGACTTATTTTTAACTTCTGTGTGTTGCACTACTATAAGCTTGGTTTTTGTTACAGACATATAGCAATTAGCTATGCAAACATAAGCATTGTTCTGAAAAAAATTAAATATATATATATGTTTATCTTCATAACTCACAACTGGGAGTATTATACCCAAGAGGCTTTGTTACAAGGTATTTTTTTTATTATTATTATACTTGAAGTTCTAGGATACATGTGAAGAATGTGCAGATTTGTTACATAGGTGTACACGTGCCATGGTGGTTTGCTGCACCCATCAACCCATCATCTACATTTCTCCTTATGGTATTCCTCCCTTAAACCCCCAACCCTCAATAGGTCCTGGTGTGTGATGTTTCCCTCCCTGTGTCCATGTGTTCTCATTGTTCAACTCCCACTTATGAGTGAGAACATGCAGTGTTTGGTTTTCTGTACCTGTGTTAATTTGCTGAGAATGATGATTTCCAACTTCATCCATATCCCTGCAAAGAACATAAATTCATCCTTTTTTATGGCTGCATAGTATTCCATGGTGTATATGTGTCACATTTTATTTATACAGTCTATGATTGATGGGCATTTGGGTTAGTTCCAGGTCTTTGCTATTGTGAATAGTTCTGCAATAAACATATGTGTGCATGTGTCTTTACAGTAGAATGATTTATAATCCTTTGCGTATATACTCAGTAATGGGATAACTCTGTACCAAGTGGACCTAATAGACATCTGCAGAACTCTCCACCCCATAATCAGCAGAATATACATTCTTCTCAGCACCGCATCTCACTTATTCTAAAATTGACCACATAATTGGAAATAAAACACTCCTCAGCAAATGCAAAAGAATGGAAATCCTAACAGACATTCTCTCAGATCACAGTGCAGTCAAATTAGAGCTCAGAATTAAACTTATTAAAAACCTCAGAACTACATGGAAACTTACAAAGTATTTTTTTATCCAGTTAGCAAATATTTTTCTGTAATTCTATAGTAAGCAAAAGCTTTTTTATAGTTTGGGTAGACAGAAAAGTGACACATAATAGTTTAGAAGACAACTAAACTTGTTTTACCAGCTGTTTAGGCATTTTTGTACCTCTCCTTGATTTGGAGGGTTTGACCTTGAACGAGTTTTATACCTCAAAACCAGCCCTTACAATCTTATGCCCTCCCTCTTCTGTTACACTAGCTGGGCCTAGAGGGAAGGATGCTGGTATGGTTTTTGCTGCAGAGCATTCACAGTGAAATACAGATTCCGGCTCAGTGGGATGCCAAGATGAGGGAGATTCACATCTCTGGTCTTCAAAATACCATGATTTGGGCTTTCTTGGAAGTAAAACAAGAAGAGATAAATAACATTTGTAGTTTGACAATTAAAAGAGTAATGTGTGTGTCAGGACAGAAAAAGGAACATACTCCAATAGGGTACCCACTAAAAATATAAAGAAAAATTGTAATCTGGCACTCTCTAGTGGATTATTGTAGCCAAAAAAAAATGATTCAGTCTGCACTAAAAAAAAAAAAAAAAAAAAAAAAAAAAAAGTTAGGGATGAAATCTAGTATTAAATGTTTTCCTTTGAAGCAATTTCTTTAGCCCCCCCCTTTTTTATTAAAAAGAAACTATAACAAGACCAATTTGTGTGCAAAATAAGTTTTAGACTTATTATACTTGGCCTGGTTATTTTTCATAAAATACAGCCTGATTGTCTGAGGTCAGGAGTTCAAGACCAGCCTGGCTAACATGGTGAAATCCCGTCTCTACTAAAAATACAAAAATTAGCCAGGTGTGGTGGCACACACCTGTAGTCTCAGCTACTTGGGAGGCTGAGGCAGGAGAATCGCTTGAACCCAAGAGGCAGAGGTTGCAGTGAGCCAAGACGGTACCACTGCACTCCAGCCTGGGTGACAGAGCGAGACTTTATCTCCAAATAAATAAATAAATAATGCAGCAAGAATTGATTGGCCATATAGGCTTCTTGAAGTTGACCTTGCCAGAAATTTACCTAAAAATATGCTATTTTAGTTAAAGCCTTGTTAAAATAACCAGTGTCTCAAATTCTTTTGTTTTAAAAGACATTTTTTGAATTTATGCAAATAACTATTTTGTCATAAAATCACAATCCAAATTTTAGAGCTCAAAGAGAAAGGTACATTTCCTTACAAAAACGCACTTCACCTAAATAACTCAAAAGAAAAAGATTTTATTGACCATGCTTTAACCAGAGCAGTAGCTTTCAAACAACATGTTTGTTTATTTCGGAAACGCCGTTTACAAGCCAACAGCTCATGAAAACTGTCTATCAGGTATGGTAGAATCTAGGAAAGAGGCTTCCTACTTATTAGTATTTTTTCCTAATACCCCCCAGTAGAAAGATTCTATGTAAATCATTTTTTACTTTTTATGGAACTATTTTGGGCACCATCATTTTTATTAGCATAGGGATAGCTTCAGTTAAAATTCCACAGCAAGGCAATAAATGCCTCTCAGGTGGAAATTCTCAGTTCAGTTATTGTCATTGGGAATTATTTGCAGTTTTTTGCAATCAGCCCCAATAAATGTGCCACAAATAGCTATGAAGTGGAAGATGTGTCCTGACTACCACTTCACCCAATACTTCGTTTGCTCAGGCAATTCTGCTAGTTCCCATTTACTGTGTTCAATTAACATTTACCGAAAGAGCAGACTTACATGCCTTCAGTTTTATAATACCAGAAAGGGGAAACATTCCCCAGTCAAATGTAGTACACATTTTCATAAGACATTTAGGTAAAGGGCTTACAGCTACTTTCTGTAAAGTTTGTTTAAACATCTTAAATTTTATAATTCTTTTAATCTGTATGTTTTCATTTGTTTGTTTTGTCTTGTTTTTTTCTTAGCCCCAGATCATTTTACCTTTTCTTTTTTTTTTTAATTGAGATGGAGTCTCACTTTTCTTGCCTAGGCTGGAGTGCAGTGGCATGATCTCGGCTCACTGCAACCTCTGCCTTCTGGGTTCAAGTGATTCTCTTGTCTCAGCCTCCCAAGTTCCTGGGATTACAGGTGCCCATCATCATGCCGAGCTAAGTTTTGTACTTTCAGTACAGATAAGGTTTCATCATTTTGGCTGGGCTGGTATCAAACTACTCACCTCAAGTGATCCACCCACCTAGGCCTCCCAAAGTGCTGGGATTACAGGAGTGAGTCACAGTGCCAGGCCCATTTTACCTTTTCTAGTGAAAAAGGGTTTGGGTTCCCAGCAGGGAGCTGCATCTGTAAGACCTATGAGGGACAGCAAATATGATAAGCCTTCTTAAACAGTCCTACAATTCTGTGGGAGGGGCGCCAATGTAAAAGGGGATCCCTTAACCCCAAAATTTACCATGACCTGGGTAATAGGAACATTTGCTAGGAGGATATTCCAGTTATCATAAAACCAGCCCAATATGGCTTGCATGTGAAGCATATTAATCACCTCATCTGGGGTGATTCACTTGGTATTTTTTAGGGAAAGTTGGGCAGTCCCCTTCTGATATGGTTTGGCTGTGTCCCCACCCAAATATCATTTCCAATTGTAGCACCCATAATTCCCATGTGTTGTGGGAGGGACCTGGTGGGAGATAACTTAATCAGGAGGGCAGTTTTCCCAATACTGTTCTCATGCTGGTGAATAAGTCTCACAAAATCTGATGGTTTTATAAGGGGAAACCATATCATTCCATCCCTGGGCTTCCCACATCTCATGTCCTCACATTTCAAAACCGGTCATGTCTTCTCAAAAGTCTTCCAAAGTCTTAACTCATTTCAGAATGAACTCAAAAGTCCGCAGTTCAAAGTCTCATCTAAGGCAAGGCAAATCTCTTCTCCATATGAGGCAGTAAAATCAAAAGCAAGTTAGTTACTTCCTAGATAAATGAGTGTAAAGGCACTAAATAAATACAGCCATTCTCAATGGGAGAAATTGGCCATAATCCTGGTGTATTTTACTGCCCCACAGTATTTCAGACTTGCAAGGGGCCACAGGCCTCTTCTCACAGCTCCACTAAGCAGTGCCCAAGTAGTGATTCCATGTGGGGACTCTAACCCCACAATTCTCTCCCGCAGTGCCCTAGTAGAGGTTGTCCATGAGGGCCCCACCTCTGCAGCAAACTTCTTCCTGGGCATCCAGGCATTTCCATACATTCTCTGAAATCTAAGCGGAGGTTCCCAAAACTCAATCCTTGTCTGCTGAGTACTCACAGGCTCAACACCACATGGAAGCTGCCAAGACTTGGGGCTTGCACCCTGTGAAGCAACATAAGCACACAAGAAACAAAAAAAAAGTGTGGAAACATGACACCTCCAAACAAACCAATACTTTTCTAGAAAAAGACTATCTCTTGGTCACGAAATCTGCCGAAACCAATCTGTAGAAAACATTAGTAGCTATTATCTTCTAGAAAGTTTTATGGTTTCAGGTCTTAAATTTAAGTCTTTGATTTATCTTGAGTTGATTTTTGAATAAGGTGAGAGATAAGGATCCAGTTTTATTTTACATGTGGATTGCTAATCATCACAGCATGATTTGATGAATAGGATATCTTCTCTTCACTCTATGTTTTCGCATGCTTTTGAAGATCAATTGATTGTAAATATTTGTCTTTATTTCTGAGTTCTGTATTCAGTTTCATTGGTATACATGATTTTTATGCCAGTACTATGCAGTTTTGGTATTTATATTCTTGTAGTATAGTTTGAAGTCAGGTAATATGATGCCTCTAGATTTGTTCTTGTTGCTTAATCTTGCTTTGGCTATGCAGACTCTTTTCCAGTTCCATATAAATTTTAGAATTTTTTTTTCTAGTTGTGTGAAGAATGGTGATGGTCTTTGATGGGAATTGCATTAAATTTGTAGATTGTTTTGGCAACATGGTCATTTTCACAGTGTTGATTCTACCCATCCATGAGCATGGATGTATTGCCATTTATTTGTGTCATCTATGATTTCTTTCAGCATTTTCTGTATTTTTTAAAATAGATTTTTCAACTTTTGGTTTAGTGTACTCCTAAGTATTTTATTTTATTTTTGGCAGCTTTTGTAAAAGGAATTGAGGTTTTGTTTTTTTTTCAGCCTGGTTGTAATTGGGGTACAGCAGTGCTACTCATTTGTGTACAATGATTTTGCATATTGAAACTTTATTCAATTCTTTCCTCAAATCTAGGAACTTTTTGGATGAGTCTTTAGGGTTTTCTAAGTATGCAGTTATATCATCACCAAAAAAAAAAAAAAAAACAGTTTGACTTCTTCTTTACTGATTTGGATGCCCTTTATTTTTTTCTCCTTTCTGATTGCTCTGGCTAAGACTTCTGGTACTATGTTGAATAGCAGTTGGGAAAGTTGGCCTCTTTGTCTTTTTTCCAGTTCCCAGAAGAAATGCTTTTACCTTTTCCACTTTTAGTATAATGTTGCCTGTGGGCTGGTCATATATGTCTCTTATTACCTTGAGATATTTCCCTTCTATGCCAATGTTACTGAGGGTTTTAATCATAAAGTGATGCTAGATTTTGTCAAATGCCTTTTGTGCATCTATTGAAATGCTCATTTTTTAAACTTCATTTTTGTGATATATCACATTTATTGACTTATATATATTAAACCATCCCTGAATCCCTGATATGAAATCCACTTGATTGTGGGGTGTTACCTTTTTAATATGCTGTTGAATTCATTTAGCTAGTATTTTGTTGAGGATTTTTGCATTAATGTTTATCAGGGATATTGGTATGTAGTTTTTTTGTTGTTGTTGTCCTTTACCCCTTTACTGGTTTTGGTATTAGAGTGATACTGGCTTCATAGTACGACTTTTAAAAGATTCTTACTTTCTCTATCCTTTGGAATAGTTTTGGTGAGATTGGTAAGAAATCTTTAAATGTCTCATAGAATTCAGCTGTGAATCCATCAGGTCCTGTACTTTTTTGTTTTTGGCAATGTTTTTATTACTGTTTCAATTTCAGTACTTGCTATTGTTCTGTTCAGAGTTTCTATTTATTGTTGGTTTAATCTAAGATATTTTTTAGGAATTTTAATCTAAGTATATTTTTAGGAATTTATCCATTTTTTCTAGATTTTCTATTTTGTGCATGAAAAGGTGTATATAATATCCTTAAATAATTGTATTTCTCTAGTATCGGTTGTAATATCTCCTGTTTTATTTCTAATTAAGCTTATTTGGAAAGTTTCTCTTATTTTCTTGACTTATCTCACTAATGGCCTATCAGTTTTGTTTATCTTTTTATAGAACCAGCTTTTTGTTTCATTTATCTTTTGTATTTTTATTTTAAATTCATTCAGTTCTGCTCTGATCTTTGTAATTTCTTTTCTTCTACTGGGTTTGAGTTTGGTTTATTCTTGTTTCTCTAGTTTCTTGAGGTATTACTTTAAATTGTCTATTTGTGCTCTTTCAGACATTTTGATGTAGGCATTTCATGCTATGAACTTCCCTCTTAGCACTGCTTTTGTTGTATGCCAGAGGTTTTCATAGCTTGTGTCACTATTATGGTTTAGTTTAAAGAATTTTTAAATTTCTATCTTAGTTTAGTTGTTTACCCAAAAGCTCATTAAGGAGATTATTTCATTTCCATGGATTTGTGTACTTTTAAGAGTGCCTTGTGTTGTTAATTTCCAATTTGATTTCACCATGTTCTACAAGGTTACTTAATATAATTTAGACGTTCTTAAATTTATTGAGACTTGTTTTGTGTCCTGGCATATGGCTTATCTTGGAAAATGTTACTTGTACTGATAACAAGAATGTGTATTCTGTAGTTGTTGGGTAAAATGTTCCATAAACATTTGCCAACTCTATTTATTCTGGGATATAGCTCAAGTCCATTGTTTCTTTGTTGACTTTCTGTCTTGATAACATATCTTGAGCTGTCAGTAGAGTAATGAAATTCCCCACTATTATTGTGTTGATGTCTATCTCATTTCTTAGATCTAGTAGTCATAGTTTTATGAATTTGGGAGCTTCAGTGTTGGGTGCATATATGTTTGGGATGGTAATATTTTCCTGTTGGAGAATTTCTTTTATCATTATATAATGTCCATCTTTTTAGTTCTTTACTGTTTTTGCTTTGAAGACTGTTTTGTCTGCTCTAAGAATAGCTACCCTTGCTTATTTTTGCTTTCTATTTGCATGGAATATGTTTTCCACCTCTTTATCTTAAGTTTATGCGAGTCTTTATGTATTAGTTGAGTCCCTTGAAGATGGCAGAAACTTAGTTGTTGGATTTCTAACAATTCTGCCACTCTGTATCTTTTAAGTAAAGCATTTGGGGAATTTATATTCAATGTTAGTGTGGATATGTGAGGCACTATTCTATTCATCATGCCAGTTGTTGTCTGAGTAACTTGTGTGTGTGTTTTTAAAAATTTTAAATAGGCCCTGTGATATTTATATTTTTAGAAGGTAGTATTTTTTTGTGTTTTGAGGTATTGTTTTAAGATTTAGAATTCCTTATTGCATTCCAGTGAAAGAAAAAACAAAAAAGATTTAGAACCCTTTTTTTTTTCATTTGTTGCAGTTCTGTCTTGGTGGTGACAAATTCTTTCAGCATTTATTTGTTTAAAAAGACTATCTTTCCTTCATTTATGCAGCTTAGTTTTGCTGGACTCAAAATATTTGGCTGAAAACTATTTTGTTTGAGGAGGCTCATGGTAAAACCCCAATCCTTCTGACCAGCAGGATTTCTGTTGTGGAGTCAGCTGTTAATCTGATAGGCTTTCCATGAGAGATTGTCTGATGCTTTTGGCAGCTTTTAAGATTCTTTCCTTCATCTTAATTTTATATAACCTGATGACTATGTGCCTAAGTCATGATCTTTTTTCAATGAATTTCCCAGGTGTTGTTTGAACTTCTTGTATTTGGATGTCTAGATCTCTAGAAAGGCCAGGGACATTTTTCTGGTTTATTCTCTCAAATACATTTTCTAAACTTTTAGATTCCTCTTAATTCTCAAGAACAAAAATTATTCTTAAGTTTGCACATTTAACATAACTCCAACTTACTGAAAGACTTTGCTCATATTTTAATTTTTTTTTTTTTGTCTTTGTCAAATTGGGATAATTGCCTTGTCTTCAAGCTTTGAAGTTCTTTCTTTTATCTGTTCTAATCAACTGTTGAAACTTTTCAATGCATGTTGTATTTCTCTAAGTGCATCTTTCAATTTCACAAGGCGTACTTGTTTTTTCTTGATGATATTTATTTCTCTGAAGAATTATTCATTTATATTTTGTATTTTTTAAAGAATTTGTTTAGGTAGTTTTCATCTTTCTGTGGTACTTCTTTGAGTAAATTAATAATCAACCTTCTGAATTCTTTATCTCATAATTCAGAGATTTCTTGTTTTGGATCCATTGCTGGGGGTCTAGTGTGATTTTTGGGTGTGTTATAAAATCCTGTTCAGTCATATTACCAGAGTTATTTTCATGATTCTTTCTCATTGGGGTAAATTATTTCAGCTGGAAGAACTGAAACTCAAGGGCTGCTGTTCAGATTTTTTCATCCCATGTGGTAATCTCTTGCTGTGGTGTTCTCCTTTTTCCCCTATGGATTCGGCTTCTTGAGAGATGGACTGCAGTGATTGTTATTGCTCTTCTGGGTCTGGCCACCTAGCAGGGCTACCAGGCTCCAGGGTGCTGCTGGGGAATGTCTGCAAAGAGTCCTGTGAAGTGATCCATCTTCAGGTCTCCCAGCCATGGAAACCAGGATCTGCACTGATGTAGCTGGCAGGGGAGTGGCAGTAGATTCTGTGAGGACCTTGATTGTAGATATGTGTAATGTGCTGACTTTCTCGAATGCTGGTTATACCAGCAATGAAGTTGTCGCGTGGACAGACTCAGGACCTCTGCTTAGCCAGGATGTTTTAGTCACTGGAATTAGCTGTTGTCTTCTTACTTTGAGCAGAGTTTTACTCTCATGAGTTGCTGTAATGGCTTGAGTTTGTTTGCTCCAGCCAGGAGGCGGCACTTTCAAGACAGCAACAGCTGTTGGAGTAGAAGGGGTACAAAAGCTTGCTCTAAGTTGGCCAGGATAAGTATTCGGATTTCTCAAGCCATGAACAAGGCCATATTGCTCCCAAAATTTATGTTTTTTTGTGTGTGTGTTTGGATACCAGGGTAGCAAGAGAAATAACATCGGGTGGGGGCAGGGTTATGCATATCTGAACTCAGACTCTTCTTGGGTGGGGCTTGCCATTGCTGCTGTCAGGGATGGGGATTGGTTCTCAGGCCAAAGGAGTTATTCTTCAGAGGGGATTATGGCTGCCTGTGCTGTGTCACACAGGTCACCAAGAAAGTGGAAGAAAGCTGGCAGTGACAGTCCTTAACCAGCTCCCAGGCAGCTGAGGAGACCTGTCTTGCTCCTGCTGTGCCCCACCAACAGGGCCAAGTTTATAACAGGCAGCCCGTGCGGCTCAGTCATTGCCCCTGGCTACAAGCCTCTAAGAAAGCAATAGTGCATTTAGGCCACACCCCTCCATGCCTTCCCACACTTTAAGCCACAGCTCCTGTGCTTATATCTGCAGCATTTCCTGTTTGCTCCCTGGATTGCCATCAAGAAAATTTGTGCCCAGTCCACATTATTACCAAGTTCAGTTGCCAGCTTCTTTCATCCTGAGACATCCTCCCTAATTCTGCGGGCCGCCTTCTCCAAGGACCCCTGTGAGATAAAGTCATCCATCACTTTGCTGGGCTCAAGCTGGAGAATGGGAGTACCTACCAGGCTCTTCCAGCTGCTTCTTCTACTTTTATATTTTGCATGGCTCCCTTTCAGGATTCCCAGTGGGGCTGTGTGTTCAGAGGAAGATTTTCCCCCACAAAGTTTTTTGGCTATCTCACAGAATTTGCATTGACAAATTGTTTCAATGGATCCATGAATTCTTTCAGTTTGCTTCATATATTTCTGAGGTGTTTTTGGAGAAAAGTTTACAGTTTCAGTCTTCAAACACGGTTCTGTCATACAAGTGGGAGCCGTGCCTTACTCCTGTCTCCTGTCATTTTCTCCCTGTGACTCCACATTTTTAGACACACTTAAAGAAGTTAATTTTCCCAAGGTGATGTAATTAATATATCATATATGCTCTGGAATCTAAACTTGAATATAGGCAATATAAGATCTCTAAGATACTAAAACATATTGTTTGTCTTCCTCATATGCAGAAAATAGAAATAAGCTGTCCAGTCTGACTTGGTTATTTGGGTTAGTTTTTTAGTACCACCATCTCATCAATACTCAGCAAGACACCACCTTGCAACAGAAAGAAACCTTAAGAAATCTCTCCCGCCGGGCGCGGTGGCTCAAGCCTGTAATCCCAGCACTTTGGGAGGCCCAGGCGGGTGGATCACGAGGTCAAGAGATCGAGACCATCCTGGTCAACATGGTGAAACCCCGTCTCTACTAAAAATACAAAAAATTAGCTGGGCATGGTGGCGCGTGCCTGTAATCCCAGCTACTCAGGAGGCTGAGGCAGGAGAATTGCCTGAACCCAGGAGACGGAGGTTGCGGTGAGCTGAGATTGCGCCATTGCACTCCAGCCTGGGTAACAAGAGCGAAACTCCGTCTAAAAAAAAAAAAAAGAAAAAGAAATATCTCCCAACAGCTAAAATCTCTTCAAGTCCAGAACATGGAGCTTGCAGAAAAGCTACAGCATGTGACTGAAGCACTCTGTCGTGTGCTCTATGACAAAACTGGAGGTAAGCATGTCCTGGTCACTCTACCCCCGTGCTATCTTACAATAGAGAGCTGGAATTCCCACCAGTTCCTAGCAGAATTCTGAGGCAAGCAGACCTGTCTGAGAGAGGGCAGAAGCTACTGAGCACCACAGCAAGTTTGTCATAACATGATAAAAATATCCAAGTTATTATTTTAACATTTTGTTTTATTTTATGAAATATTTCAAATTTACATGAAGATGTAAACAATAATATAATACCTACTTATGTATTAACCACTGAGATTTTAACATGTTAACTAGATTGCTTTTAAAATAAAGAAATTGTTATGGATATGACTCAAGTTTTCACCCCACTACAAAGCCACAAAAGACTGCATTACAGGTTTCTAACTTTAAATGACCCAAGGTATCCTTTGAAATAGGAAAATGTAGTTTCTCTGTCAAAACATATTTCATTTAAAGCCATGTTTGAACAGACACCATTCTTCCCTATACACAATATAGGATTTAGTCTCCCAGGAGACAGGACATAGTCTATGTAATCATTTGTATCTTACAGTTATCTGAGTTACAGAGAGGTAGATAAGTTTTTAAGTGGCAGGAAAATCATATAAATTTGGAGTAGAACATACAGCTTACTTCAGTTAGAAATGATTTTTGTTGTTTTGGGTGACCTGCTGTTTCTAAGAATGAGTATGGAAATTGAGGGGTGGAAAAGAAAGAGGTTGGTGACCCCACATTTCAAGTAAACTCATTTTGGTACAGAGACTATAATTTCATCACCCAAGGAAGAATGGATACTTAATGCTTCATTTTAGAAATAGAGTGTGATTAAATTTACTTTTTCCTTCTTTGAAAGGTTTCATATTGTATTACATGACACAACCCCAAGAAGCAGAGGCTGTGTGGCCATCATCAGTGGAATGGCTTTCTCAAAGGACTGCCGAGTTGAGGCGGTGTGCGTGTGAGAGGAGGATGGCAAAAGTGAAGCCAAAAAGCCTCCATTGGCCTCCCTGAACCATTTGGCCAAAGTGATTGACTCCCCAGTTGCAACTACAACAGAGTTGAGCCAAGTGAGGTCAATGCAAGGGCTACTTGAGACATTGGGAAATGGAACATTATCAGGAAAGACCGTCTCTGTCACTTGTACAAGATGGAGTCTCATGTTTCCTGTTCACAGTCACCAGACTTTCCAAGCTTTCGTCCATGCACATATTTACCAGTCACAAGAAGTCCTATTTATATGCCACTAACCAGCCTCAGAAATTCATAATGTCATCTACCTTCTTGGCTTAGAGATAACTTTTGGCTTTCTTTCTTCCCAATGTCTAATATCACCTCCCTGTTTCCATGTCTTCTTTACGTCTGGAGGAGTGAGAAACTTTTTAAAGTAGAAGAAATATTGGGAAGTAACATCTTTTGCCCTGACAGTCAAGTAGTCCATCTGAATTTAGCAGTCATTCCCCAGATTATACCACCAAATGCACAAGGAATCTTTTTCTCGTTTCAGTTCACACTGTTCACTTCCCAGTCCCTCAGTAAAGACCCCATCTACTATGTCTATGGCCTGCTTCCCAACAGGGATGTCTCTTGTTATGAGAATCTCAATGTCCTATAAACATCCGTCTCTGTGTCCATTAAGATTCTGATAATTTGGTCCTTTTGTAGTTCATGAGCATGATGATTGGGTGTTCATGAGAACATGTGAGCTATGCCACCCTCTGAACCTTGTTACGACATCGGTACATTACCCATCTGACCTAAGGGGGGAAAAATTCTGATAATTGTCTACCTTCCATAGGACTTTATTCTAGGAAAGAAATATATCCCAACTCAATTCCATATCAGAATTACTCTCCCTGATATTCCCTTTATTGAAGACCAAAAAAAGTTACTCTCTTTATGTGCACCTGTAATAGCTTGATTTCAGTCCCAATTTTCTTCCATTTGACTCAAATTTACACCGTTCATATACTGAAGATTTAATGATAATAAGTGCGACCACGGTGAAGTGTGTGTTTTAGAATGGACTTACGATTTGGGGGAAAATTCAGCATGGGAATGCTTCTCAAAATATAACAATCTGCCTTACTGAGAGTTTTTGGGGAATCTACAAGAGTACTGATTCTGTGATTATCTGGGAAAAAATAAGAGGTCTTTGAAATGCATATTGTCTTCAAGAGAACAGTTTTAACACTTTACTAAAATGAAATCTTTTGAAGCAAACTCATGGCATCAATACTTGGTTGATGAGTAAGCTGAGTTTCATTAGTGCACCTGATTTCTAATCAGATCATGAGACATGAACAGAGACAGTGACATCTGTGTAGCTTTTCCTTTGGTAGGCACTTCTTTCTTGAGATGACTCCATGAGCAAACATAACTGGGATTGTTGTGAATGACACCATCACAGCCACAAACTTGATTGGTTCATTGATAAATCAATTATGGGGTTTTGATGCTAGAAGGATAACATATTAGAAATCTTTACTTTTCAATAGCGGAAACTAAGGTGCTTCACTTTTGTTTTCAGTAAACATCTGTCTCATTTTGTACTAACATAGAGTAGCAATTACATGATAGAAAGAACACAGTGCTCATTTTCGTAAGACTTCATTTCATAAATTGTCACTTAGCAAAGGTTATTGCAGGTTCTTCCTTGAGAACTTCCCATTTTCTGTTGATTTCCTTAAACATTTCTTCAGGGTTGAACAAGTTCTGTTGATACATTGTGTCCTGCAAAGAAAACTGTATTTGTGGTCAAAAAACGAGGATTTTAGATCTCTGATTCTGATTTACTTATTTGGCAAATCATTTTACTTCATGGAGCATATTTCATGATATATGAGGTAGAAATAGTTATAATTTCCTCATAATATTATTGTTAGCTGAAATGAGGTAAATGTGAAATTGGTTTCATAATCTGAACTGCAATATAAAATGTAAGAGAAATCAAGAAAATATTTTTAAGAGGATCTAGTGATTTATTTTTGAATATAGGGGAGCACAAACATGCATAAACAATGTTAAAACAAAAACTTAAGACGAATTAAATTTAAAGGGGTTTAATTGAGCAATGAATGTTTCGTGAATTAGGCAGCCTCCTGAACCAGAGCAGACTCAGGCTCCAGCACAGCCAGGTGGTGGAGAAGATTTATGGACAGAAATAGCAAAGTGTAGCACAGAAAAAGGGCGTGAGGTACAGAAAAAACTAGACTGGTTACAGCTCAGCGTTTGCCTTGTTTGAACATGGTTCAAACAGTTGGCTACATATGATTGAACAAAACATGGTGATCGGCACAAGTGTAGGCTAGGGTCTGTTTACACGTCAACTTGCTATAGTTCAGAAAATGTACAGAGAAACCTTTAGGCAGAGCTTAAAATATGTAAGGATACGACAGGAGAAGTTTTGTTGTTAAACTCGTTTTAACAACAAACTTCTTTGGAGATTTGTATTTAAGAAAAAGTTGTAGAAGGACACCTACATTACGGAACTAAGGCAATTATTAGCAAATATTTTCTGTGATGAGAGCAGATGTTCAATGAAAGTATTTCGTATTATAGATACACAAGAAATGAGAATTAAGTCTGTAATTAAGCAATTGTTATGTAAGCCTTGGTGCTACAAAAAGAAAATATGGCTCATGGAGAAAGTCAAATGATTTGGGGGATTAAGTTGCAAAACAGAGACATGTATTCTAAATGTTTTGACTCCTAGCATCCTATGTAGTTGCAGGCTAGCTCAGGGATGGATGGCAAGCATCTCTTTAAATGCCATTAATGTGAAGAGTCTAGCTACTTGCAGAGTGAGTGTTGAATGGTGTCTTTCCAAGTCTGGGACTAGGCAGTAGTATCACTTTAGAGAGCAAAGAGGAAAAAAAATAGCAAACATTTCAAAACAACAGAAAAAGAATGTAGTATAACATTCTCTCCACTCAATTTTTCACATCGATTTTAAGAATAGGAAATAATCATAAAATGAAATTTTAACTGATTTGCTGAGAACAATATCCAGTTAAGAACCAGAGAAGGGCACTGTATGAATTGGTTATCAGCATGAGGAGACTTTTTTTTTTCTTCTAGGTTCTTGTTCATGTAATTCTGAAGAAATTGCAGGAGCAGTCAAATGAGGAGCCCAGCCTTTCCTAGCAGAGCTAAGATCCCCAGAATAAATACCGAGTTCCTTCTTTACCAAGGATATCAAACCTGCTCTCAGAATTTATCAACAGGAAACAGGCCATGAGCCCTGTTACAGCAGGAAGTGTGAAAAAGGTAATGGGAAGCTTTCATTTTGGGGATGCAAACAGATTATAAATATAGAAAAGCCTAGTAGGTTTTCTCAGGGCCAGTTTTAATATTTGGGAGTCAACTCCTCTGTAGAGAGATTCTAACGGTTTCTGAAGATTACAAACAGCAGGATAATCTGATTTAAACTGTGCTTGACTTTTGCATAAGCTTCACGTATGAATAATTTTTTAGGCTCCAATAATATCTACTGTAACTCTACCAATATCATTATCCTATTGTTTTTCTTTTTACACATCTAATGTACTTTAACAAAACCATGTAACGAAGCCTCTTTACATTTGCAGGACAGTTTTACTTTCAGTTTTCTTTTCCTTTGTTTAAAGCTAACTTACAACTTGATGAGAGAGATCTAAGATACCCAATTCATTGTTGGTAGGACTAGGATATAAGACTGGTATTCCCGGTGCTGTCTCGAAAATGCCTTGAATCCTGGACCAAAAGCAACCTGCAGAGAAGAATCTCCCACCTATAGTATCTGTGAGGAAAGCAGCATCGCTACTGAGGATATTTGTAGGAGCTGAAGTCAATTGCGCTGTGGATAAATTCTAATTCGTAAATGCTGCATCATACACTGTGGATGACATCGGCTGAAGGATGCTTGCCCTTTGGCTTCATTGTACTTTTTCTAAGAATAATTATACATGTTTTCTATCCTTTCTCTAAACATAACTCCATGACAACACTTTGCAGACAGTCTTTACTAGTAAACTCTGCTACCATTTCTCCTTTATTCCAGGCTATTACAATCAGCTGCCAGCTGTCAGCTGTGAAAACCAAACACAGGAGGCAGTATATGTTATGTTTTCTCTGCTATTCTTTTCCAAGTTCGGCAGAACACTAGAGAAAAGTCTCTTTTATTTAAACTTCCACATTTAAACTCCAGGTAAAAGATAAATAAAAATAAAACATGCTTTTCCCTTCCTTACATGACCTTATCCATTGTAAAAAAAAACAAACAAACAAAACAAAACCTTTAGGTAACAAGGTATTTAGTTTTATTTACATGATTTCCACTGACTTGGTGAATTAGGTTGTATTTCTACTTTATATATTTGAGTGATGCCTTTTTTATTTTTATTTTTATTTTTTGGGACAGAATCGCACTCCTTCACCCAGGCTGGGGTGCCGTGGTGCAATCTCGGCTCACTGCAATCTCTGCCTCCCTGGTTCAAGCAATTATCCTGCCTCAGTCTCCAAAGAAGCTGGGATCACAGGCGCCCACCACCACGCCCAGCTAACTTTTCCATTTTTAGTAGAGATGGGGTTTCACCATGTTGGGTTGACCAGGCTGGTCTCAAACCCCTAGCCTTAAGTGATCTGCTTGCCTCGGCCTCCCAAAGTGCTGAAACCACAGGCATGAGCCACTATGTCCAAAGTAAGTGATGCCTTTATCCTGAAGAAGAAAAGATGAGAATCTAATGTACCTCAGCTCCTCTTTGTGAGAAATGAAGAACTGAATAAAATCATATTGAATTAAGCAAATACTTGTTGAGAACCTACTGTGTGGTAAGGTGTAAGGATGGTAAATGGTAAAAAGTGATATAATAATAATTAAGGAATTTGTTCTTTCTGTAAATCACAACATACTTAGCTATTAACTGTCTCTTGGAAACAAGATAGTTCATGCTTCAGGGGGCCTGCAGACTTAGCGCAGAGACTGTCTATAGATTTATTTGAGGAGAATCCATTTACTTTAAAGCAAATATTCTCTCCAGAGTACTGCTGATGTTTTAAACATAAACTTTAACTTCTCAATATCCCTGCATCAGGAGCAAAAGAAAAAAAGGTATCATTTTATCATTTTTTCTTTGAAATGCACAATCAAAGGTTGAAACCCAGAGATGACTTGTGATGTGCTCCAGAGAACAACAGCAAACACTGACAGAGTGTTCACTGTGCAAGACTATTCTCACCATTGATATATATTTACGGCCTAATCCCCAAACAATATTCTGAAGTAAGTTACATTGTTATTTTACAATGAGGCCATTAACACACCATGAGGTGTAGCTGAAAGTGCTGGACCAAAACAACCTGCAGAGAAGAATCTCCCACCTATAGTATCTGTGAGGAAACCAGCATCAAATTGGAAGTGGGGAGATGGGGAATAGGAAAACACAACATACTAATTGTTACTTTGCGTCTTTTAAACCTTTATTTTTACAATTACATTACTGTTATAGAATATTAAGGAATTTGATCTAATGAGAATCGGGGATTTTTTTTTTAAATAAGTAACATGATATTTTCAGAATAACAAAACCACAAAACAGTGTTTACCATTTCTTTTTTGCTCTCTGTTTGTAGCAGCGTGGAGTCTTCCTTTAAATAATTCTCTTGACTGGTGTGCCAAAATTTCCAATTTTCAGAGATAGTAACAACTTTCTCCATTCTGAATCAAATTGTCTGACAAGGGGTGCAGTTATGGGCTTTGAGTGTAAACTTTTTACTTTATTATCATCATCGTAAAATTTTAACCTCATACCTTCCCAGAATAAACCCTGCGTCACCCCCAGTGAGGCTGAACTCTGTAACAGAATGGTTCACATGTTGCAGGACTTAATCAATTTCAGCTTCTCTGAGGCAGAATATAGTAAAATTCATATAATAATTTCCACTTGCAATGGGCCTTTAACTTAGAGATAAAATTAATTTGGGGATGTCTTTACCAAAATTTTTCCTTTTCTGTAAAAATTGATCAGATTTTTCCAGTTGTATCAATCTTTCCTTTTTTTGACTTCTCATCATTTATAGTGTTCCCCTGCCTGCTTATTGTTTCCTGTCAGTTAATCTTACTGTCCCAATTTGGCTAAAATGTACTGGACCATTGGATGGATTAAATAAATTAGCCCTGAATTTACATTTAAATTCTGAGAGTTAAGCAAGAAAATATTTCATAGATAATGGAGAGAACAAGTAATGCACCTTTGGGAGTGATTTGAAAACATGCTGGTGCAGAAAGTTGGAGAAGAACATAAATGAACAATATGCTAATTTAGGACTCTGATACAACTAAGAAGTAAGTCTCAATGTTTCATCAGTTTTATGGAAGCTGTCTTGAGAGGAATATCTTCACAAAAGAAGGATGATCAAATGTGTAAAAGGGGAACCAAAGACCAAGAATTTGACCAAATGTTTCTGGGAGATTTATAGAAGGAAAGACGCTGAAGTGTCCACAACTCTGGTTTATATACAGGCCCTGTGTTTAGAATAAGAAATAATTCATGGCCGGGTGCTGTGGCTCATGCCTGTAATCCCAGAACTTTGGGAGGCCAAAGTGGGCCAACCACGAGGTCAAGAGATCAAGACCATCCTGGCCAATATGGTGAAATCCCTTCTGTACTAAAAAAAAAATACAAAAATTAGCTGGGTGTGGTAGTGCATGCCTGTAGTCCCAGCTACTCAGCAGGCTGATGCAGGAGAATTACTTGAACCAGGGAGCTGGAGGTTGCAGTGAGCTGAGATCGTGCCACTGCACTCCAGTCTGGCAACAGAATGAGACTCTGTCTCTAAATAAATACATAAATAAATAGAAATAATTCATTAGTGCTTCCATGGCCCAGATGTTGAGTTGTTTAAAGCTCTTCAATATTTTTTGTTTGGAATCCCTGCCAACCAATATCCTGAAGATTGTAAAAGTTATAGTGTAAATAGTATAGACAATGGTATTTGTGGGGTTGGAGAACATGTTAGATTAGTAGGTCTCCATATTGGATATTGTCACTGTATTCAAGGTTGGTGGCTTAGAGGCGGGCCTCATTCAAGCTTGCAATGACCTGCTACATACAGAAACATTGTTGGGCACACAGTGATTCTTCAAACATTTACTTGATTAAATTTTAATCGGAAGGAACTATGGTTGACTTTTTACCTCTGTCATTGGTAATTATGTAAATGGCATCCACTACAGGAAAGTAAATTCTCTAAATTATATGTACAAGTGCTATTGAATGCCAGCTAAGTAACCATAGAATACTTGACAAACTATACTGCAGGCAGAAATATATTTGGGGGGCTTTAAAATGCTTGTAAAGAATAGAAATGATTAAACCACGGCAACTTTATAGAATTGTTTACAAGAGCTTAGTCCTGCATTGTTTTAAGAATTTTGTGGTAAATGCTCTGATTTTCCAAATAAATTTTTATGCTCAAAGCTATCTAAACTTGAATCTAAAGTAATAGCTACACTAAATATATTAGGAAATTTGTAACTAGAATTAAAGATACACTTACAAATTTGAATGACTGGATAAAACTCTCGTGTGTGTGTGTGTGTGTGTGTGTGTGTGTGTGTGTATGCATGTGTGTTTCAATCTGACTTTTTGCACATATACTGTTACTGGCGGAACAAAATGTCTTCTTGCACCCAATTTCACTCTCCCAAAACAGCCGGATTTACCAATTTATTTCTATTCTTTGGGAGATATTTAGAATTTTACAAATGAAACAAAATGAAATATTACAAATGAAAGCTAATGAATATAAAATTTCCCCTCTCCTCTTTACACAAATGATAACAATATGTTTACATGGTTTTGCACCTTTTATCATTTAAATGTACATATGGACACAATTTCATATCAGTACATAGACAGTTTTCTTATTCTTTCCTTTTAAGTGTATAGGATTTCATTCTATGGATCCATAATGATTTATTTTAGTAGTTTTCTATTGCCTTTTAGACTGTTATCATTTTGTATTAGAGAAAGAAATACAGTATAGGGAAACTTAGTTACACATAATTTCACACATGTGCAAGTATATATATTTTGTTTGTCGTTTAAATTATTTTTATTTACAGAAAACTCTACAATGTACATTTCACCCCATTCACTTTCAAGTTTGTTGGCCTTTGCTTTTTCCAGGCTTGGCGATGTGAGCCACAGACTTGGGACCCGGGACGTTGCCTCCCCAGTGACGGCGTATCTCATCATATCTGTCACTGTAGTTTGTCCTCTTAGCTTCCACCAGCTTAGCCAAAGCGCCTTTGTCTTCCTCATTAACCTGGGTGAATGCGACAGTGGTGCAGGTCTTCCTGTGGACTAGACGTCCCAGTCTTGCTTTCCCCTTGATAATATAGCAGGGGACTCCCATTTTCCGGCACAGGGCAGGCAAGAAGACAACCAGCTCGATGGGATCCGTGTCGTGTGCTGTCACCACCAGCTGGGCTTTCTTGTTCTCCACCAAGGCAGTGACGGTGTTAACTCCTGCTGGAAGGACAGGTGGTCTCTTAGTGGGGACGTCCCCTTTGCCAGCAGCTTTCTTCTCGGCCCAGGCCAACAGCCTCTGCTTCTTTTCTTGCTGTCTCTCTGGCCTATACTTCTGGGCCAGTTTTAGCAGCTCAATAGCTGTTTGGCAGTCCAGGGCCTGGGTAAACTGGTTAATGGCAGGAGGCACTTTCAGCCGCTTATGGAGGATGGCTCTCTGCCGCTGCAACCTGATACAGCGGGGCCATTTCAAAAAGCGGGTGAGGTCTCTTTTCCGCTGGATGTCCTGTCCAGTGCCAGAATTCTTCGGCCTGTGCTCAAACAGGGGATTCGCCACTTTTTCGGCCTCCTGCTTCTTCACGACAGGAGGGGCCGGAGCCACCTCCTCCCCCTTGGCCTTCTCTCCTTTCGGCGTCTTGGGCTGCGGGAAGACAGAGAAAGCGCAAGTATGTTATTAAGGCAAGTTTCTAGATCAAAATTTGTGTACATTTAAACTATATTGGATATTTAAAAATACCTAATATCTACTATCCATAAATACTATTGCAAATGATACCTCATATCATTTCAAGGTGCAATTATCTTTTTATGTTCTTAGTTGAAACTCACATATATATATATATATAAAAAGTCAGATGTATTTCCTTTTCTATGAAGTCTGTGATTATATCCTTTGTAATTTGTTACCCTTGTTGAGTTTCTTGTCTTTTCCTTGTTTTATTGTGCCGTGGACATTAATTCCAGCAGACCTGGAATCAGCTTGAGCAGTGTTTCTAAAGCTCCCACATGGAACTGACCTCTAGATAAGCCTGAAACATATTGATTCACAGCGTAGCTTTGTAATCACAAGTATGGGAATTTGGGGGCCACATTATACTAGCTTGTTAGCATTGTTTATTGATGACAATGTGATTGATGCTTTGCCCTGGTTACAATGAGATCCTGAGAGAACTCTGCTGTTGAAGTGGGTTCCCTGGAAGGAATATAAAAATTTTCAACAGAGGCTCCATTTTGGCTCCTTGGTACTGAGGTTCCTTTACATGTCAGTGGCTCCTGATCGAAAAGAGAAATGGAGTCTTGATAGGATACTTAGGGAGGAACAGGCGCCTGCACCTGACCTTTCCAGACCTCTTGTGAAATAGACTTTGGCTGATACATAGCCTTACTTTAATGCCATTGCTAAATTGTATCCTTATATTGTAATAAACTGTAGATTTTTTAAACACTGTAATTTTGGTTAGTCGGTCTTTAGCAAGCACCCCTATTATCTGATGTCGTTGGTGTACTTTTCCACTGATATTAGTGAAGTTAAAATTTTGGATAATATGAGCTACATTTACATTTTCCCAGTTTGTCTTTTGACTTTGCATATGGTAATTTATCCCACATAGATCTTCCATTTGTCGAGTAATTTTTAGCAAAAGAATTTTGCATGTGAAATTTATAAGTATATTTCTACATTTACATTTTGATGTCGCTGAAATGTTTTTGTTCTAAATTAAAGATGTGACTTCCACTTTGTTTTCCCCTCTGGCTAAATAGTTGCTTTATGGCATTTATTAAATAATCCCCCCCATAGCCTTTTAATTACTATATTTTTAACTTACTATACATTTCTTAGAAACCATTTGTGTATATTTCAGTTTCAATTTTGTTCATTCTACTTATCTATTCATATGTTAGCACCACATGGCCTTATTTATCTTTTTAACGTATTCCAATAACTCATAATTGTATACTTTTATTTTTAACTATTCCGGCTACCTTATTAAGCCAATTTTTAAAAAAATAAATTATATTGTGAAGTATCAGTTCCTATTCTAGTAAATATTTTTCTTAATATACATATTGATTTCTCCGCATCCTCTCCAGCATCTGTTGTCTCCAGATTTTTTAATGATCGCCATTCTAACTGGCATGAGATCGTATCTCAATGTAGTTTTGATTTGCATTTCTCTAACGATCAGTGATGATGAGCATTTTTTCATATGTTTGTTGGCCTCGTGTATGTCTTCTTTTGTAAAGTGTCTGTTCATATCCTTTGCCCACTTTTGAATGGGCTTGTTTGTTTTTTTTCTTGTAAATCTGTTTTAG
>NW_016107494.1:1164936-1206117 GCF_001604975.1 Cebus imitator | reverse complement strand
GCTTTTGTTGCCAATGCTTTTGGTGTTTTGGTCATGAAGTCCTTGCCTATGCCTATGTCCTGAATGGTTTTGCCTAGATTTTCTTCTAGGGTTTTTATGGTGTTAGGTCTTATGTTTAAGTTTTTAATCCATCTGGAGTTAATTTTAGTGTAAGGTGTCATGTAGGGGTCCAGTTTCAATATCCCACCCTTCAATAGGCCCCGACACGTAATGTTCCCTTCCTTGTGTCCACGCGTTCTCATTGTTCAACTCCCACTTATGAGTGAGAACATGCAGTGTTTGGTTTTCTGTACCTGTGTTAGTTTGCTGAAGATGATGGTTTCCAGCTTCATTCATGTTCCTGCAGAAAACATGAACTCATCCTTTTTTATGGCTGCATAGTATTCCATGGTGTATATGTGTCACATTTTCTTTATACAGTCTATCACTGATGGGCATTTGGGCTGGTTCCAAGTCTTTGCTATTATGAACAGTGCTGCAGTAAACATACATATGCATGTGTCTTTCTGTATGTTTAATCCTTTAAATGTATAATCCTTTGCATATATACCCAGTAATGGGATTGCTGGGTCAAATGGAATTTCTAGTTCTAGATCCTTGAGGAATCATCACACAGTCTTCCACAGTGGTTGAACTAATTTACACTCCCACCAATAGTGTAAAAGTGTTCCTATTTCTCCACATCTTCTCCAGCATGTTGTTTCCTGACATTTTAATGATTGCCATTCTAACTGGTGTGAGATGGTATCTCATTGTGGTTTTGATTTGCATTTCTCAAATGACCTGTGATGAAGAGCTTTTTTTAATATGTTGGTTGACTGCATAAATTCCTTCTTTTGAGGAGTGTCTGTTGATATCCTTCACCCACTTTTTGTTGTGGCTGTTTGTTTTTCTCTTATAAATTTGTTTAAGTTCCTTATAAATTCTGGATATTAGTCCTTTGTCAAATACATAGATTGCAAAATTTTTCTCCCATTCTGCAGGTTGCCTGTTCATTCTGATGATAGTTTCTTTTGCTGTGCAGAAACTCTTCAGATTACTTAGATGCCATTTGTCAATTTTAGCTTTGGTTGCCATTGCTTTTGGTGTTTTAGTAGTGAAGTCTCTGCTCATGCTTATGTCCTGAATGCCTTATGTTTCTGGGTGCTCCTGTATTGGGTGCATATATATTTAGGATTGTTAGGTCTTTTTGTTGTATTGATCCTTTTACCATTATGTGATGTCCTTCTTTATCTCTTTTGATCTTTGTTGGTGTAACGCCTATTTTATCAGAGACTAGGATTGCAACTCCTGCTTTTTTTTGCTCTCCATTTGCTTGGTAAATCTTCCTCCATCCCTTTATTTTGAGCCAATGTGTATCCTGGCATGTGAGATGGGTTTCCTGGATACAGTACACCGATGGGTTTTGACTTTTTATCCAATTTGTTAGTCTGTGTCTTTTGATTGGGGCATTTAGCCCCTTTACATTTAATGTTAATATTGTTATGTGTGAATTTGATCCTGCCATTTTGATGCTAGCTGGTTGTTTTGCCTGTTACTTGATGCAGTTTCTTCATTGTGTCGATGCTCTTTACCATTTGGCATGTTTCTGGAGTTGCTGGTACTGGTTGTTCCTTTCTATGTTTAGTGCTTCTTTCAGGAGCTCTAGTAAAGCAGGCCTGGTGGTGATGAAATCTCTGAGATATTACTTGTTGATAAAGGATTTTATTTCTCCTTCGCTTATGAAACTTAGTTTGGCTGGATATGAAATTCTAGGTTGAAAGTTCTTTTCTTTAAGGATGTTGAATATTGTCCCCCCTCTCTTCTGGCTTGTAGAGTTTCTGCCAAGAGATCCACTGTGAGTCTGATGGGCTTCCCTTTGTGGGTAACCTGGCCTTTCTCTCTGGCTGCCCTTAGCATTTTTTTCCTTCCTTTCAACCCTGGTGAATCTGACGATTATGTGCCTTGGGGCTGCTCTTCTTGAGGAATATCTTTGTGGTATTCTCTGTATTTCCTGGACTTGAATACTGGCCTGCCTTGCTAGGTTGGGGAAGTTTTCCTGGATGATATCCTGAAGAGTATCTTCCAGCTTGGATTCATTCTCTCTGTCACAGTCAGGTACACCTATCAAACATAGATTAGGTCTTTTCACTTAATCCCATATTTCTTGGAGTCTTTGTTCATTTTTTTTAATTCTTTTTTCTCTAATCTTGAGATTTCATTTTATTTCATTGCGTTGATCTCCAATCTCTGATATCCTTTTTATTTCATTGAGTTGATCTCCAATCTCTGATATCTTTTCTTCTGCTTGGTCAATTTGGCTATTGAAACTTGTGTATGTTTCGTGAAGTTCTCATGTTGTGTTTTTCAGCTCCATCAAGTCATTGACATTCCTCTCTAACCTGTTTGTTCTTGTTAGCATTTCATCAAACCTTTTTCAAGGTTCTTAGTTTCTTTGTATTAGAACATGTTCTTTTAGCTCAGAGAAGTTTCTTATTACCCACCTTCTGAAGCCTGTTTCTGTCAATTCATCAGACTCATTCTCCATCCAGTCTTGTTCCCTTGCTGGTGAGGAGTTGTGATCCCTTGGAGAAGGAGAGGCGTTCTGGTTCTGGGTGTTTTCATCCTTTTTATGCTGGTTTCTTTCCATCTTTGTGGATTTATCTCCCTGTGGTCTTTGAAGTTGGTGACTTTCAGATGGGGTCTCTGAGTGGACATCCTGTTTGTTGATGATCAAGTTATTTCTTTCTGTTTCTTTGTTTTCCTTCTAATAGTCAGGCCCCTCTGCTGTAGGACTGCTGGAGGTCCACTCCAGACCCTGTTTGCCTGGGGATCAGCTGCAGCAACTGCAGAACAGTAAGGGTTGCTGGCAGTTTCTTCTTCTGCTATCTTTGTCCCAGAAGGATACCTGCCAGATGTGAGCCTGAGCTCTCCTTTATGAGGTGACTCTTTGGATATAGGAGGGTCAGGGAGCTGCTTGAGGAGATAGTCTGTCCTTTTTAGGTGCTCAAGTGCTGAGCTGTGAGCTCCGTTGTTCCATTCAGAGCTGCTGGGCAGGTACATTTAAGTCTGCTGCAGCAGAGCTCATAACTGCCTTTTTTCCCCAGGTGCTCTGTCCTGGAAAGGTGGGGCTTAATTTAAAAGTTTCTGTCATACTGCTGCCTTTTTTCAGAGATTCCCTGCCCAGCAAGGAGGTAGCCTAGTCACAGTCTGCCAGCAGAGGCTTTGCTGAGCTGCTGTGGACTCTGCCCAGCTGCTGTGTGAACTTCCTTGCAGTTTGTTTATAGGGATATAGTTAGAACTGCCTCGTTAATGGCAGTCTGCCTTTGTAATGGTGGACTGTCTCTGTAATGGCGGACTACCTCAGTAATGGCGGACTGCCTCAGTAATGGCAGACTGCCTCGGTAGTGGTGGAAGCCCTTCCCCCACAGAGCTGGACCATCCCAGGTCCAGCTGTGCTTGCTGTGAAACTCTCAATCCAGAGAATTTCAGATTGCTGGTCTTTGTGGGGTGGGACTGGCCTAGCCAGATCACCTGGCTCCCTGTTTCAGTTTCTTTTTTTCAGTTGCATGGGTGACTCTGTCTTCCAGGATTTCCAGTCACCAGTTGAAAAGGTTCCCAGAATTGTGTGAGTTTCTGTGTGGAGACCTGCTGCACCAGCTGAAACAGCTGCACTGGGGCTTGTGGTGCTTTTCCGCCCGGGAATCTCCTGGTTTGTGGGCAGTAAAAATTCGTTTGGAAATGTGGTAATCACCCACCCTCTGCATTTTCGCTGGGAACTGTAATCCAGAGCTGTTCCTATTTAGCCATCTTGGATCTGTAGTGTGGTTTTAAGAAAAGCACATACTTTGCTCTTTCAGAAGCAGTTAAACGATATTTCTAAATATATTATTTTTAATCATTATAGATAATATATACATGTATATAATTATATAATAACATATAATTACATATAAATTCATATTTATTATTTATTACACTCATAGTATGCTGATCAATAATTTATATAATTATATTAAATGAGCTTCACAATTAACTTATGCATAAACCACATGGAGAGTAAGTTCTAAAGTAATATTTCTCTAAATGTATTAAAGTTTACTTGTATCAGAATCACGTGATGGTGCTTGCTCAAAACACAGGTCTCTGTGTCTCCCCAGCCTTCTGACTGAGTAACATTAGCATTTGTGTTTGAACATCTCCACGTTTTAACCAACACCTCAGTTGAGATGTTTGAGAATATGTTTACAAATTGTATTCACTAAAGAAGGGAAGCTGTGGGAAAGATATGCAATTTTTGCCTGTTATCCTGTAAAAGAGTGCCTTTCCACATATTTTATAAATACTTCCTGAGTTACTCAGCAAAAAACAAGCATAGAACTGTTAGGGAAAGACCTAGGTAAAGTCTTTTTACTTGTCCTTCTGTCTAGTACCCCCTTGGCCTTGTTAAGAAACATTTATTCATTTTACAAACCCCATGAGTTTTCTTGTAAACTTTCTTTTCCTTCTCTTGCACAGAAATTTACTGCTGTTGAGTCTAACCAGAAATGAACTTGGAATAGTAATTGTATTTGTGCAATATCTCTCTGTTTCCTGTGATCCAGGAACTGGGCTTAGTGCTGGTAATAAAATAATAAATGGAGACGTCACAGTGTCTGCTTTTGTGGAGTCTCTGGGTATAGTCAACACTAAAACATTTTACTTTTACAGTTGTAGAACTGTAAGTTATGAACAAAGAATGTAATTATTCCTATTTTAAATATGAGAAAAGGGAAGTTAAAGAGGCTATGTGATTGGTTTGTAGTTGTACTTTACTTAAGTAAGATTATCTAAATTATTCTACTGATTCCAAGTTTAGTATTCTTTTTCCTGTCTAACACTGTCTTTCATACTTAGATATTCTGCACAGATTTCAAACATAGATATTTTACACAAATTAAGCCCTAACCTATGTTGTCCTGATTTTAACTTTGTATGTGTATATCTCAAGATACTGTCTATCATACTGTGTTCAGATCATTAGAAATGGAAGTCAAGAAGAAAGAAAATTAAAGGAAAACATAATATTGGGAAGCAACTGATCAATTCATATATTGTCTTCTGGATATTCAAGGAAGGGTGTAGCTAAGTGATTCTGGTATGAAAAATAATATTAAAAATGACTGCAAAGAGAAGAAAGGAAGAAATAATCAATTTTTGGCTACTGATTCATTCATCCAGAACTTCTATTATACAAATAAAGCCCTTGTTTGTGATATCCTGTCCTTCTCTTTGCATTAAGATAGTTGGTCCACGTTCACCAGGCAGCCTTCCTTTCCTACATTAGATAATGTTTGTTCTTACAGAAGACAGCGTCTGTTTTCCCACTGTGAAAATAGGCACAATTCACATTTTCTTTTTCATCTTCAGAAAGCCCAAAGCTGCAAATGGGAAAGGTAGAATAAATTCCTTTGAAAACTAAGCAAACAATCAACAACCAAACTCTGTGTATAGTATTTTGTTGCTGAAAATGGAGACTCTGGGAAATACAGGGAAAAAAAGATTCTCATTGTTGAGAAACTTCCAACCTGCTTGGCAGTACAACGTATGTATATTTGAAAATCCCAATAGCAATTTTATGTAGCATAAAATTAAGGAGCAAGGGAAGATTAGGTATAATAGGAGCCCTGAAGAAGACATGGCTCCAAAATAATGGGAAAAAGCTTTACCTACAAAAGCAGACTTCAGTTCACTATTGATGGAAGGGCAGGCTTTAGATGAACACACAGGAGACAGAAGAGGCCTACAGGGCAAATAGTTACCATGGATGAGAATATGCTCATGGAAAAGTGAGTTGATTCAGTATTTTTGAACTGAGGATTTATGTTACAAGATAAATGATCTAAGACAGCATGTTGTGTTGTAATTGTCTGTTATCTTTATTCCCTTCCAGACTTTATGAAGAGAGGACAAGGACAAGGAATATATATAATATACTAATTTATTTGGCAAATATCTGCAGAACCATGTGTCAAAGTTGTTCTAAGAGCTGAGGTTAGAGAAGTTAGGAGAGATGAGAAAGCTAAGTTCTTTCCTGTAAAGGAACTTCCATTTCAGTGGGGCAGTACAAGTAAGATGCACACACACACACACACACACACATACACACACACACACAAGAAAATTTCATACGGTGGTAAGAGTTACAAAAGGGAGGTTAATTTAGTTTGGGTAATTAGAGTTAACCTCATTGAAGAAGTAATATTTAAATAGAGACTTGAATTACAAGAGATAGATGGTCATGGAGTTGTGGAGTCAGAGCATTCTAGAAGAAGAAAATAGCAAGACAAAAGCCTTAAGGCAACAAAACGAATTTGATTTGTTGGAAGAATGGAAAGAACACAAATTTGCCTGCAATAGTGTGAATGAGAGATCTGGGTTTTTAGGTTCCCCAGTGGGGATGTGTGCTCAGAGGCCGGTTTTTCCCCGTCATACTTTTTAGGCTGTCTTGCAGAATTTGCATTGACAAGCCATTTATTTCAAAGGATTTGTGAATTCATTCAGCTCTCCCCTGGTACAATCTTGAGGTGGTTCTTGGAAACAAAAGTTCACAGTGTGAGTCTCCACACACTATTCTGTTTTCCAAGTGGGAGCTGCACCTTACTCTTGTCTCCTCTCTGTCATTTTCTCTCCATGATTCCACATTTTTAGACAAACTCAAAGAAATTAATTTGCCCAAATTTATAATATATGTATTGAAGTCAAAATTTGAATTAGGCAATGTGAGATTTCAGAACCCGAGATACTAAAAATAATACTGTTTGGTCTTCCCTATATGCAGAAACAAGACATAAAACATAGAGGCTGGGCATGGTGGTGCACACCTGTAATCCCAGCACTTTGGGAGGCCAAGGTGGGCAGAAAACAAGATCAGGAGATTGAGATGATCTTGGTCAACATGGTCAAACCTTGTCTCTACCAAAATACAAAATATTAGCCAGCTGTGATGGCATGCACCTGTAGTCTCAGCTACTTGGGAGGCTGAGGCAGGGGAATCGCTTGAACCTGGGAGGTGAAAGTTGCAGTGAGCCATGATTGAACCACTGCACTCCAGCCTGGTGACAGAGCAAGACTCCATCTCAAAAAATAAAAAGTATAGCTACAAATAAGCCTTCTAGTCTGATGTGGTCATTTGGGTTAGTTTTTCAGTACTATAAACTCTCCAGTACTCAGCAAGATACCATCTCTGAAATGAAAGAAATATTAGAAAGTATCTTGCAACAGCTGAAATCTCTTCAACAGCTGCAAATCTCTTGCAGCATGTGGCTGAAAAACTCTGTCATTAGCTCTATAACAAAATTGGAGGTAAGCGTGTCCTGGTGACGCTTCTCACGTGATTATTTGGCAATAAAGAGCTGGAATTCTCACCAGCGAAACTGAGAGCCAAGCATTATTTAACTAATGATCTGGTAAACTGAGTAAAGTGTTTGGGCTTCAAGATCACGATCAGTTATTGGGAACATACTGTTCATATGTAACTGTGTCACCATAGATGAAGGGACTCTTCAAATGCAGACACTTAAAACAATAAAAACAATTAACTGAGAATAACTAAAATAACACTGTGAGTACATAAAATCCCAGGTTATGTCTCAATTTGCCTTGGCAAATGTTCTTACAAATCCTTTCCTAGCAAGAAGTTGACAAACTCATAACTGTGGTTCTCAAATTTTAAAAGTCATACAGGAACTGGTTCAAAAATGCAGATAACCAGATTTCAATTCCAATTATTTTTTTTACAATATGTATTTTAATATGGACCATAGATGATGAAAATACCAGTGGTAGGTGAACCACCATTTTTTGATAAAAATACTGCTGAAGACTCAAGGCAGACTTAGGAAATAAAAAATAAAAATACTGCTGAAGAAGTCTAGAAACACGACTTCAGTGTATGTGTGTGTATTCCTATTCTCCTATTCCTTTTAGGTTTTGTGAAGATCCATTTTATTCCAGTCAGCTCTCTGTTCTTCTCTATATATCATGCTTACTTAGGAAATGCCATACATGTTCAGGGTTCCACTTTTTACCTACCTTTTAGGAACTTAAAGTACGGCAAAGTCTTCTCATCTACCATACACACACCACTTCCCACCTGAAACAGACATCCTGATTGTGTGGTTATCTGGTAAATAATAATAGGCAGAGTTTCACTTTTCCAAGGAATTCTTTACCACATGACTAATGATCTCTGTGGTCATAATTTTCTTAATTTCTATTTTTTCTAAAGACCCAGTGTGCATACTTTCCTTTGTTGGTTGCCATATCTTCAGAAAGATGATTCACTACTTGACAGGCTGAGATTGGAAGATGGCTTGAGCCGAGGAAATCAAGACCAGCCTGGGCAACATAGTAAATACCCATCTCAAAAAAATTTTTTTTCAATACATAATCCAGATTTTTTAAAAAACACAAATGGTCTTTGAAATTTTCATCTGGGTATATAGAAAGAAATAAAAAGAGAGGTCCTGAAATAAATTGTAAAATTAAAATATAAAATCTGCATGCAAATATACTAATGTTTCTTAGTCTTATTAAAATTCTCATATATTTTTAGTTAGATGTTGGTTCTGAGTTTTAATCTGCTACTTTTTATTTCTTACTTTCATCTTGCCCAGTAGACATTCTTCCATCCATTCATCTATCCATCCATCCATCCACCCACAAAAGTGGTCTTTACTCATTTAGTTAGTATTACTGCTGGTACGGTTGCAGTAATTATTGAATGCCTACTGATGCATATCTGACAAAACACACGGGATTTCTGCTCTCATGGACCACTTACTCTAGTGAGGTGTTAGAAGTAAGTGTATTTTAAAATGTAAAATTAGATGATCAATGTCTTTCTTTGTGTTGCTATAAAAGAATGCATGAATCTAGGTAATTTACTTTTTTTTTTAAAGCTTTATTTGACTCCCAATTCTGCAGGCTCTACAAGAAGCCTGATGCCAGCATCTCCTTCTTCTGAGAGCCTCAAGCAACTTCCACTAGTGTTAGAAAATGAATGGGAGCTGGCAGTTCATGTAACAAAATTCCAGGAGGCAAGAAATTGGGAAGGAACATGCAGCGCTCTTTTCAGCAATCATTTCTCCTAGCAACTGATAGAGCAAGAACTCACCAAGCTGTTCATAAGGGATTTGCTTCCTTGACTGAGAAACTTCCCATTAGGCTCCGTCTCAACATTGGGGATCAAACACCTCCCATCAGGCCCCACCTCCAACACTGGGGATTACATTTCAACCGCAATTTGTAGAGGAGAAACATCCAAACAGTATCAGCATCCTTTGAAACAGGAAAATGTAATTTCTCTATCAAAGTATGTTACACTTAAAGCCATGTTTGAACAGACATCATTCTTCCCTATATGCAATATAGCATTTGTGCTCCCAGGAGAAAGCACTGAAATGATTACATATTCAGTGCAATCACTGGTATTTTATAGTTAAGTAAACTGTGTTACAGAGAAGGTAGATAACTTTTAAGTGGCAGGAAAATCATATAAATTTGGAGTAGAACACATATGTTAGTTTTAGTCTGAAAAAATTTTTGTTGTTTTGAGTGACATGCCCTTTCTAAGAACAAGTACGAAAATTGAGGGGCTAAAAAAAAGAGGCAGGTGACCTCATGTTTCCAGTTAACTCACTCTGGTATCTAGACTATAATTTTATCACCTTTGGAAGAATGGATATTTAATATTTTATTTTAGAAATAAACTGTGATTATAATGTTTGGTCTGGATGCTAATCCCTGCTCTGTTGCTAACTATTATGTGTTTTTCTTAATCTCTCTAGGATATATATTTCTTTCACTATAAAGTTAAAGGTTTAAATTGTATAATTTTAAAAAATTATTTTAACCTTTTCATTATAAATGAAAATAATTAGAGAAAATATTTAAAAATAAAAAATGCTCTGACTAAATTTACTTTCCCCCTTTTTAAAGGTTTGATATTATAATAGATGGCACCATCATAAGAAGCAGACATGGTGTGGCCATCCTCAATAGAATGGCTTTCTCAAAGAACTGCCAAGAGTTGAGGCAATGTGTGTGTGAGAGGAGGGTGGCAATGGTGAAGCTGGAGAGCCTCCATTAGCCTCCCTGAACCGTTAGGCAAAGGTGATTTTTTCTTTCTAGCTGCAACTACCAACAGAGTAGAGCCAATGCAAGGCTACTTGAGACACTGGGAAATGGAATGTAATCAGGAAAGACTATCTCTCTGACTAGTATGAGAGCTTCATGTTTCCTGTTCAGGATCACCAACATTTCTGAGCTTGAGTCCAGTCACAAGAAGTCCTGTTTACATGCCACCAACCAACCTCAGAAACCCGTAATGTCATCTACCTTCTTGGTTTAGAGATAATTTTAGCTTTCTTTCTTCTCAACATCTAATATCACCTCTCTGTTTCCATGTCTTTCTTACACTTGGAGGAGTGAGAAACTTTTTGAAGTAGAGGAAATACATGGAAGTAACACCATTTCCCCTGACAGTCAAGTAGTCCATGAGAAATTAGCAGTCACTCCCCAGATTGTACCACCAAATGCACAAGAAATTCTTTTTTTGTTTCAGTTTATAGTATTCACTTCCCAGTGTCTCAATAAAGACCCCATCTACCATGTCTATGGCCTGTTTCCCAATAGGGATGTCTCTTTTTATGAGAATCTCAATGTCTTATAAACATTCCTCTCTTTGTCCATTAAGACTTTGATAATTTTCTCCCTTACATGGGAATTTCTCCCAGAAAAGAAATACATCCTAAACTCACTGAGTTCACTGGTTTGTTGATAAATTAATTTGGGGGGTTTAATACTAGAAACCATATCAGAATTACTATCCCCAATATTCCTTTCAGAAAGACTGAAGACTGGAGAAAAAGTCAATCACTACATCTGCACTTGTAATAGTTTGAGTTCAGTTCCTATTTCCTTCCATTTGAGTAATACTTACACCTTTCAGGTACTGAAGATTTAATAGTAATAAATGTAAATACTGTGAAGTATGAGTGATTTTACAATGAACATACAATTTGGGGGGAAATTTAGCATGGGAATGTTTTTATGAAAAATGTGAAAAAACAATCATTATTTTGATTCTGCTTACTTACGGTTTGTGGGAACTCTACAAGAGTACTGATTGTGTGATTATTTGGGATAAATAAGATGTTTTTGAAATACCTGTCTTCAAGAGAACAGTTTTAACACTTTTCTAAATTGAAATCTTTTGAGGCAAGCTTAAGGCATCAACACATTGTTGCTGAGTAAGCTGAGTTGAATTAGGGCACATTATTTCCAAACAGGTCATGAGAAATGAACAGAGACGGTGACATTTGCATAGCTACTCTTTTGGTAGGCACTTCTTTCTTGAGATGACTCCATGCACAAATATAACAGGGATCATTGTGAGCGACACTAACACAGCCACCAAGTTTTTTGGTTTATCGATAAATCAATTTAGGGGCTTTAATACCAAAAAGGATAACATACTATAAACATATTATAAATCTTTGTTTTCAACAATGCAAACTGAGGTGCTTCAGTTTGTTTTTTGGAAACCTCTTTCTCATGGTGAAATGACAGAGAGCAAGAATCATATAACAGAAAGAATACTTTTGTGTTTATTCCCATAAGACTTTATTTCATAAGATTGTCACTTACCAAAGACTACTTTCAGATTCTTCTTTGAGAAGGTTTCTTTCAATTTTCTTTTGATTAGCTTAAAATTTCTTCAGGGTTGAACAAGTTCTGTTGATATATTGTGTCATGCAAAGAAAATTGCATTTGTGGTCAGAAAATGATGATTTTAGACCTATTCTGATTGACTCTTTGGCAAATCACTTTACTTCACGAAATGTATTTCATTTTATATGAAGTAGAAATAGTTAAAATTTCCTCATAATGTTACTGTTAGTTGTAATGAGGTAAATGTGGAATTAGTTTCATAATCTAAATTGTTATATAAAAGACTTTGCAAAGGAATTGGTGATTCATTTTTAAATATAGGGGAGCACAAACATACATAAACTTTCTTTGGAGATCTGTTTTCATAAACAAATTATAAAAGGGCATCTACATTGGGGAGCTAAGGATTCTAGGGATTCATATTTTCTACAATGAGTGCAGATGTTCAATGGAAGTAGTTCAGATAATAGGCACATCACAAGAAATGAGAAGTAAGCCTGCAGTTAAGGAAGTTATGTAAACCTTGTTGCTATAGAAAGAAAATATGGCTAAGAGAAAGTCAAATGATTTGGTGGATTAAGCTTTAAAACAGAGGCATGCATTCATTCAAGTTTTGACTCTTAGCATCTATGTAGCTGCAGTCTAGCTCAGGGATGGATGGCCAGCCTCTCTTTAAGTGCCACTGATGTGAAGAGTCCAGCTGCCTGCAGAGTGAGTGTTGAATGGTATTATCATTCCAAGTCTGTAACTAAGGGATGGTGTCACTTTCGATAGAGAGGTTGAAAAAAACAGCATATATTTGGAATACTTCTGCTCCTTCCCTGAGCTGATTCTTCTTCATCTTTGCCCTCAATCCCCTCATCTGTATGGCAACATTCACAAGATTAATCACAATATAAACAAACATTTTAAATTAACAGAAAAAGACCATAACATTCACTCGACACACTTTATTGTAATCGATTTTAAGAATAGGAAATAATCATAAATGAATTTTTAACTCTGACTTGCTGAGAACAACATCCAGTTGAGAATCACAGAAGGGTACCACATGAAGTGGATTTTCAGCATGAGGAGGCTTTTTATCTCTTCTAGGTTCTTGTTTATATAATTTTGAGGAAATTGCAGGAAAAGTCAAACGAGCAGCCTGGTCTTTCCTGGTAGTGCTGAGATCCTCCAGTACACAATAAGCTCTTTCTTTTCCTGAGGATACTGAACTTGCTCTCAGGATTTATCAACAGAAAACAGGCCGTGAGTCCTGTGACAGCAGGAAGTATGGGGAAGTGGCAGAAGGGTGATCAAAAGCTTTTATTTTGAGGATGCAAACAGATTATGAATACACTAGGAGAGCCTAGTAGGTTGTCTCAGGGCCAGCTTTAGTATTTGGGACTCACATTCTTTGTAGAGAGATTCTTAAAGTTTTTGAAGACTACAAACAGCAGGATCATCTGACTTAAAATGTACATGACTTTTGTACATGCTTCATTGCATGAATAGATTTTTAGGCTCTAATAATATCTACTATTATTCTACCAATATCATTATTATATATTTTTTCTTTTTCACATTTAATATACATTAACCAAACTATGTAACAAAGCCTCTTTACATTTGTAGGACAGTTTTTTCCCCTTTTCTTTTCCTTTGTGTAACGCTAACTTAGAACTCAGTGGGAGAGAGAGAAGATCCCCAATTCACTGTTGGTAGCTTCTTTTGATCTTCCTCAAGCTGCCAGTAATAAAATCCTATAAGAGGACTTCCGCCAAGATGGCCAAATAAGAACAGCTAGCTATGCAGAAAGCAAGTGATCTCCTCTTTTCCAGCCGAGGTACCAGGTTCATCTCAATGTAACTGTTTGGACAGTGAGTGTAGCAAACTGAGGCAGGGTGGGGCGCGGCCTAACCGGGGAAGTGCAACAGGACGGAGGACACCCCTCCTACCCAACTGAGACCATCGGGGACTCTTCTGGCCGCTCTGGCGCTGGGGCTCGCAGGCTACACTTCTCCTGTGGTCTTTGCAGCCCACACGCCGGGAGTTTCCCCCTGGGCTGACAGGCGCCGTGGGTTTCCAGCGCAAATCTGAGCGGCTGTTCTGGCTGGAGCCTGGAGCCTCTGCAAGACAGAGCCACCCGTGCCCCTGAGAGAAAGGGGGCTGAAGACGGGGAGCCAGGTGATCTGCCTTGGCAGGTCCCACCCCCACAGAGACCAGCAAACTGGATCCCCTGGCTTGGGATTTTCGCAGCCAGCACAGCTGTTTGAGCTCACCCAGGACAGTCGAGCTCGGTGGTGGGAAAGGCCTCTGCCATTACAGAGGCAGTTGTCATTACCAAGGTCTTCCACCATCATGGAGGCAGTTCTTTTTTTTTTTTTCCATTTATTTTGTTGCATTTTAGGTTTTGGGGTACATGTGAAGAACATGCAAGATTGTTGCATAGGTACACATGTGGCAGTGTGATTTGCTGCCTTCCTCCCCATCACCTACATCTGGCATCTCTCCCCTTGCTATCTCTCCCCAACTCCCCACCCCCCACCGTCCCTCCCCTATTTCCCCCCAACTGACCCCAGTGTGTGATGCTCCCCTCCCTGTGTCCATGTGCTCTCATTGTTCAACACCCACCTATGAGTGAGAACATGCGGTGTTTGATCTGCTCTTGTGTCAGTTTGCTGAGAATGACGGTTTCCAGGTTCATCCATGTCCCTACAAAGGACACAAACTCATCGTTTTTGATGGCTGCATAATATTCCATGGTGTATATGTGCCACATTTTCCCTGTCCAGTCTATCATTGATGGGCATTTGGGTTGGTTCCAGGTCTTTGCTATTGTAAACAGTGCTGCAATGAACATTCGTGTGCACGTGTCCTTATAGTAGAATGATTTATAATCCTTTGGCTATATACCCAGTAATGGGATTGCTGGGTCAAATGGAATTTCTATTTCTAGGTCCCTGGGGAATCGCCACACTGTCTTCCACAATGGTTGAACTAATTTACACTCCCACCAACAGTGTAAAAGTGTTCCTATTTCTCCACAGCCTCTCCAGTATCTGTTGTCTCCAGATTTTTTAATGATCGCAATTGTAACTGGCCTTACTTGTGTAAACAAAAGCACAAGGAAGTTTACACAGCAGCTGGGCGGAGCCTGGTGCAGCTCAGCAGTGCCTCTGCAGGCAGATTGTGACTAGACTCCCTCCTTGCTGAGCAGGACATCTCCGAAAAAAGGCAACACCCCATCAGGGACATAAATAAAGCCCCACCTTCCCGGAACAGAGCACCTGGGAAAACAAGCGGTTGTGAGTTCCAGTTCAGCAGACTTAAACGTCCATGCCCAGCAGCTCTGAAGGGAGCAGCGGAGTTCACAGCATAGAACTTGAGCTCTGATGAGAAACAGACTGCCTCCTCCAGTGGCTCCCTGACCCCCATTTATCCTAAGAGACACTTCATGCAGGAGAGCTCTGGCTGACACCTGGCAGGTATAAGATGAAATAAAAAATGATAAAGGTATAAGAAAATAAATAAAATAATATATTGTAAGAAACAAGACCTGAACTGCGAACTGAGAAAAACACGGTACAGTGAAATATAAAGTGTGACATTTTGCCTAGCTAGAAGCTTATGTGAACTTGAAAGCTGAAAAAAAAAGAGAAGAGAGTATTATTTTAAAAGTGCGGATACGTTTTATGGACTTTTTTTCTATTGCTATTTGATCAGTTTACTGTTGAGAAGTATTAAAAAAATAGACAAATGGGATTAAAATCTTTTTCACATATTCAGGGTCTGGAAGGTTGTATATGTCAAAAAATATAAGTGTTAAAATGAATCATCATTATCAAAAGTAAAAATACTTTTGACATCATAGACCACACACACACATTAGTCTTTCTCAGTATACTTCAATGTGGAAAATAGTTCAGAAGATTCCAGAAGCAACTTAACTATGAACATATTTGATTAGAAGAAGCATTTCTAATTTGTGTTCTAATTTGAACCTATAATTGTAATAATTTAGTTTGAGTCTTCTTGGTTTACTGCATGTCCTTAACAAATTATTTTCTCATGATTCTTATGGAAGTGAACTTCAACCAATTACTGAATATAGCAGGTATATATTTTACATAGGGCCAAAAATGTGTAATTTTGCATTCTATTCATATATATTTGTAGGTAGAGTGGGCTCGGGAAACAGCTTACTTATTAAGGTATTGGTAAACTAGGTTTAATGCCAATTAAACATTCTATTTAACAAATACTGATTTTTAAAGACCTATCTGTTTTGTGGCATAACTTCAGTTTTTATTCTTGTTTTTCCTTGATAATTACAAGATTTGTATAATTGCTATATTTGCCTACAACATTGAAAATAATACATTTAAAACATATATGCAACTACAATGTATATGTGTGTTTTTGTGTGTGTGCATGTGTGTGTGTGTGTGTGTATCCTGAAGTAGATTAGCATGCCACAAAATGGTATTCTCCTTATTCCACCCTCTTTATAATTAACCAATCACATAGAATAATCAGATTCTTCTCAATTTCTGGATAACCATTCTGTTTTTATGTTTTTCCCATTAAAAGGAAAATAAAACATACTAATTCTTACTTTGTCTCTTTTAAACTTTTATTTTAACAATTATACTACTGTTGTAGAATATTAAGGAATGCTAGCTTGTGTGAATCTGGGATTTCTCTTAATAAGTAACATGGTACTTTCAAAATAACACGAGCTCACAAAATATTATTTACCATTTCTTCTTTGCTGTCAGTTTGTAGCAGTGTGGAGCCTTCCTTTAAACAATTCTTTTGACTGGTGTGCCAAATTTTCCAGTTTTTGGAGACATAGTAACACTTTTCTAAATTCTGAATCCAATTGTCTGGACAAGAGCTACCGTTATGAGCATGAATATTAATATTTGACTTTATTATCCTCATTGTAAAATATTAGCAGCGTATCTCCCATTGTATTACACCCAGTGAGGCTGAACCCCATAACAGAATGATTCACATGTTGCAGCACTTATCAATTTTAGCTTCTTTGAAGCTGAATATAGTAAGATTTATGTAATAATTTCCACCTGCATGGACTTTTAACTTAGTTTAAGATAAAATTAGTTTGCAGATATCTTTACCAAAATGTTTCCTCGTCTATAAAAATTCATCTGATTATTCCAGTTGTATCAATCTTTCCTTTCATTGAATTTTCATCATTTATAGTGTTCACCTGTTTTCTTACTGTTTCATGTTGGGCACTCTTACTGTTTCAATTTAGCTGGAAATGTACTAGACCATTGGGTGGGTTCAATACTAAACCTTGAATTTATGTTTAAATTCTGAGAGTTAAACAAGAAAATATTTCATATATAATGGAGAAAACAAGTAAGTCACCTTAAGGAGTGATTTGAAAACATGCTGGTGAGGAAAAATTGGAGAAGAACATAAATGAACATTATGCTTATGTGAGGACTCTGATTTAACCAAGAAATAAGTCTTCATCAGTTTTATGAAACCTGTCTTAAGAAGACATATCTTCATAAAAGAAGGATGATCAAATGTATAAAAGGGGAAGCAAAGAGCAAGAATTTGACTAAGTGGTTCTGGCATAGGTTAATAGAAGGAAAGACACAGAAACTACACAACCATGGTTTCTAGACAGGCCCTCTATTTAGGGTAGAAAGTAATTCATCAGTAGCTTTCAAGGGCCAGATGTTGAGTTTAAAGCTCTTCAATATCTTTTGTTTGGAATCCCTGCTAACCAATATCCTGAACATTGTTACAGCATAAATAATGCAGCTAATGGTATTTGTGGGACTGGAGAACATGTTGGATTCGTAGGTCTCCAAACTGGATATTGTCACTGTATTCAAGGTTGATGGCTCAGAGGTTGGCCTCACTCAAGCTTGCAATGACCTGCTACATACAGAAACATTGTTGGGCACACAGTGATTCTCCAAACATTTACTTGATTAAATTTTAATAAGAAGGAACTATGATTGGTTTTTGACATCTCTAATTGGCAATTATGTAAATGGTATCCACAACAGGAAAATTACTTTACTAAATTATATGCACATGCATTATGAAATGCCAATTAAGTAATCTTAGAATACATAACAAACTATATGACAGGTAGAAATAGACTGCTTTTAGGTTTAAAATACTTGTAGGGCATCTAAAAGATTAAACTAGAGTAACTTCATAGAATTTTTAAAAAGAGCCCAGCCCTGCATTTTTATAAGAATTTTGTGGTAAATACTCCTATTTTCAAAATGAACTTTTCTGCTCAAAGCTATTTAAACTTGACTCTAAAGCAATGTCTAAAGTAGATGTATTAGGAAATTTGGAGATAGAATTAAAAATGCACTGTGGGTGACGGAAAATCCGCCAGGGAGTCTTGGCCAGCAAGAGGGTCCCGACCTGAAAGAGGGGGTGCGCAGAAATAAAGAGAGACAGAATAGCTGGGGTCTGGAGGACTGAAAAGGCAACGCCTAAACAGCGAATTTATTTTTGTCCAGGGTCTCAATATATACCTTAAGATCAAAGGTGTTTACACAATCAACAATAAGAAGAATGGAAATTTACAAAATATAGGATCACGAAAACAATCTTAAGTATGACATTCAAGGATCATAAAAGTGGGCAGGTGGTATGCTTTATCTGTTTTTACCAAAACACACTTGTGAATAACAATACCCAAGAGTCACAAGCTAAGAAATAAAGTCATTATCTAGGGTTCAAGGTGGTCATGCAGATAAGGTAAAACTTCTTGAAAAGTAAAGTCGTAAAGGTCATGCAGAGGCCTACTGGAGACATAATGTCTGACAAAACCACATGACCCTTGCCCAAGCAGCATTGTAGTCAGAAGTAGAAACCTTTGCAACATCAGTCATTTCTTAGTTCCTTCTTTCCCATAGCTCGACTGCCTCCAGCAGGAAACTGTGTTTTGGGCTCAAGCTCACCATCTGGTGAGGCCCACACATTAGGGGGCCTTACACGGGAGTGATCCCCACAATGCACATGACTGGATAAAACAAAAATGTGTGATTTTTCTTTTTTCCTTTGTGTGTGTGTGTGTGTGTGGTTTTTTTTTTTAAGACAGAGTCTCACTCTGTTGCCCAGGCTGGAGCAGAGTGTAGTGGCGCAATCCCAGCTCACTGCAGCCTCCGCCTCCTGGGTTCAAGCAATTCTCCTGCCTCAGCCTTCTGAGTAGCTGGGACTATAGGCATCCACCACCATGCCTGGCTAATTTTTGTATTGTTAGTAGAGATGGAGTTTCACCATATTGGCCAGGCTGATCTCGAACTCCTGACCTTGTGATCTGCCTGCCTCTGCCTCTGAAAGTGCTGGGGCCACCACACCCAGACAATTTTTCTAAATCTGATATACTAATTGCACACATACCTCCTTGATATTTGACTGTACATTATCTTTACTTGTATTTTTTTGAAAGCTTAGTGTTTTCCACATACTATTGGAGATTATAAATAAGATTGAACTAACGAGTGACCAAAATTATGTTCCTTATAAAATCTTGACTAACCATTTTGTTGAGCACCAAATGTGTGTCACTGTTTCTTTTGAAGTATTGGTGCATATAATTAGATCTGCAGAGTGGAAACTGATTCTGTATAAATTACCTGACCTGAAAGAGTTTTGCATCAAGGTCTGACATTTCATCTGAAGGGCATGGCTTCTTGTCCACTGTGTGAAGGTTATGAGTGCACTGTCTTGGATGAGCTTTTCTTGTTGCTGCATTGTAATAGTGAACACCTAAAACACTTCAAACAATAGCAATCATTTCTAATAAAATACTGACATTGTATAACAAGACAATCCATCAACACAGACTACAGAGAAGTACAAATTATTGATTATTTTCAAGACAATTTTGTATAACTTCAGGTTTTTGCTTAAAATTTACATTGTCCAAGAATCAAAAGCTACAAAGAATGTGGAGCAATAAGTCTCTTTGCACCCGCTTCTTGATTCACCCAATTTCACTCCCCAAAGCAGCCAAATTTAACAATTTCGTTTTTATTCTTCAGGAGATATTCTGATTTTTACAAATAAAATGAAAATAAATGAATATAAAATCCCTTTTCTCCCCTTTACACAAATGGTAACAAAATGTTTACATGGTTTTGCACTTTTTATTTAATCACTTAATATATATATTTGAACACAGTTCCCATATCAGCACATAGACAGTTTTCTTATTCATTCCAAGTATATAGAATTTCATTATATGAATGCATCATAATTTATTTTAGTAGTTTTTATTGCCTTTTAGACTGTTATCTTTTGGTATTACAGCAAGAAATATGGTATAAAGAACCTTAGTCATAATGTCACCCATGTAAAAATATACTGTTAAGGTAAGTTTCTAGGTCAAAATTCTAAATTATATTAGGCATATTTAAAAATATCTACTATCTACTATCCATAAGTAATGTTGCAAATGACATATCATTTGCGTCTGCCTTTATCTTTTTATGTTTGTGGTTGAAACTCACATTTATATAAACAAATGTCAGATGTATTTCCTTTTCTATGATGTCTATGATTTTATTTTTTGTCATTTTCCCCTGTTGAGCTTCTTGTCTTTTCCTTGTTGTTTTATTGTGCTGGGGCATTAATTACAGCAGACCTAAAATCATCCTGAGCAGTGTTTTTAAAGCTCCCACATGGCATTGACCTCCAGACAAGCCTGAAGCATACTGATTCATAGTGTAGATTTGTAATCACGAGTCTGAGAATTTTGAGGTCATATACTAGCTTGTTAGCATTGTTTATTTTTGACAATGTGATTGATGCTTTTCCCTGGTACAGTGAGATCCAGAAAGAACTCTCCTGCTGCGTCTGGTTTCCTAGCAGGAATATGCCTATGTGATCAGCAAAATGTAAAAATTCCCAACTGAGACTCTATTTTGACTCCCAGTGTTTCCTGATTCAAGCAAGAAATGAAGTCCTGAAAGGACACTTGCTGAGTGAAGAACACGTGACTGCACCTGACTTCTCCAGGCTGCTTCTTGTGACTTTATCTGATGCATATCCTTTAATACTATTGCTAAACTGTATGCTTATCTTGTATTAAACTGTATTTTTAAGCACTGCCATCTTTGGTTCAATGAGTCTTTTTTAGCAACCAGCCCTATTATCAGATACTGTTAGTGCACTTTTCCATTGATATTGGTGAAGTTAGAGTTTTGGATGATATGAGCTACCATTGCATATTCCCAGTTTGTCTTTTGACTTTGCTTGTGGTCATTTATTGCACAGAGATTCGTGATTTTTTGGGTTATTTTTAGTAAAAGAGTATTATATGTGAAATTGACAAGTATATTTTTACATTTACATTTTGATGTAGCCAAAATGTCTGTTGTTCTAAATTAAAAGATATGACTTCAACATTTTTCTCCCAAATGGCTAAATAGTTGTGTCATATTATTAAATAACTCCCCTCTTATCTTTTAATTGCTATCTTTAACTTACTATAAATTTCTAATAAACTATTTGGTATATTTTAGTGTTATTTATATTAAATCTATTTACTTAGTTATTCATATGTTATCACCACATGCCCTTAATCACTTTAGCTTTATAATTTACTTCAATATCTCATACTTTACTACTATTTTATGTTTTTCTTTTTTATTATTCTGGTTAGCTTATTAAGCCACTTTTTAAAAAATAAATTTTATTGTGAAGCATCAATTTCTATTTTAGTATTTTTCTTAACATAGATATTGATTTTCTTTATCCTGTTTGATAAAGAAATAGAAATTATCTTACAGAATTTCTTGAACTTCTGGCTTTATATTTTTAATAAACTTTGAACAAGTTTTATCCAAAGATCTTATAATATTCCTTTTCTCTAATTTTCTGCCTTCACCTTTGGATCATCTATTACACATATGCCAATCTTTCTCATGTATACTTTGTGTCTCTCACCCACTTTCTATACTTTGCCATCTTTTCACAAGTCCTTTTTAAATTTCTGTATATTACGTCTGCTTTATCATCTATTTTACTAATTTAGCCTTCATCTGGATAGCTTTATTCAATTCTTTGAGGGGGAAGGAGGGTAGAGCAGTTCTTGGCTGCTGCAATTTGTTAAAGCTTTATCGAGGTATACAACTACATGCATAGTTTGATACATTTTCATGGATATGTTCATGAAGTAAATCATCTTCATAATCTAGATAATGAGCATATCCATCATGCAACCAGTTGTATGAGCTTATTTTAAAAATTTTTACCATCTTGCTCAGGATGGTCTTAAACTTCTGGGATCAAAGGATGCCAAATTTCTGGGATTACAGGAGTGAGCCACCACACTTGGCCTGTAACTTTCTTTTTATCTTTTTCCTAATGTCTTTTGCATAGTATGTGTTTTTTGTTTTATGAGGTCCACTAGTTTATCAACTTTTCCTCCCTTTTTTACATTTCTAACTTTTATTTTAAGTTCAGGGTTACATATGCAGGATATGCAGGTTTGTAACATAGGTAAACATGTGCCATCATGATTTGCTGCACAGATCATTCCATCACTTCTGTATTAAGCCCAGCATCCATCAGGTATTCTTGCTGATGCTCTCCCTCCTCTCACCCCCTACCCTCCAACAGGCCTAGTGTGTGTTGTTCCCCACAATGTGTCCATGTGTTCTCATCATTCAACTCCCACTTATAAGTGAGAACAGGTGGTATTTGGTTTTCTGTTCCTGAATTAGTTTGCTGAGGATAATGGCTTCCAGGTCTATCTGTGTCCTGGCAAAGGACATGATCTTGTTCCTCTTTTTGGTTGCACGATATTCCATGGTGCCATATTTTCTTTATCCAGTCCATCATTGATGGGAATTTAGGTTAATTCCATATCTTTGCTATTGAGAATGGTGCTGCAATGAATATATGTATACAGGTTTTTTTTTTTTTAATAATAAAATGATTTATATTCCTTTGGGCATATGCCCAGTAATAGGATTGCTGGATTGAATAGTATTTCTGCCACTAGATCTTTGAGGAAATGCCACACTGTCCTCCACAATGGTTAAAATAATCTATCCTCTCACCAACAGCTTAAAAGCATTATTTTCCTCTGCAACCTTGCCAGCATCTGTTGCTTTTGGCTTTTTAATAATAGTCATTCTGACTGATGTAAAATGGTATCTCAAGGTGGTTTTGATTTGCATTTCTGTAATGATCAGTGATGTTGAGCTTTTTTATATATATTTGCTGGCTGCATGTATGTCTTCTTTTTAGAAGTGTCTGTTCATGTCATTTGCCCGTGTTTTAATGGGGTTCTTTGGGTTTTATTTTCTTGTAAATTTGTTTAAGTTCCTTATAGATGCTAGATATTAGATCCTTGTTAGATGAGTAGATTGCAAAATTTTATCCCATTCTGTAGGTTGTCTGTTTACTCTGCTGATAGTTTCTTTTGCTGTGCAGAAGCCCTTTAGTTTGATCTTATTTGTAAAATTTGTGCCTTTTCTTGCGATTGCTTTTGGCATCTTTGTCATGAAATCTTCTCCCCTGCCTATGTCCAGAATATTATTGCCTATGTTTTCTTCCAGGGTTTTTACAGGGTTTTACATTTAAATCTTTAATACGTCTTGAGTTGATTTTTGTATAAGTGCAAGGAAGGGGTACAATTTCAATTTTCTGTACATAGCTAGTCAGTTCTCGCAGTACCACTTATTAAACAGGAAATCTTACCCATTGCTTGTTTAGTTAGGTTTGTCGATGATCAGATGGTTGTAAGTATGTGGTCTTATTTCTGGGCTCTCTACTCTGTTCCATTTGGTCTATGTATCTGTTATTGTACCAGTAGCATGCTGTTTTGGTTGCTGTAGCCCTGTAGTATAGTTTGAAGTAGGGTAGAGTGATGCCTATAGCTTTGTTCCTTTTGCTTAGCGTTGCCTTGGTTATTTGGGCTCATCTTTGGTTCCATATGAATTTTAAAATATTTTTTTCTAATTCTGTGAAGAATGTCAATGGCCAGTTAATGGGAATAGCATTGAATCTATAAATTGCTTTGGGCAATGTGGTCATTTTTATGATATTGATTTTTCCTATCCATGATAGGAAGATATATTTCTTCGAGTAGATACCCAGTAACGGGTATATGAGCATAGAATGTTTTTACATTTGTTTGTGTCATCTCTGATTTCTCTGAGCCATGGCTTGTAGATCTCCTTGAAGGGGTACTTCACTTCCCTTGTTAGCTGTATTCCTAGATATTTTATTCTTATTGTGGCAATTGTGAGTGGGAGTTCATCCCTGCTTTGTCTCCTGGCTTGCCTATAATTGATGTATAGGAATGGTAGCAATTTTTGCACATTCCTTTTGTGTCCTGAGACTTTGCTGAAGTTGCTTATCGGCTTAAAAAGCTTTTAGGCTGAGATGATGGGGTTTTCTAGATACAGGATCACATCATCTGCAAACAGAGAAAGTTTGACTTCCTTTCTTTCTATTTGAATATCTTTCATTTCTTTCTCTTGGCTGATTGCACTAGCCAGAACTTTTGATACTACATTGAATAGGAGTGGTAAGGGAGGGAATCCTTGTCTTGTGTCAATTTTTTCAAGTGGAATGCCCAGCTTTTGCCCATTCAGTATGATATTGGCTATGGGTTTGACACAGATGGTTCTTATTATTGTGAGGCATGTACTTCATATCTAGTTTACTGAGGGCATTTAACATGAAGACATATGGAATTTTCTCAAAAGCTCTTTCTCCATCTATTGCGATAATCATGTAGTTTTCGGCTTTAGTTCCATATATGTAATGAATCACATTTATTGATTTGTGTGTATTGAACCAAACTTGCATCCTGGGGATGAAGCCTACTTGATTCTGGTGGATAAGCTTTTTGATGTGCTGCTGTATTGGGTTTGCTTTTGTTGAGGACTTTTGCATCAGTGTTCATCAGGGATATTGGCATGAAGTTTTTTGTTTGTTTGGTTTTATCTCTGCCAGATTTTGGTACTGATGTAATGCTAGCCTCATGGAGTGAGTTGGGGAGGAGTCCCTCCTTTTTAATTACTTGAGATAGTTTTAGAAGGAATGGTGCCAGGTCTTCTTTGTTCCTTTGGTAGAATTCAATTGTGAATCTGTCTAGTTCCGCTTTTTTTTTTTTTAATTGGCATGTTATCACTTCCTCAATCTCAGAAGTTATTCTGGGACTCAATTTCTTCCTAGTTGAATCTTGGGAGGGTGTATGCATCCATTTCTTCTAGATTGTCTAGTTTATGTGCATAGAGGTGATTACAGTTTTCTCTGATGGTTATTTGTATTTCCCTGAGGACAGTGGTAATATCCCCCTTATCATTTCTGATTGTGTTTATTTGAATCTTCTCTCTTTTTTTTCTTTATTAGTCTAGTTAGTGGTCTACTTTATTAACTTTTCCAAAAGCCCAACTCCTGGATTAGTTGATGTTTTTAAGGGTTTATTATGTCTCTATGTCCTTCAGATTAGCTCTCATCTTAGTTCTTTTCTTTGGCAAGCATTGGGTTTTGTTTGCTCTTGGTTCTCTAGTTTTTTTAGTTGTGATATTAGGTTGTTAACTTTGGATGTTTCTAGCTTTCTGACGTGGGCATTCAGTGTTATAAATTTCCCTCTTAGCTCTGTTTCAGCTATGTCTCAGAGATTCTAGTACATTGTAGATTTGTTCTCATTAGTTTCAGAGAGCTTCTTGATTTCTACCTTGACTTCATTATTTATCCAAGAATCATTCAGGAACAGGTTGTTCAATTTTATTTACTGATAGCCTAGAGGAAGATAAAGATTCAAGCATCTTTGAGTGTTATTGCACAAAGCTTTAAGAGTTACACCTATTTATTGAGCATGTATTACATACTTGGTATTCCGATCAATACTTTATATAATCATATTAAATGAGCTTCATAATTAACTTATGAGCAAGGTAATAATATTAAACCCATTTCAAAGATGAGAAAATAGAGTTTTAAAGACATTAAATTACTTATCTCAAGCCACATAGAGAGCAAGTTCTAAAATAGTGATAGTTCTCTAACTGTATTAAAGGCTACTTGTACAAGAATTATGTCATGGTGCTTGTAAAAACCCAGGTCTCTGTGTCTGCTCAGCATTCTGAGTAACATCAGTATTTATGTTTGAATATCCCTGTGTTTTTACCAGAGTCTCAGTTGAGGTGTTTGAGAACTATGTCCACAAATTGTATTCACTACTTAAAGAAGGGAAGCTATGGGAAAGAAATGCAATTTTTGCCTATTATCCTGTGAAAGGGTGCCTTTCCACATATTCTATAAGTACTTCGTGAGTTACTCAGCAAAAATCAAGCGTAGAACTGTTAGGAAAATGCTGGATAAAGCAGTTTTACTTGTCCTTCTGTCTAGTAGCCTCTGAAACTTGTTAAGCATTTGTTCATCTTACAAACACCATGAGTTTTCTTGCAAACTTTCTTTTTCCTCTCCAGCACAAAAAATTACTACTGTTGAATCTAACCATAGGTAGACTTGGAATAGTCATTGTATTTGTGTAATGCTTTAATGATTGAATATTTTTCTCACAATCTTTTACAATGAGAAACAAATATCTCTTTGTTTCCTGTGAGCCAAGGTCTGGAGCCGGTGCTCGTAATAGAATAGTGAATGGGGAAGCCATAGTGTTTGCTTTCATGGAGTTTCTGGTACGGTTCGTCCTCTAAAGACTTATTTTACGTTGTAGAACTGTGAGGTATAAAACATAGGTGTTATGATTTCTATTTTAAATATGAGAAAAGGGAAGTTAAAGAGGCTGTGAAACTGGTTCTTGATTGTCATTTAGTTAATTGACATCTAAATTATTCTACTGATTCTAAGTTTAATATTCTTTTGCTATCTTTCATGGTCTTTCAAACCTAGGTATTTTGTACAGATTTCAAACACAGGTATTTTGCACAACTTAAGTCAATTAAGCCCTAACCTATATTGCACTATTTTAATTTTATATGTGTACATCTGAAGATGCAGTAAATTTTACTATGTTTATGTAATTAGAAATGGAGGACGGCCGGGCGCGGTGGCTCACGCCTATAATCCCAGCACTTTGGGAGGCTCAGGCAGGTGGATCAAGAGGTCAAGAGATCGAGACCATCCTGGTCAACATGGTGAAACCCCATCTCTACTAAAAATACAAAAATTAGCTGGGCATGGTGAAGCGTGCCTGTAGTCCCAGCTACTCGGGAGGCTGAGGCAGGAGAATTGCTTGAAACCAGGAGGCGGAGGTTGCAGTGAGCCGAGATCGTGCCATTGCACTCCAGCCTGGGTAACAAGAGTGAAACTCTGTCTCAAAAAAAAAAAAAAAAAAAAAAAAAAAAAAAAAAAAAAAAAAAAAAAAAAAAAAAAAAGAAAGAAATGGAGGACAAGAAGAAAGAAAATTAAAGGAAAATAGAATAATTAGGAAGCAAATGATAAACTCATGATGGGTTCTGTATATTCAAAGAAGGGACTAGGTAACTCTGATAGAAAAGATAATATTAAAAATAACTTCAAGGATAAGGGAGAAATAAGCATTTCTCAGCTACTGATTCATTCATACATATCTTTTATTGTACAATCAAGTCTTTATTCGTGTTGTCTTGCCCATCTGTTTGCATTAAGGTAGTTCGTCCACATTGGCCTTGCCAGCCTTCCTCTCACACATTAAATAATGTTTGTTCTCACAGAAGGTAGGGTGCATTTTCCCATTATGAAAATAAGCGCAATTCATATTTTCTTTTCCATCTTCCAAAAGCTCAAACCTGTGAATGGGAAAGTTAGAATAAATTCCTTTGAAAATTAAGCAAACAATCTGTAATCAAACTCTGTGTGTAGTATTTTGATGCGCAAAATAGAGACTCTGGGGAAAATAGGGAAAAAAAAGAATCTCCTTGTTGAGAAACTTCCAACCTGCTTGGCAGTACAAGGTATGTATCTTTAAAAAGCCCAATAGCAATTTCATGTAGCATAAGATTAAGGAGCAAGAGAAAACTAGGTAAAATAGAAGCCCTGAAGAAGTGATGGAAATGGCTCCAAAATAATGGGAAAATGCATTATCTACAAGATCAGACTTTAGTTTGGTATTAATGGAAGGGCAGGACTTAGATAAACAGGAAATGGAAGAGCGCTATGAGGCAAGTAGCTGCAATGGATGGCAATACACTCATAGAAAAGTGAGCTGATTCAGTATTTTTGAACTGAGGATTTGTGTTACAGGGTAGATGACTTAACACAGCAAGCTGTATTGTATTTGCCGGTTAACTTACATTTATTTCTTTCTAAACTGCTTATGATGAGAGGACAAGGAATAGGTATTTATTAGTTTACTTGGAAAATATCTACAGAACTATGTGCAAAGATGTTCTATGTGCCGAGGATACACTGATAAAGACAAGAAAGCTAACATCTTTCTTGTTGGGGAACTTTCATTTCAGTGGGGCGATACCAGTAAGAAGCCCAAAAAAATAGACAAGAAAAATTCAGACAGTGGTAAGAGTTACAAAGATACAAAACAGTGGTAGACCATATGGATGTGAGTTTAAGGTAGGCTAATTTAGTTTGGGAAATGTTCACCTTATTGAAGAAATGATGTTTGAATAGAGACTTGAGTCTCTGTGAGGGATGGTCATGGAGTTGTGGAGGCAGAGCATTCTAGAAGAAGGAAGTAGCAAGACAAAAGCTTTAAGGTAACAAAACAAGTTTGATCTGTTGGAAGAATGGAAAGAACACTAATTTGCCTGCAATATTGTGAATGAGGCAGCAAGCAATAGGAGACAAAGCCCAAGATCTGTGAAGAGGCTTGCGTGCAGTTGTAGTATCTTCAGATCCTACCTATAGTAAATACTTAATAAATATTTGTTTAAAAATTTAATTAATAATTTGACTAATGATAAGATTATAAATTTTGGTTGTCAGTTTAAATTTTAATTCAAGAGAGACTGCAGTTTTGATATACAGGATGAACAAAAGATGTCGAGACTGGAGAACAGAAAGCCATATAGGAAGCAATTCAACGCTTAATGCAATTAGTCCCTTTGCCTGGATTGTTTGTAGAATGATGAAGCTTCATTAATGAACATTGGAATTATCTTGTGAAATGCAATGTATTTAATTTTGGGGGACTCCTAGAATAGAAGAGTAAGCAAAATGATACTGAAAACTCAAAAGGACTCTCAAGGTAACAATTTTCAACTGTAAAATAATGAGGATGAAATTTTGTTTTAAAAATATGTGAAGATAATCAGAGCAAGCAAAACACAAAAACACACACACACATGTGCATGCACACACACATACATACACACATACATGCAACAGTGTTCTATGATAAAGTTGAATGTAGAAAGAAATGGGAATAATATCATAGATAAAGGTGGATTGTGGCTTAGATAAAAAGCAAAAAAAAAATGAGAGAGAGGGGAAAGTAAAATTGTCTTATGACCAGTTCTCGCTTGTTTGAATTAGGGGGTAAGTGACTCCCCTGCTGCTTACATACCCATAGTAGTGACTTGGACTGAGAGGAAAGGGAATCTCAAGAATAAGAGTTCTAGTACTGCCTCCTATTCTAAGTGTCCAGTGACTCACATATTTTGTGAGAGAACTGAGCCATCCTCCCACTTCCAGACCTCATCAGACTTCTGGCGAGATAATCCGACCCAACGAATTAAACGAGTCCTGGTTTTGATGTATTCCTATTGTAAACATAAATAAACACAATGGTCAGAATCCCTCCACAGCTCTTGGTAATGATGTAAAGATAAAGCTTCATGATAAGACCTGGGACAAAAAAAGTTGGATTACATGTATATATTAATATTAATGGATTACATTTGATGTTTGAAATTGTACCAATTTGCCTTGTCTGAGAGCTTAGAAAAATTGTAGGACACAGGTAAAATTGTACACAAAATAGCTGATATTCTAATCTTCCTTTGTGTTTATAATACATATTTAGAACTTCAATCACTTGAGGATTATACTGCCAAATAGAATACCAATTATGATCCAAAGAAATAAATGTAAACAGATGAAGAAAACACAAAGAAATACATTGTTGATGAGTTCTGTATTCCTTAGAGTTAAAAGCCCCACCTGCTTTGGTTTTAAAATCAATACACTCACTCAACAAATACGTATTGGGTAACACAGGAAGTCCTCACTTAACACAATCAATTAATAGATTCTTAGAAACTGACTTAGGTGAAGCAAGGTAGAGCCAAGCCAATTTGATCACAGGCTAATAGATATAAAGAAGAGCTAAATACTTACAGCATATTTCTGGTCACAAAAGCATTACTCAGCTTGTAAGTAAAGACTCAAAATACTTCTAATAGTAAACATTGTAAAAAGTATAGAAAAAGCAAATATAAATATATATCTATAGCTTGACTATAAAATCTTACATAAGGAAGTATTTGTTTTAGCTAATTGAGTAAAGGTGTTTACGATGTCTTTCTTGAAAGAATTTATAAATAATGTACCTCTATCTTTCCCTATTTACTTTCTTCTAATTAGCAATTATCACTATCTAATATACTATATGCTATATCATTTCTTTTGTTTCTTGGCTGTTGCTTTAACTAGAATATACGCTCCTTGAGGTTAAATTTTTTTCTTTCTGTCGTATTAACTGCATATGTCCAAGTTCTGGAACAGTTTCAGCACATAGTTGTTGAATTCATGAAGGAATAGGTGAATCAATCGATCTATGAGTAACAAAATCAAATGGAGGCCAAATGTTTATATATTCTCAGATCTCCCAAATAACAANAAAAAAAAAAAAAAAAAAAAAAAAAAAAAAAAGACTTGAGCTTCTTGACAGATATGTGAGACTCACAATATCATTCCACATGAGATATTATGTGAAAGTCACCTGAGACTCTTTATTTCTTAAAACTTGAGTCACCAGGAACCTTTCTGTTATTTCCTAACATTTTCTTTAAAATATATCAACATTATATACTTCCCAATAGGAGCTGACAGATAAATTCTACCTGAAATCTAACTATACAATTTCTTTTTCTGAAAAGTTGCATGACTACTTTTAGTTATAAATCTTCAACCTGGCATCTGCCTGAACTAATACAAATTCAGGATATACATATATGTCTCAAATTAACCTCTATATAATAGAGCTGATATTTTAGAAAATTCTCTTATTTTGCTGGAGGGGAAAGAAAAGCTAATTTATTTAACTGAATATCTTCTGTATGTGTCTGATCCCACAGAAACAGCAAGTGGAGAGTGCAGAAAGTTAGAACAACACAGGACACAGATGATTATGAACATCACTGGGCTGACTCTTTATGTGTGACCCACTATGTCTTGGGCTGTCAGGAAGGGACAAGTCGATTTGACCGATCAACTCCAGCAATGTTGTAGAATATTATGACTTGATTGAATATTTGGGTTCTGTAATTCTTACTAGGTTTCATAAGGCTCGTAGATTAGTACAAACTGAGAGATGTTAAGAAAAATGTAAGAAACAAAAAGGTTCAGTGTTACATTTGAGGTTTTTCTCCCTGGCTTCCAAAATATTTGACATAAGAATCTTCTTACCTGAATGTTCTGGTTGTCAATCTTCAGGAGAGTAGAATTCATGTCAATGCAGTACTGCTTACTGTCTTCCCATGTCAAGTTGTGCTTGAAGAACCCATAGCAGCTACCTCCATAATATCTCCAGTTTGTGTCACAGGGGCTGCATTTATGATCTTCTGGGGGAACCAAGCACAGGAATGGTGTATTTTTTCTAAATTGGGCTTACATTTTCTCCACATTCAATGTTTCCTGCAGATCTGAAGACTCCCTTCAGTTACCATCAGAGAAATACTCCAGGGGTTGGAGATGAAGACATTAAAAAAACAAGACTTACTGAAAGTGCCCTTTTGCTCTGCTTGCTTTATTACATATTGGCAGAAGCGCTTTGCTAATTGTTGCAGAGCTTCTGAGAGATTTTCATTCTCATCTTGTAGATAATTTTGCTGCATGGCAGCTAGATGCAAAAAGAAAATAATAATAATATGTAATTAGAACCACATAAATGATGCAAAGATGTCATTGAATTTTCATTTCATTAACATTGCTAATATATGAAGAGTTGACTAGATACACATGATTAAATGAATGTTGAAAAGTGTGAAGGGGCTATATAAAACAAATTAAGAAACACACACAACTGACACTTGAGGGTTAATAAGTGAACTATTTGAAGGAGACAATCACAAATAAAATTCCCAACATCATTAACATGCCTGAAGCCTGTCTTCGAGAAAATGAAGACAGGCTTCTCAGCTGAGTTATAGAGGTGAATGACCTCTTATTTCCTGCTCTTGGTGTGATGTCAAACGATTCATTTAAAAATGCATACTGATTTCTTGTTATGCTTAAAGTACTTGTGATATTCAGGTAAATAATAAAGAAATACAAGATTATAAATGTAAGATTCTAAAATCTTTTGAAAAATCAACAAATATACAAAGAACAACTACACAGACTACAGTGTGCCATTGGATGGCTGTGGGATTAACAGAAAGAAGAAACGCACAATAATTGAGTAAACAAAATGGGAAAGAAACAATTTTAGGTAGGAAAAATAGAATGAGAAACATTTCAGACAGAGGAACATGGAATTTATACATGAAACTGAAAAACTCTAGTTTGGCTAGTTCTTATGATATGCAAGCTAGGAAGAGGGGGAAAAAAGTTTTAAAAAATAGTTTGGATCCATACTGAGGAGGATCTTAAAGGCCAGAAGTAGATTCTTAAAAATAACTTTTAATTAATTAAAAAACGTAAACTCTTATTTTAATCCCAAGGGAAAGGTCAGTGCTCTCTTTAATGAGATTATCTTGGCAACTCTTTGTAGGACAATTGGAGCAGTGACAGATAGACAAACAGTGACCACTGAGAAGCTTAGTGGGATATGCTGTGACCCTTCAGTATTGCCTTCCGCCAATCAAATTTTTGGCAAAGAGTCAACACTTACACCAAATCCCCAGAGCCACCAGCCCGATAACCATCCCCACGCACAGGATCAGCAGAATCAAAGCCATCACGCGCCACCAGGAGGAGGAAGCATGGCCAACTGCAGGCATACAATAAAGATATCAAGGAGCAGGCAGTATAGGCTAGCTACAGGGAAGGCTCGCCCCTGCCCCTGCCCCTGCCCCTGCCCCTGCCCCTGCCCCTGCCCCTGCCTTCTCAGGATTCTCCAAGTAATCAAAAGAGCTTCACTGGCAGATCTCTCCTGTGTTCTCCTGATCATCAACAATAAGCATGGCCCACCCCAAACAACACACCCATTCCCATCCCCAGTCGACTGTCCCTCTCCAAGCCAAAATAGTACGCTCTGTTAAGGCCTGGTATGTTTGTCTTTTTTATTTTGTTTTGTTTTATGCCCACCCATGCCATAAATAATTGCTTTAATAAACAGCAACTGGAGAATCACCCTCATTTGCTCACATTTACAAAATGAAGTTTCCAAACATTCTCTTCCCTTATCCCCTTGACTTCCATGCTCTCCAGCATTAAACTCTCAGAACCTTAATGCAATTTTCCCTGCACATATATTTGTAAATAGGTCTGTATGAGCCTAGGAAAATACTATTCAAATGTTTTAGAGCATTAACATCATTCAGGAAAAAGAAATTAAACTATATATACTATCAATAGTAGAAAAAGAAAAAATTGAATCAACTCATTATTTAAAATTAATTTCTAAATTATTGGCTCTGAGCATTCTTACCAGAGATGAGAGATGGTTTTTGAGTTTTAATATTTAAGGTAACGTATCCGTCTTCATCCTGCATGGCTTCCCAAGTACTGCAAGTGAGCTTAGAGTTCAATGACTTTGCAAAATGTAGTGTCCAACTCTTACAATTTCAACATCTGTCAGTATATGATCCTCCTGTCTCTAGTAGGGTAGAACCATGTGAGAGGGGACACATTTTTTTGCTTTGCTTTTTGTTTTCTAGGAAGCCTTTTCAGAGCTGCTCAGAGATACATGGACTCTGAACACAAAAATACAAAATAATAATAACTTGTGGTAAAGGAGTAGATAGGGTATTTGCTTCCTGTTTCCTTATCTTCAACACTAAATAAAGAGACGTTCCATATCCTTTCTAAGAAAAAATGTTCATGTTCTATCTTAGCCCTAGCTTAGTCTAAATCGTATTGCTCAAATGAAGAGATTTCTGGTGAAAATTCATGGATAGCTCACCAGCAGATATGCAGTTTATCCCATTGTGAGAAGCAAGCCTAATATAAGTGGATCTAATAGGGGCTAAATTGGATGATTCATGGTCTTGCTTTGGAAGAGAAAGAGATCATTCCTGATTATGACCTAGAATCTACCCAACTTCTTGCATATTTTATACATCATTTTTTTTTAATTTGGAGGCTCCACGTTAGGCAGGTCTGATGTTGCTTAGATTTAAGTATTAGAGGAAAACTATCAAATAAAGTAAAATACACAGAGTTAGTGACTTGATGCACTGTTCTTTAGTAGTGTTTGCGCTTTAAAGTGAGTTTCCTGAAATGGAAAACTTTTGATTTGATGAAATCACTTAATTTCAATGATAGTGGTGCTTAGATAAATATTTAAGACTGAATGGTTTCCTAGCGCCCTTTCATCACAATATAATCTGCATTGCACACATTTAACTTTATGAAATAGGCTTTTAAATTATTTTATCTTGCATTGAAAGTAGTTAAAATAACAGGCATACAAAGCTAGTTGATGTGTTTATTGTAGAAATACCTGGGAGGATGTTGTCTATTTGCCATGGAGTAGCTCTCACATAGCTTTACAGCAGATTTTTATTTTTGTTAAATTGCCATGACTAGTGAAGCTTTAAGTAGTAGTCATTTACCTTATAAGTCATCTTAGTTCTATTTTTCTTTACTTAGCAGAATGTTAGGCTTTTCAATATAGTGATTATACGGGCTGTAGAGGCAGCTATTTTGTTACTAACTTGCCCTTTGGCATAGCTTGCAGATTTTTTTTTCTTCCCTCCTATCTCCTTCACTCTGAATTCCTTGTCAATTCACTTAAAATTATCTTTCATTCTAAATTTCTTCCTCTGTACTCTTCAAATTATTTTGAGAATGAGATGAATAAACATAACACACATAAAAGACATTCCCTGATTTTGGAAAGCCAAACTTAGTATAATTCAAATATTTTTACCAAAACTAATTCTTAATTTAAAAAAAAATCACACTTGAAATAGACGCCAAATTTTAAAAAATTACTACAAATTAAAACAACAACAACAGCAAACATAAAATCCCAAGCTCATTTTTATTGCTAAGTTTCTTATCTCAGTTAAAATATTCAGGAGTTCCCAGTCATAAGCTGGGTAAATTCAGTCACTTACCATTCATCTACCACTGCTTCTGTTCTCATAACTTCAGTTTCAGCCAAAAGGGACTCTTCACTCTTCAATCACTAATTCTCAGGCTTTTCTGGAAGATTGGGATTGGATTGGGGTCCCATACTCCCTCCCTCCCTTTCTACATCTGCTCATCAGCAAGTCCTGAGGGTATTCTGTTACAGTAACCCCTCTCTTTCAGATTCTTTCCATCACTACCTTACTTCAGTGTTTTGCTCCCTAGAATATACAAAAACACTGAAAAATAATTGAACAAATAACTGTGACAAAGTAACAAAGAAAAAAGAAAATGTCTGGAGGTTATAGTTAAAATGACGCTTTTCCAATAAAGCTTTACTCTGTTCTCTTAGGTACCAAACAGGTACATATGAAAACTTAATCCGTTAAAATAACTCAGATTTGTAAAGGTAAGATCCAAGGAAATTTAGACAATTTTTAATTATTGTAAATTTTTTTTTGTTTATTGACAAAAACTTTAAGATGGTATTAAAGATAATGATTAGATTGCTTTGTTGAGTTTTCTCATCTTGAGCAGCTGGTTTCATTAGAAAACGCATCCCATTTTTTTTTGTAAATCACCAGGAATGTGCCGGGATCAGCTCTTGGTCCTTCAGTGCTTAGAACCCTACACTTAATGCCAGAAGTAGGTGGACTGACGTGGGTAACACTCAGCCTCTGAAGATACTCCTTTGCTATACCTCAGGCTCTGGATTTTCCGCTGCTTTTTTCCTCTTTCTCATTGTAATTTAACATTGTTTTGGGGTCTTTGATCATTCCAGCCACAGTCTGAGGGTCTTATAGCTGATCTGTGTTCCGCAGATACGTGTTTGCCTTTGTGGGTATCCTCCCTAACATGACCTGGTAGCGGTAGAGGCACGCCGAGTGAAGGCAGAGACTCTCAGGGCCAAGGAACTAACCCTTGATAACATTGAGCTCTAATTTTGCTTCCTGCCCACATTCTATAAATGTAAGTTGAATTACTTAGCAAAAATTAAGCAGAAAACAGCAGGAAAGAGAGATAGATATTATATCACAAATGCTTCTTTTTTCTTTTCCCAAATCCAGAGGCTGTGCTAGTTACCTTTTAATCACCCTCCAAAGTCCATTATTAACATATTTTATTTCCGCTGCTATATTTTAACATTGCTTGAATATCATTTCCTTCTCCTTTCTTTACCAAAGAAACTACATACAGCTAAAAAAATTATTTATTCCAAATTTCCTGATGAAATTGAATTTGAAATAAAATCTTTTATATATTTAATATTTTACAGATTAAGAGGCACACTAAATTGTCTATTTTAAAGCAAATATTTAATGAATGTTAAATATGTTTTAAATACTGAAATTGGTGCTGAGTACTCATGGATAAAAATCATGAAGTTAGTCTTTATGAACCATAGAGTGTTAGATTTTAGCTATGTAAACTTTTTTAACATTTAGAACATCTTCTCCACCAGACTAAACACTAGCCCACGTTCTTGTCCCTCTTCCTTGCTTCATTCTTTCTGTAATGCTGACCACTATCTGACACACATGGTTATCTTAGGTAGTAAAATTTTCATCCTTATCCCCAGCAACAAATGTTTCATGGCTCTATAATAGTGACGGACATTCATGTAAAGAAGGTTCTTGAGTGACATCCTTTTGTATAAGGTTGCTTTGTTATCATGTTGTTGAGGAAAAAAAATGCTTCCTGGCTGCAGCCAGAGTGTGGAGTTTGCACAGTCTTCTATGTCTGCATGGGTTTTCTCCAGGTCTCCCAGTTTTCTCCCACATCTCAAGACTGTGCACCTTAGGTGAATTGGTGTGTCTACATGGTCCCAGTGTGAGTGAATGTTGGCATGTGTGTGAGTGTGCCCTGTGATGGGATGGTGGCCTGTCTGGAGTCAGTGCCCACCTTGTCCCTGAGTTACTGGGATGTGCCCCTACCACCTAAACCGTAGAGCTGGAATAAGCAGATAGGAAAAAGAATGAATGAATGAATACGAGTTATTATAAAACAAGAATTTGTAGAATAATCAATAATTATACAAATGCAAGACAATAAGCAACGCAGCCTGAAAGCACTCAGGGAGCCCAGTCTACTGGTGAGTATCTTATTGAACTACATTGTTTAGGAGGTGCTTCTGACAATTTTTGATTTGTAGATATCAATTCCTTGATTTAACCTACCGCTATGACCACCAACACCCACCGTGTGACCAAAAGTTGAGTAAATAATTAACATATGTTTTTATTCATCTTTCCTACCTGCATGTGTTATGTATAGTTCAAAGTTTTAAAAATGTTTACTATTAGAAGTGTTTTGAGTCTTTACTTACAAGCTGAGTAATGGTTTTGTGACCAGAAATGTGCTGTAAGTATTTAGCTCTTCTTTATATCCATTAGCCTATGATCAAATTGGCTTGGTTCTACCTTGCTTCACCTAAGTCAATTTCTAAGAATCTATTAATTGATGATGTTAAGTGAGGATTTCCTATGTTACCCAATATGTGTTTGTTGAATGAGTGAAGCATATATGTATGACAGACATTATAATCCCAATTTTGCACATGGGATGAGAAGTCTAAGTAATTTGAGGAACATTCTAATCACCATACTTCTTATAAAAAGTAGTGCCTTTAACCTGGTTTCTAAATTCTTTCCACTATATAATGATGTCATTCATAGGCTCCATTATCTATGTCTATGGCTGAAGAATGAATAAAAGACACTAAGATAACAATGACAAGGAGTACACGCAGTAAGAATGAAAATTAGTAGAACACATAACATTGTGGTAAAGACTGATCAATATACAGAGATGGCCAGTGGATGTGTAAAAGAGAAAGACAAGTTGGTGACTACTGTGGGTGTTATAATAATGATTCCAGACAGAAACAAAAGGAAGTGAGTATTTTGCAATTGGTGATAGCTTTTCACAGACTTTTAAATGTATACCACCTTTAAGCTAAAGCTGTTTGCCTTTGACTTAGCAGGCTTTCCACAAATACTAAATACTGTTTAATTTGGAAATGGTAGGATTTCCTGTCATAGAAAAGTATAATTAATATTTTCTCCTTTCTTTACAAAAAGCTTAAACATGTGGATTTCAAAGTGAAATGAGCTTTCTTAAAAAGTTAATAAACTAAATAATTAATAACTATCAGACCAAAAGAACAGAGCATTTGTTACAAACAGTAGGGAAATTGAAGGGAAAAATGTATCAGTCTGAAGTCATACCACAAAGCTGATTAGGCATATGTATACAAATCATATGCCTGTAAAAAGTTAATTAATAAATAATAATCAATTGGATTAATTAAGATTTACGTCAATATTTGAAGAAAAGGAAATATTCTAAGAAGAGAAAGGAGAAGGCAATATTTTTCAGGCAGGGCAAACAACTGAATAAAGGTCAGGAAGTTTGTATACGTGTACTTCTTGTGAAAAATACTACCAGCAGTCAGGCATGCTAGCTCACTCCTATAATCCCAACACTGTGGGAGGCCAAAGTGGGAAGATTGCTTGAGCCCAGGAGTTTGAGACCAGCCTAAGCAACATGCTGAAACCCTTCCTTTACTAAAATACTATAAAAATTAGCTAGATGTGATGGTGTGTGTGTAGTCCCAGGTATTTGGGAGGCTAAGGTGGGAAGATCACTTGAGCCCAGGAGGCAGAGGTTGCAATGAGCCAAAATTGTGCCATTGCAGTCCAGCCTGGGTGACAGAGCCAGATCATCTCAAAAAGAAATAAAAAATAAGCAGTACCATCTAATCTCCCAGTGTGATTGAGGGAAATAGTGTGATTAAGGTGAAATGGGAGAGTTCTGGCCCCCCTTGCAGGGCATGCAACAAGGGTATGTCTGTCTGTTCGACTGCCACGAGCTCAAACCCTCTGTGGGAGGGAGAGCATGCAAATAGGCAGGTGCAGGAGCTGGGGTGATCACTTTGGGCTCTGATCCCACTGTAGTGTCTAGAGGTGGGTGCCTGGAGCCCCAGTGTTACAATGCTCTTTCAGTTCTACCGTCTGCAACCAGCTTAAGTGTTAACCAGCTAAGGGCCTCCTCTGCCTTTCTGCAAGGACAGAGGGCCAGTGTAACAGCTTTCTGTATCCTGCACTCTTATCCAGTATCCCAGAAGAATCTGATCATACCTGGACTCAAAGGATGAATGTGGGGGTTTTACTGAGTGGCGGAGGTGGCTCATAGTGGGATGAATGGGGAGCTGGAAGGGAGATGAAGTGGGAAGGTCATCTTCCTCTGGAATTTGGCTGTCCAACAGCCAAATTACTCTCTGATCAGTCCCAGCCGAAATCCTCTTGGCATTCAAGTTCCTCCTCTTCTCTCTTTCTCTGCCAGATCATTCCACCATTCATCTGCTTGTCTTCTCATCTGCTCTCTGATCTGGAGCCTGAGGTTTAGGGTTTATATGGGTACAAAATAGGGGGCATGGCAGGCCAAAAGGCAACTTTTGGGGGCATGAAAACAGAAAGCTTAAACATGTGCCTGTCCCCATTTTGGGCTGCTGGTCTCCAGGACTGAAGGATGGGGCTTTTGCCAGGGAACCACCCTCTTCTACCCAGTATTTCCCTGTCTCTTGTCTATATCAAAGGGAAAGTAAATTGATCTACTGTATTTGAATTGAGAATTTGCAGAATGTTAAATCTATCTACTATCATACTTTCCTATTAAAATTACTACAAAACTTCATGGCAGGGACTATTAATTAATCATTTATTTGAACATATGTTTGTTGATCACTGCAGATGTCCCAGGCACAATTCTATTTTCTGGGACCAATGGTTAATGAATCATACAAGCATTTAGCTTATGTTATAGTAGAGGGTGGTAAGCACAGATAGTAAAGAAACATAGACAGCAAAGATCAAGATAATTGTATATCATACAAGTGTCATAAAAGAAGAAAAGTGATATAATGAAGTTCTTCTGGACAGGCTCAGGGCAGATCTTGGTTTCACTCACGTGGATTGGTTTGCTTAAGCTTCACTATCAGTGATTGAACAATTGCCCAGGTTTCTTCCATGTTTAAGATAATCCAGATTAAAACTGACTTCTATGATAAAATCTGCCATTGATTGCTCTTTCTATATTCTTTTATCAGTTATAATTGTGGTTGGCACTAAACTTATGACAAATTTATTACTATTAAGAAAAATAAAGCACAGAGGTTTAATAACTTGCCAAAAGCCACAGGGTAAGTAAGTGTTGATCTAGGATTTGAATCACTCAGTCTGTCTTCATAGTGCTTCATTTTAATTGGGACATTTTATTATCCTGGTCAGGAATATTCACCTAATTGGGTAAATATATGAATAGATTTCAAAATAAATTCCATCATATATCCATCCTCTGTCTCCTCCTTGTGGCCATTTATTTTCCTTCAGCTTTTAGTTTATTTTTGTTTCCTTTAAGTCTTTGATACCTCTGGCTTTCATCTTCATTTTTCCCTATTTCTTTTTTGTAAATAAATTCTGAATTAATTGCCATTCTGGCCATTCTCTGAGTACTTTCCAATTTATGCCCCACTTTAAAAGTGTCCTCTGAAATAGGCATGAGATATGAGAGCAGGAAGATCAGAGTGAGAATGAACCTTCCTATCATGTTAAATCAGTATTTCTTTTAAGGTCTTCTCAATCAACAATACTTCCACATTTTATAACTATGTTTCCATATTTTCCAAGGTGAACAATATTTTCTGACAGGTTTAATTGATGTGAGAGCAGCAAGAAAAGTCAAAGGCAATTCCAAGCTTTTGGCTGAGAAACTGTATGTTTGGAGTGTTCATTTATTAAGATGGAGAAGCACATTGGGAAGAAGTACCCATTTTTTGATGTGTTAAATTAGAAAATCCTATAATGTATCAAAGTCAATATGCCAAGAATCCAGTCAGACATGTGGTCCTGTAAATCAAGCACTGATATGGAGATAAAAAAATTTGGACATTATCAGTATATGGCTGTTATCTCAAGTCCTGAATCTATAAGAAATTAAAGCCCCTGGGTACTATCCAATTTAGTTTATTGCAGGAGAAGCAGAAGGAAGAAGAAGAAGAGGAAGAAAGAAGAAGAAGAAGAAGAAGAAGAAGAAGAAGAAGAAGAA
>NW_016107494.1:1139572-1164265 GCF_001604975.1 Cebus imitator | reverse complement strand
AAAAAAAAAAAAAAGGAAAAATTGATAGTGCCAGAAGGAACAAAAGAGGGAAAATTATAAGCTTGAAATCTTTAAGGAGATAGGTGGATGCATTTTAATATACAGATGGAGACTGATTTCAGATGAGGTAGTACAATTTAACCACTGTTGAAAAGGATACTAGCTCACATACAGATGTAGATGTTTTGGTATATTTGATCAGTGAAACCGAGAAAACTCCTTTCTGAATTTCTTTTTCTTAGGATAATGATAATGGAAAAGCCAGGTCATCTGTTGAGTTCGTAGAAAGAGAAGACAGAAAGAAATTTGAAAGTCTGAGAAAGAAAAAGAGATATGGAATAAATAATCTTTTAGGAGATTTGCAGAACAGGTTGATTAGTAAGAGTGCTGGAAGTTATATTTCAAAAACATAAGATAAAACCAGTTAATATGGTCACATTCAGCTACTTGAATGTATGCACAGAGCAGCATTGGATTTAACCAAGCTGCATTTTCTAGATGCTTTTGATGAATGAAGAGGGAAGCAAGGAAGCTGTAGCTGTGAGTAAGAAAGTAATTTTTTATAATTGGTCCTGGTAAGTGGTACATGCTAGGTATAATAGGCAATGAGACATGAGGGATTGACAGCAATGAAAAGGTGACACGGTCAGTGAAGCTGCTGTCTCAGTGGGCACTGAAATACCATAGAGTGTAGAATCCTCAGACAGAGTGGGCTGGAGAGATAGGAGGTGGAGGCCAGAGAGTGAAATATCTGAAGCAGATAATGGAGGAGGTTCTCATATTGGAAATGAAATCGTCTGCACTCTAGCGCAGTGCTGTTCAGTAGCAAAGCTGGTAATAATGGAAATGTTATTTATCTGCACTGTCCAATTGCATAGCCAATGCCACCTGAGACTGTTAAGTACCTGAAGTATGACTAGTGTGGCTTAGGAAGTAAACGTTAAATTTTATTTAATTGTAATTAAGTTTAAATAGCTATTATATGCCTAGTGATTCCTACGGTGAATAGCATAGCTCTAAGGTAGGATCATCTAGTGGGGACTGATTTTTGTGTGCAAGCAACTGACTTCTGGGTGTGGGCAAGGTTATCGGAGGCAAATTCAAGAACTGAGAGTCCAGGATATTGGAGTTATCACCTACCTGAATGTCAAAATCACTGGCAATAATCATGAAAGAAGTAGAGGTCAATAAGTTTTATGATAGTTGAAAAAAAATAATAAAGAAATAAGGAGGAATGTCCTAGAATTTGGTAAATGACTGCAACAAAATGGGTTTTTTTAAATAGTGTAACTGATAAAATAAGCTACAGAGATGCTGTGAGTTTTCAGAGAGAAAAGTATATACAGAAATGTCTAAATTAATATGATCATACACAAATAATGATAAACGACATAGCTTTTTGGATTGTAGAAGTGTTATCAATCTTCTCTTAGAAATAATTCGGAACCATGTGACTTCATCATTGTTCAAGCTACGCATCATTTCATGGATAGTAAGAGGTTAAGATTTTGTTAGGAAACTTTAAGGTGTGTGAAAGAATTAAGGAAATGAGAATAAAAACCCAGTCTTTGCAAAATCTGGTGAAAGTTAAACCAGAGCAGAGATAGAAAACCATTCTTAATTTCTTATTTTTGTAATCACCTATTTAAATAGTCCTCATGTCAATGGTCTCTGCGTTTTCTTAATTTACCTAGAATAGTAAACATAAGCATAGATTTATTATTTGTTTCCATATTTTTGTTAGTGGAGTTTTGTTGATATATGACTTAGAGCCTCTAAACATTTTTTATTATTTCATCAATTTGAAAAAAAGAAACATGAACAAGCAACATATGTACTTAGGTGTTTAGAGATTGTGCACAATGTCCCTAAAGAGAAAGTGATTACATTGCCTTTCTGCACCTCCTTCACATCTGCGGGGAGAATGCGCCTCACGCTGGACACCTCTGACTAAGATAATCTCCACACAGACATGAACCTTGGAGGTTTTAGATCACTCCCCAGTCATCTGAAACCACAAAACCCATACCAAATCCTCCCGCTAAGTACACTTATCTAATATTCTACCTCTCCCCAAAGGAAAGCTTTAGAGGAGATTCCTTAATTTCTTCACTCATGTATAGCTCCCCCACCCTTATTTTCCTGGGTTCTGTATTGACTACATATTGCTGCTGTAACAAATTACCACAACTGTATTATCTTAAGGCTCTGCAGGTTGAAAGTCTGACATGAGTCTCATTGGGCTAAAATCAAGGCTCTCGGCAAGGATGTATTCCTTTCTAAAGGCTCTGTGGGAAACAGTGTTTCATTATTACCTCTCCATCATCTAGCCCAAATTCATTGGTTCTGGCCCCCTTCCTCCCTCTTCAGCTGGGAATATCACCATGTCCCTGTTTCTTTGTTTTGGTCACATCACTCTCTGACCACATCTAAGAAATATTCTCCAATTTTAAGGACTCAAGTAGTTAAATTGCATCTACCCAGATAATCTGGGGTGTTTTTCTCACCTCAAGGTCTGTAACCTTAAAAACTTACAGCATCTCTGTAGCTTATTTTATCAATTACACAGTTAAAAAGTGTAATGGCATCTGAAATGTCCCTTTTTTCACAGTGAGCTGCCATATTCAGAGGTTCTGAGGATTAGAACATGGGCATCTTTGGGGGCTATTATTCTACCTTCCGCAGATCCTTAATAAAAATTTACTTCATTATATAAATTAGTAAGTTTAATGAAAAGTGATGGCAGGATTAGAAGTAGATTCAGTCCTTTAAGGTGTGTGTAAATCCTAAGGCTATAAATCCTATGACAAACTACATGTGCAACATGTTTTTCTCCTGTTCTTCCAGATAATAGAATACCGTTTATACAAATTGTCAACTCTTTATTGCTCATGTTATGTTGTTGAAATTTAAAGCATCACAGTGATAGTGCTTTGTGCAGTGAGTTTACTTCAATTTTATTGGATGCATTTTTTCAGAGCATTTTTAGACCTATCTGAGGGAAAATAGAGGTTGGTTATTTTATTAAGTTTAAAAAAATAAAATGTAAATAAATACAAGTTTAAAGAGACTTCTAATCCTAAAGACACTCTAGAGATCCTCATTAGCCAGTAGTCTGTATGGATATCCAATTATTACAGCACTGTTTTTGGCTGTGGTTGCCCCACACAGCATCATCTGATTTTGTAGTCCAGAAACACAGCATGCTTTCTATAAGAGTTCTGCTACCCTGCAGGAATGACTGAAAGACAAACAAACTAAAACCAAAAATACCTTACCACGTGCCAGTCTCATTCTCGCTAGAATCGGCCTGCTTTTTTCACTTTCATTCCCCTGAAACTTCAGGTAGTTATTTTTAAAAATCTTGTCCTGTGTATTCCTTGCTGTCTACAGGAAGATTACCCTGGGATTGTTGTTCTGCTAGAAACTTTCCCCACCATGTCAGAAGGGCACTCCCATTCATACTCACGTTAAGTAGCTAAGTAGCTATCAATTTCTCTTCCATGCCCCATTACCAACTATCTCTCTCTCTCTCTCTCTCTCTCTCACACACACACACACACACACACACACACACGCACACACATTTGAATTTCCTATAATAGCAACCAGGTGTGTGACACAGCTCTTTCTGTCTTAATATGTGTCTCTCGGCTTGATATCTGATGCGACTGAGTATAAACTAGAACCAACGTCTCCATGCAGATTAGCTAGCCTTACATAGATGTAAAGAAGACAACTTGACTCTTTTCTGAAATATTCAGAGCAGCCTCTACCCTGAGGATCATGGGAATTCCCCCATGATCCTCCTGCTCTGCTTCCAAGCACTCCTTTTTTGCTGCACAGCAAGAAATAATTCTGACAGAGCAGACAGTTCAATATCTGTAACATTCTAAAGAGAATATTTTAAAGCAGAATATTTGACTTTTCTCACTTTCTCTCCGGAGAAACAAATTGTCATTCTCCTCTTAGAGAGGGGCAGTGTAGTGTGTATGGGTCAGTTGAGTGTCTTATAGAAGCTCCCAGCCTTGAAAAGGACACTCTGTTCCCAGGCCTGAAGATATTGAAACATTAATTAGATAATTTAAAGTAGTGCTTTCTTCTACAATGTCTGAAGAAGTGACCTACGCGACACTCACATTTCAGGATTCTGCTGGAGCAAGAAATAACCGAGATGGAAATAACCTAAGAAAAAGAGGTAGGAGTTCAGAGAACACCAACTGTGTTTTGTGGGGAGTGGAAGGTGTGAAATGCTTTGAGATGCCGGCTTTAAAACTGGTGTCAAAGACAAGTGTGCTGGGAAACCTTCAGCGTGGGAACAAATGGTTGTGGAACATATTAGGAGAGTGTGTGTTCCCAAGGTTGAAGTGAAAATATGTGGCTTTCAGAACCTCTTTAAAATTGTGTGATATCACTATGTTACAGGAAGCTCTGTGCTGCAGTGAAAAATTCTAACTGGATATGCCAGAAATTAAGCTTGTGGAGTTAGAGATTTCTTCTTATAAATATAATCCTTGATATTTACACCTTGTTAGAGACGCCAGGAGGATGTTCTTTCAGAACCCAGATAGGAGGCTTCTAAAATAGTGAAGGTAGAGGACGTTTTTTCTTTTAGATGATGTTAAGTTACTTAAAACTGGAAGATAAGTGAGTGGATCAGAAATGGACCAGAGCTTGTTTCTCTTTTGTCAGGATTTTTTTTCAAATTTTAGGGTAGTTGAAATCCAAGTATAATGTGTAGTGTTGAACCAATTATGATAATATCTAGGTAGTATTTTATGTGCGTTTTATACAGATATAATTCTGTGATGAAAATTCACAATAATATTGGAATATTATTATTTCCTCCATTGCATAGATGAGAAAACTGAGACTGAGAGAAATTAGATAATTTAAGTGAGTTCACACAGCTGCTATGTGGGGAAGCCCAGACTGAGCATTGGTCTTCAACTCATTCTCTTAAGCCTAATTGGAAGAAATAGCAGTCTCCATGGTCAAGAATCTGATTTGATATATAAGACCACATCTCTTATTTTCAGATACGTTGACTTTCCAGGTTCTCCTGAGTCACGTCAGCCATCTGAACCACTTTCTCCTGCTCTCTAGATTTATGTTTACATTTTGTGTGGTGCATGACATTTGAGGGAAGGATATTTACAAAAAGGCGATAGGGATAGACTTTGACTTTGCATGTGTTTAATAAAGATGGTTCCACATTTTTGCCTTGCTTTGTTTTGTTTTTTAATTCTAATTCTAACCTATGAGGAAAAAGGGAGGTGTGGATATGGTGCATATCACAGTGCACCTGGAGACTGTAATAGTATATCTAAAACATTGCGCTAGATGTTATTTGGACCTAAATCAAGGAATACTAAGTGAAGGAAAACGTGACAACCATTGGTATTTTAAACAAAAACTACAATGAGTAGGATGCTAACATTTGAAGAGTTACACTCTGGCTTTCTGGTCTACTCTGCTGTTTGTAAGTTAGCCTGCACATTCTTTCCTTCTTTTTTTTCAGTATTCATTCATTATTTACCAGGTGATAAATAGCATGAATAATAGATAAGTTATCGTTAACAGGTAAAAGATACTTTAAAAAGTAGAATCCACTTTTATAAGGCAGATAGAACATCTGCCTTATAGAGACTTTTGAGCTCAAAAGCTTGAGGTGTCTCCTACTGTCAGCAGCGTCCAGAAAAAGCAGTTTTTGTATCTCTCATTTATGAATTCAACGAACTTGAGGAAGAAAAGTGGGTAATGATGTAAAACAAAAACCTTGAAATTAGGAGAAACTTACTCTTAAAGGGAAGAAGAGTGGTGGAAGCAATGACGGCACCCTCACTGCACTTCATATTAGATATTTTCTAAAAGAGGTCATTGAAGAAGCAAGAGAGAAACGTTAGTGTCTGTGAGCTCCCTAAGTGGGAGAAATGAACCAACAAGTGAAACAAGCACAAAGCAGTTCTGTTTGCTAATTGCTCTGTTGGCTTTCTCCAGCGCATCCAGCTCCATCTCCCATGTGGCGCCACACTGCCCTGGGTCTGCTAACTCTTTGCCTGATGTTGCTGATTGGGCTGGTGACACTGGGGATTATGTGTAAGTATAACAGCATCGAACCCGAGAAAGGCGACTAGAAAACATATTTTAAACCATGTATATTCCGCCTGGATTGTAGATGGGTCCTAGCATCCGAATCCTCTGATAGTTTTCTGCTGTCTCATATCTCTCCTGTTCTTCATATCTTCCTGAAGACATGATCAGGATTTGGTTCTGAATTGTTTTATGTTGATAAGCTAAACCGGACTTAGACGAAGACTTTTCATTTCTAGTTATTCATTAGAATAAAGAGCCTGTTTTCTGCCTAGCCACACATTCACTTATCATTCCAATGCTAAGAAATAAAGTCAAGAAATACGTATTGAAGAAAATGCATGCTATTTTATCTACCTGGAAGACTTAGCACTAGACTAGGTTCAGTCCCTTCACGTAAGACTTCTCTAGTGGAGAGAAATCTTCCAAGTAGCAGCAGGCTGGTTTCCATGAATGAGAAAGACATACAAACAAGGAGGAAGAGTGGCCTGATACACCTTATGGAGTAAGAAAGTCGAACCCTCTCCACATGACAATGGAAGCTCCGCTCTCAAGCACCACAGCCACAAAGGAACATTCTATTGATTCTGACCTGTCCTTGGGTAGTTGGGGATGAACATGGGAGTTCCTGAGTAATAATTAAAACATCCTGAGAATATAAACTTCATAGAGTTGTTAAATATATGGTATACAGAGCAGTGAATTGGCATGGTATTCACTTACGGGGTAGTGAAAAAATTAACTTTCTTGTAGTCAAGGAAGTTAATTTGCTGGATGATACTAACATCTCCTCTGCTACATTCACTTCTTTTCAATGATTTAATGGATAATTTTTTAAGATTTAATGGATAATTAGGATTTGGACATATATTTGTCAATGTGAAAGGAGGCTAATGATGTAGCTTGCTCTTTTGAAAAGAAATATGATGTTCAAGCGGCAGTAACAGATATTCTGGAGCCAATCAGAGGATGAGGATTAGCAGCTGATCATCTACAATAATGTATATTTAAAAATTAAGTGAAAATATGATAACGTATGCCCATTCAGTCAATACAGAAGTGTGACATTTCTTTTCTAAACTTTAGTGCTTTTGGTGCATTGGTTCTTAAAGTTGTTGTGCTGACGATGCACCTTAAGTGCTTACGAAAAAGGCATATTTCATAGATCCATGACCAGAAATGGTCTGATGTGCCATGAAAATCTGCTTTCTATTTTCTTTTGGTAAACAACATCTCAAGTGGTCTGCAGAGTTTGAGAAATCCATTTTTTCAAAGAATTCTGTTTTTATTAAAACAATTACATCATCTGCCTACAAATAAAATAAAACAAAAATAAAATAATTTTATGAAAATGAATGACAGAATGACTAGCACTTCCTTAAATGCAATGCCAGAAATAGATAATTTTTCATTAATTTAATATAGTGCAATAATAATTAAGATGTAAATAAAATTATAAAGAACTATAAATAATTTGGAATAGAAAGGCATCTGGTTTGTTTCTTGCATGATACCTCAAATACTAAGAACTACTAATAAATCTTGAACATTTAAGAAATGTTTCTGTCAAGAGAATTATCTATAGTTATTATGAGAACAGAAGAATATATGAACTTGTCTTCTGTCATGTCTTGGAGTTTTGCAGATATCTAATGAAATTAACTCAGGTTCAGAAATATTGAGTCAACTTCAGAAAACCGTCGACCAGCAGCAGGATAACTTGTCCCAGCAACTGGGCAACTCCAATAACTTGTCCACGAAGGAGGAATTTCTCAAGTCACACATCTCCAGTCTATTGAATAGGCTGGAACAAATGGCCGTCAAACTGTGCCAAGAGCTAATCGTTCATACCTCAGGTAATCAGACTTAGACCTGCTAACCAGTCAGATGGCATATGTTGCCCTGCTCTAAGTTGATCACATGTACCACCTCTGAGTATTGAGAGAATTATGTCATCCAATGACCCTTAGTGATATTGCACTAAATTTACAGACAGCAAGGAAATATATAAATTCATTTAATATTTTTGAAACCACAGACAAATTTGAGAAGTATCTTGGAATGATACCAATCTCGATACTTCAACCCCTCATTTTTTTTTTTTTTTTTTTTGAGACGGAGTTTCGCTCTCGTTACCCAGGCTGGAGTGCAATGGCACGATCTCGGCTCACCGCAACCTCCGCCTCCTGGGTTCAGGCAATTCTCCTGTCTCAGCCTCCTGAGTAGCTGGGATTACAGGCACGTGCCACCATGCCCAGCTGATTTTTTGTATTTTTAGTAGAGACGGCGTTTCACCATGTTGACCAGGATGGTCTCGATCTCTTGACCTTGTGATCCACCCGCCTCGGCCTCCCAAAGTGCTGGGATTACAGGCGTGAGCCACCGCGCCCGGCCCCTCATTTTATTAACTATGTCTAGGTGATCCTGTTGTTACGAAAGCTTAAAAGCATAGCTGGTAATTCTGAGTTCAGAAGACTAAGCCCTAAAAAGAGAGAATCCCTGTTGCCCCAACCCATAACCAGGGGTCACTTTATTTTCAGAGGCTTCTAAAGCAATATGTTTTCAGGGTGCTTGCTCTCAGACCCTATTGTTCAATTAAATGATTTAGTTTCAAAGCCGCCCCCAGTCACTCCAGAGACATTCAGTTTATATTATTGGGTATAATTTTCTTTTCAGACCACAGATGCAATCCATGTCCTAAGATGTGGCAATGGTACCAAAATAGTTGCTATTATTTTACAACAAATGAAGAGAAAACATGGACTAACAGTAGAAAGGACTGCATAGACAAGAACTCCACTCTAGTGAAGATAGACAGCTTGGAAGAAAAGGTAGGATTGAGTCTCATTCTCTTAACATTATCCATACAATGAAAGAGAAATAACTGATTCACATGATGGAAATTCAGTGCATCTTAAATTAGAATAATACATGAATTTAATGAATGTTCACATCTATCTTAACTTTGCAAACTGGGACGTGGCTCTCACATAAAACTTTTCCTCTGTCTTCTCTCTTAGGATTTTCTTATGTCACAGCCATTACTCAGATTTTCGTTCTTCTGGCTGGGATTATCCTGGAACTCCTCTGGCCGAAGTTGGTTCTGGGAAGATGGCTCTGTTCCCTCTCCATCCTTGTACGTCTCTAACTATGGAGGGTAAACACAAGCTTTCCATGGAATCCTGGGAAAATTAATAATGATTGTGAGAATTATAAATACAGATATAAAAAGAGGAGTACAACACACTGAGAAAAGAGCTCCAGTAACAAATATTGAAAGGAGGTATAGTTCATTTCATCTCTGTGACAAATTTAGGGCAAGGCTCTGAACTTTATCTTTGGGTAGAAATGTGTTTACTTACACACACACACACACACACCCCGCTAATACTACATTCAAAGTACTTTATAAAGATTAACCCGTGAGTAAATCACCATTATATTCCCATTTTATAGGTAGAACTATTATCACAAAGAGATTAAGTAAATTGCCTGAGATCACTCAGCTTATAAATTGCACGTTAGGGCCTGTGCACTCAGTCACTCAGCTACTCTGACTCTGCAGCACCTACAATCCAAACGGGTGCTGCTGGTGATAAGAACACACATTGCTTGATGCGGTGGCGCGTGCCTGTAGTTCCAGCTACTCGGGAGGCTGAGGTGGGAGGATCGCTTGAGGCCAGGAGTTCTGGGCTGTAGTGCGCTATGCCGATCGGGTGTCCGCACTAAGTTCGGCATCAATACGGTGACCTCCCAGGAGTGGGGGACCACCCGGTTGCCTAAGGAGGGGTGAACCAGCCCAGGTCGGAAATGGAGCAGGTCAAAACTCCCATGCTCATCAGTAGTGGGATCGCACCTGTGAATAGCCATTGCATTCCAGCCTGGGCAACATAGGGAGACCCGGTCTCTTAAAAACAAAAACAAAAACAAAAAAAGAACACACATCAACACATTTATTTATACGAAACAACTGTCAGTCATTTTCTATCAAAAAGTAAGACTGAATTGACTGATTAGCTCAATTAGTGTCATGTTGAGGACTTGCCAATTACAATATATGGAAAGTGTCTTTTATAAATTAAACTAAACCTGCCACTTCAGCATTTAAATGAAAATATTTAAAGCACATATAGAATATATAAAACTTGGAAAATTTCAATTTTTTAAAATTATTTAAAGTTATGAAAAAATAGATGTGTAAGGGGGTATTAGATTTGCTAAATTCTTTCAGAGACTATAAAACCAAAAATTTTGAGAAACAGCCCTCATCATAACTACATTTAAATAAAACAACAGTATTAATATTTTAAATATAACAGTATTTTTATATTAGATAAAATTAAAAATTATTGGCCTCTTAATGGATTTTTAAATTTTTTATTGATACATAAGGGATACATATGTTTTGGGATATATGTGATAATTTGATACATTCAGATATAGTATGTAAAGATCAAATAAGTGGAATTGGGACATCTATCACTTTAAATATTTATCTTTTCTTTATGCTAGGAGGAGTCAAATTATTCTTTTCTCATTATCGTGAAATGCACAGTAGATTATTGTTAATTGTATTCACCCTAATAATCTATCAAACACTAGGTCTTACTCTTCTATCTAACAGGATATTTGTATCCAAAATGGCTTTTTATCTACCTTCCTCCCCAACAAATAATTATCCATGCCCCTCCCTCCTGTTTCATTGTTTAAAGCATGCTGTCAAGGTTTTCTTAAACTGAATCATAATCTTCGGTCTCCTGTCAAAGATGCCATGCTTCAGCTGTGACTCAGCAGCTCCTTCCATCACAAACAATGATAAGTCTATTATTTTCTCCCTGGATACACTTTACCTTCGTCAATTTCCCAATGTTTTGTCATGGCCATTTTTACTCCAACACTAATCCTCCATTCTCTAATCACCATTATTAATCATATTAAGTCAACTAGTCTGGTGTCACACAAATAATAATGACAAAAAGCACATGCAGAGTAATACCCAAACAAACAAACATGACAGTTACTTTTTTGTGACAAGAGCAATATTGGGCATGAACCGATTAATATTAATCTGAGGTGTTACTACTAGACTGAGGGATTCGAGGAGCAGTAGGACGACACCGTGTAAACACGTTGATTTCATGTTGGATTCTAAGATGTGTCCCTTCTCCCAAAGGGATTCCAATCATCCTTGGCCCCTTTACTCACTCTTACTCAAAGTGTAGAGGAAGGGGCCCCATAGCAGGTTTTGGAGCCTGCGGACCCTGGCCCCTGAGACATGCAGCTGTCAGATAAGCCAGCCTGACAAACTCAGGTTAGAGAGACTGAGCTTCCAGATTGTATAGCCATTTCCTTGACTACTGAATAAAGGCCAAGGCTGTGATTTAGTAAGCCTAGCCCTGAAGCAAGAAAATAAAATGGCAGTGTAATACAGGTCATTTAGGAAAACAACAGTGTTGGGCACACAGAAAATTTAGACCTGACAAGTGTAATTTTCTAAAGACATTCTTTCAGTGTTAACATCAATTTCTTAGCAGAGGAAGTGAGTACTCTTGTTGGAACCATATCTATATAGTCATTCATTTCCTCTCTTAATGTCTGTCTTGTTCTCTTTTTACCTAACACATATGTATAACTATGTAAAAAGTTATATTTGCGCATAGTAAAATGTGGTAACTTTTTACAACATAATGTAGTTTTATTTCTATGTTTTCTTCATAAAGTCTCAAAGAACTTCAAGTACTTGTAATATAAGCTGAACTGGATGGATTTCATTCATGGAATTCCATATTTATGAAGGAAATACAAACTCTCAGCCCAGGATTTAAGTATTTCTTTTAAAGAATTCTACCTGGGATCATGATAAACTTAAAACAAAGAGCTCAGATGTGCCAGCTCTAGGCAGCTTCAGATTTTGAAGTTTTGTGGAGGCAGAAGTCCCTCAATATTCACATACATGACGTTGGTTTTAAGAGCAACTGAGAGCACTAAACAGTGATCATATTTCAAATATAGAATTTATAATTAATTTTAAATTGATTAATTTTCAGATTTAGTACTAAAGAACTTGACCAGATCAACGGATCCAAAAGATGTGCTTATTTTCAAAAAGGAAATATTCATATTTCTCGCTGTAGTGCTGAAATATTTTGGATTTGCGAGAAGACAGCTGTCCCGGTGAAGATTGAGGATTTGGATTAGTATGTTTCTTCCAAATTCTCCAAGAAGCAGGAGTTTTGTGAGTAATCCCATGTGAGGAAAGAGGAAACTACAGTACCAGAACCAAGAGCAGCTTTCAAAATGACTGTGTATTTACATCATCAGACAAATGAACTTGCTTAACGGAACATTCTCCAGTCCCTTGTCTGATGCCTTCTGATTTTATGTTATTATTCAGTCTTAAAATAATCCCTGGGGACCAAGGGGAATAGCCATACTATGGCCTTATGATTGTCTCTCATTTCACTGAATTTATTTGCTTTTTCAAATAAAGATTCATTTCTTACATTATTATTATATTGTCACATGTCCACTAGGGTGATATTTAAATATTTGAAAACTAGAACTGACACAGGCCACAGCACTAGAACAAGGTCCAAGAGATGCCTTTTGCGATAGCTGCTAGGTCACGTGGAGGTCCGGCCATGCTAAGGATCCCGGTAGCTGGGGCTACAGCACTGTATCAACTGATTTAGAAATATTTTATTTTGGCAAATGTTTGTAACACTGTGAACCAGCTGAGTATCAGCCTGCACTTGCAAAATAACTCTTCTTCCCCAACAATCCTATGAAAATAAATATTTTATTAATCTTTAAATTTTAGATAACTTGTAATCTGGGTGAAAAAGAATAAGCATTTAATAATTATCTTTTTTTAGAGACAGGGTCTCACTCTGTCACCTACGTTGGAGTATTGTGGTATGATTGGATCACTGCAGCCTCAACCTCCTTGGCTCAGTCGATCTTCCCACCCCAGCCTCCCAAATAGCTGGGACTACAGGCATACAACACCATGCTCAGCTAATTTTTGTATTTTTTTGCAGAGGCAGGGTTTCGCCATGTTGCTGAGGCTGGTCTCAAACACCTAGGCTCAAGCCATCGGCCACCCTCAGCCTCCCCAAATGCTGGGATTACAGGTGTGAGCCACTGCTCCTGGCCAATATTTATATGTTTATCATTTATTTAAATTAGTAATATTGATGTTATTGATTTTGTAATCTGGGTATCATTATAAAAGAATATTCTCTTACAATTGATATTTTATTTCCCTCAGACAAGTCCTAATAAATTTTTTGAAGACATTTGAAAAACATAAGAATCATTATCTTTAATTATTTAGAGCTTTCCTGAATCACAGCTTGTCAGTGTTCCTGGACACTAGATGCCAAATATTGTAAATCTAGGGTTCAAGATATTTTCTGGAACAAAATTGCTGATTTCAGAATACTGGTAAATGATATGGTGTTCCATTTCTCCTCATATAGTTGCGTAACTATAGGCAGAAAATAATGGTAAACTAGCCTTTGATACTGATTTTGCTAGATCAGAAATCTAGAATTTTCTGGAAAATTGATGTGATCCAAATTCAAAGTTAGTTGCATTTCAATACTTTGACAGTCCTTTGAAACTACAACTTTATATATACCATCTAGCAGCCTGTTATCCTCTAAATATTTAAAATTATGAATAATCAATGTTTTATATATGCATCAACAGAAACAACACAAAGGAAAAATGTGTGAAAATTTAGTAAGAATTACAAACAATGTATCTAAGCACAACTTTTTAAATAAAGACAATTAGTTCAAGTAAACAGTTTCTTAGTTATTACATGGGAATCAAACATAAGTTACATACACATGGATTAAAGAAGCAACTTGGTGCTTTCATTTCTCTTTAGCAGTTTTCCCCTGGCATTCTCATGAAGATAAAATTATTTATTAAAGTTCAAAATCTCTGCCTCTGACTCCCACACATTTGGGTTTCATTTTGTTTCCATGAGACAAATAAGTTCTTTCATTCCTCTATTTCTAATAAAAAGATCTACTTTTAATAATTTAAATATCTTAATCAGTTATTTTGTTCCTATGAAGAAGTTACAGGTTTTTTTTTTCTTTTGGTGTTTTGCATATTTTGATTCTTATTTCCTGTAAATTCTTTTATACTCATTAAAAATAATTTCTGTTTCTGACCTCACAGTGCTCTGGATCTTGACCAGCTCTTATTACTAAGTGCCCTTCCCTGTTGCTTTCCTATCATCGTGTTGTCCCTGACAGCCTCTATGGTAGATGCGTAAATCCAGAGTTCTAGAGATACATTGGCCCTTTGTGTCAGAATACTTCACCCTTTGATAACTTAGCTTATAAGACCGGGCTTGTTTCCATAAATTTTCATCTCTTTTTTTTTTCTTTCTCTCTTCCTCTCCCATGCCCCAACACCCTCTCCAGTCAAAATCCCTGAGATATTTTATTTATATATACAAGTATATAAAAATGGCATATTTTTCAGGGAAAGACCATTGAGATGGTTTGGATCTTTGTCCTTACCAAACCTCATGCCGAGATGTAATCCCCAATATTGGTGGTGGGACCTGGTGGGAGGTGACTGGGTCATGGAGGCAGATTTTTCGTGAATGACTTGGCACCATCTTCTTGGTGCTGTTCTCATGATAGTGAGTTCTTGCACAATCTGGTTGTTTAAAAGTGTGTAGCAGGCCGGGCGCAGTAGCTCACACCTGTAATCCCATCACTGTGGGAGGCCGAGGCGGGCAGATCACAAGGTCAGGAGATCAAGACCATCCTGGCCAACATGGTGAAACTTTGCTTCTACTAAAAAATACAAAGATTAGCTGGGCGTGGTGGCGCAGGCCTGTGGTCCCAGCTGCTCAGGAGGCTGAGGCAGGAGAATTGCTTGAATCTGAGAGGCGGAGGTTGCAAGGAGCTGAGATTGTGCCACTGCACTATAGCCTGGTGCCTGGCAACAGAGCAAGACTCTGTCTCAAAAAAAAAAAAAAAAAAAAAAAAAGAGTGTGTACCACCCCTTCTCAATCCCCACCCAGCGTCCTCTCTCCTACTCCTGCTCCTGCTCCAGCCATTTGAAGTACCCATTTCCCCTTCGTCTTCTACTGTGACTGTAAGCTTCCTGAGGCCTCCCCAGAAGCCCAGCAGTTTCCAGCATCATGCTTCCTGTACAGCCTGAAGAACTGTGAGCCAATAAATCTTTTTTCTTTATAAATTACCCAGTCTTTAGTATTTCTTTATAGCAATGTGAGAAAGGACTAATACAGTCATGTTTTATGTTTATTTGGAATAACTTTTCTTCTCTCAGTGATAATCAACATGGTTTGCAAACCTGGCTTCACATTAGATTTACATGGACAGTACCTTAAAGGCACAGATATTTGGGCCACACGTCAGATCTACAGAATCAGAATGATGGGGGAACAGAGATGGAGAATCTCTAAGTTTCTCAAACTCCACTGGTGATTTGTATTAACTCAGTCTGAGTGGCAATACTTGGATAAACAACCTCAATACTAACTCCCTGAGCAAATAGGCCCAAAGCCAAAGGTGCTGGGACCATCCTCAAATTGGATGGCTCTTTCTGCAAAGTTAGCAAAATTAGTTTGGTTTGTGCAGACCACGTTAGGTCAGGACAGGTCAGAACTGGGACGGATGTAGTGACAATTCTCAGCTATTTCACTATTGTAATCTTAGCCAACAAGCCCTTATTGAGGGTATTAATTGGCATGGTCGGGATAGACAGGTGATATGAAGTTTGATCTGTCTGGCTCGTTGAAAATAATTCTCAGTTTAGCTACAGACTGAAATTATACTGGGGAGCTTTGAGGAAATATTGATTCCTAAGATTGTCCCATCTCTTATGATGCTGATTTAATTGATGAGAAGTGTAGCTGGGTTATTACAAAAATTTTAAGCTTTCTATGTGGTTACAATGTGAAGCTAAGGTTGAAAACCCTTGTACTGAGGTCATCCCAATGGCCCCTACTTCAGTAAAATAGCCAACCCTCCATTATATATTAAGAAAACAGGTGAACTAGCTCCATTGGTGCTGATTACACATGATTGAGACAGGGACAACAGTGATGATTACCTGAAGCTAGGGTTGATGGTATATTCAAGGTTGCATACAAGCATATATAATCATATTTGTATAAATTCGTATGGACATGGAGAAGGATTTAGACACATTAGTAACATTGTTTTCCTCAGGGTAGGTATGATGGAGTCAAACTGAGCAAGAAGGGAAGATGATACATAATTGAAATTGAGAATCCAGTCTGAAACTGAGGACTGAAATCAAGAGTCAGATTATGAGCAGGTGGCCAAAATTAACAACGTGATCTTAAAGCAAATGTATTTTTTTATTTTTATTTATTATTATTATTTTTATTCCACAGGTATATTAGTTTTACTGAACAAGCAACCATAAGTAATACACCTGCCTGTCTTTCCTCCCTCCCTCCCTCCTTTTTTCCTTCCTTCCTTCTTCCTTCCTTCCTTCCTTTCCTCCCTCCTTCCCTTTCTTCTCTCTTCATTCTCTCATTTCTCTCTCTCTTTCTCTTTTTCAGGGTACATAATAATATAAATATAATAAAACACATCATCTTTCAGTTCTTTCAAAATATGTCACAGCTTTCAAGTATGCAGAAGTATCCCAGCCTCTTATTAGGAAGCAGTACAGCCTGGTGCTGAAGACAATCCATTTTTTAAATCAGACAGCCATGTTCATGTTTTTATCCCCAGTGTAAGAGCTATATATTTTAGACAATGTCTCCGTCTGTTTTGTGCTGCTATGATGGAATGCCTTAGACTGAATATTCTGTCAATTTCTTGGCTCACAGTTCTAAAAGCTGGAAAGCGTAAGTTCAGAACACCAGCAGGTTTGGTGTCTGATGAGACCGTTCTCTTCTTCAAGATGGCAGCGTGCACACTGCAACCTTGGGAAAGCAGGAAGGCGGGCTCCTCATGTGGCAGAGGGCAGAATGACCAAGAGGCAAAAGGAGATGGAACTCATCCATTCATAACAGCATTAATTCCACCCATGAGGGCTTAATCATCTCTTCATTTGTTTGTTTTTATTTTTAGAGACAGAGTCTTGCTCTGTCACCCAGGCTGGAGTGCAGTGGTGCAATCACGGTTCACTGCAGCCTCGAACTCCTGGGCTCAACAAATCCTCCTGCCTCAGTCTTCTGAGTAATTGGTAGGTACCACAGGTGGGCACCACCATGTTCAACTATTTTTTAAAAATAATTTTTTTGTAGAGATGGGATCTTGCTATGTTGATCAGGCTGATCTTGAACTCCTGGCCTCAAGCGATCCTCTTGCCTTGGCCTTCCAATGTGTTGAGATTACAGGTGTGAGCCACCTCACCCAGTCAATCACTTCTTTAAAGTTTCACTTTTTAATACTCTGATAGTGGTAATTAAATTACAAGGTGAATTTTGGAGGGTACAAGCATTCAAACCATCACAGACAGGGCTCTTAAATTACCTAAGCCCATCTCATAAATAGTAGAGAGTGACAAAACTAGTGCCCATTCTGTGAGATTTTTGGGAAGAAAACAAAAAGAGATAACAGGTGATACAGTGAACACCCTGCTAAGTTCAGCTGTTCTTACATTTGCCATCCTCTGCTTGCCGTTAGATAGCACATTTGTATGATCCTTCTAGTCCCAAGAACATTCCTGCATTGGGTGCTTAGCTTGGTTTTCACCACCAATGGTATTTTCCTTGGGATAATTATCTCAGGGTAACTAAAAGGCAACATTTAAAAAACACAAACATAGTAATGAAAGTTGGTTCAGGTTGCTACCATTAGCTCATCAGGGAAGAGAAACCAGGGAGGGAAACAAGAAGGTGAATAATAGATGACAGGTAACCCTAGGTAATTACCTGACACAGGCACTATATTACCCATGGATTATTTTTGTATTTTCTGTGCCCTCTGTGATGTGGAGGCCAGAAACGAGGTGGACAAGGATAGGGTCCAGACCCTTTCATCTTTTTGATTCTTTATTATAGCATTGGAAATTGCAGGGAAGCAGTCATTTTTATTGTTATAGTTACCAAGGCCATTATTTTCAGTTCTCCAACTTTCTTCGTTTCTAGACAGAATTTGTTTCTGAGAAAAGTTACTCTCTATGTTGGCTTTCCCAACCTTGTTCAGCCCATATGATCTGTGAGTTGTATTTTGAGTAGAGTAATTTCTAGGGGGCTACATTCTCTCTTGTTCTTCAAGTACTGACCTTCAATTTGCCATGTGAGAAGACAGTATTGATTGTTTTTGTCTTGCGTTTGAAGCTCCTTTGTGTCTAAATAGGACAAGTTGGGAAGAAATATCTCTCAAAACTTATGGAGCCAAAAATGCATGGAGGAGAGTAGAAAATAAGTCTCAGGAAGGTGAATTGGATTGAAAACCAGATTTCTGGTCTCCCTTTCTTTGAGTCTACCAAATGCACAACTGATATTTGGACAGGTATGAGTGGCAGCTGCAAATTATTCACTTATTTAACAATAGATTTTGTGTGTGTGTGTGTGTCAAACAAATGCTAGTCAATCCACAAATCCTTGGGATAGATAGGAAGATCAGCATGACAGGACCTTTAACCACAATAAGCTCAAAGCTAGGGGCAAAGGGTCCTATAGTTTTTAAGATGGCCCTTACATGGCAGGAACTTGGCAAATTCAACATGTAATCTCATCTAAGATCCATTCCATATATGCGGAAACTAAAGCTTGGTTTAGAACAAAGCTTGGCTAAGGTCTTACAGCCAGAAAGTGTGAAGTTAGGTTTTGAACCAGGTCTCACACACGCCAGCGTCCTATTATCTTTTCACAGAATCATAGCTGTGAGACAATGCAATGCAACAGAATAGAGCAAATGATAGATTTCAGCATCTATCGGAACACAGAAGATGGCATGCAGTGACACTTCCCATAAGTGGTGACCTCACCCCAGGTATCATCTTTTTTTGAGTATAAATTGTATTACTATTCTTAATTAAATCTGTCCTCAGGGGCCGGGCGCGGTGGCTCAAGCCTGTAATCCTAGCACTTTGGGAGGCCGAGGCGGGTGGATCACGAGGTCAAGAGATCGAGACCATCCTGGTCAACATGGTGAAACCCCGCCTCTACTAAAAATACAAAAAAAATTAGCTGGGCATGGTGGTGCGTGCCTGTAATCCCAGCTACTCAGGAGGCTGAGGCAGGAGAATTGCCTGAACCCAGGAGGCGGAGGTTGCGGTGAGCCGAGATCGCGCCATTGCACTCCAGCCTGGGTAACATGAGTGAAACTCCGTCTCAAAAAAAAAAAAAATCTGTCCTCAGCCCCTTTCTGGCCTTATGTATTGCTATTTCCCTCCATAGCCCCTGTTGCTGGTCTAATGCGGGCTGATTCGAAGCCACTAGGCATGCCCTCCCTACTTGTTTGCCTTATTCATAAAGATTTCTTCTTTAAAAACCACTTTATCGGGTTTAATTGACAGTTAAAAGCTGTACATATGTTTTGTAATATATGCAACTTAATGTTTGTAGATAAGTATACACATGTAAATAAACCATAACCACAGTGTATGACAAAAACATAGGCATTATCTTGAAAAGTTTCCTCCCACTCTCTTCATTTATTGTTATTACTTTTGTGTGATAAAAACACAATGTAAGGTTTACCCTCTCAGCAAATTCTAAATATATAATATAGTATTACTGTCTATAGGCATTATGCTGTACAGCAGATCCCGAGGACCTATTCATCTTGTGTAGCTGAACTTTCTACCCTTTAGCTAATACCTCCTCATTTCCCTCTCTAATCCCTGGCAACCACCATTCTACTATATGCTTCTACGAGTTTGGTTATCTGAGATTCCTCATATAAGTTGTATCATGTGGTATTTGTCCTTCTGTATCTGGCTTATTTCACTTAGCATAACATGTTCCATATTTATCCATGTTGTTGCAATGGCAGGACTTCTTTCTTTTTTAAGGCTAAAAAATATTCTGTGGCATGTACCACATGATCTGGCAATCCCATCACTGGATATATATCCAAAGAACTTGAAATTGCAATTTCAAAGAGATGCCTGAACGCCTATGTTTATTGCAACATTGTACTCAATAGCCAACACATGGAAGCAACCTCAATGTCCATTGACATGTGAATAGAATATAAATAAAATGTGGTATATTCATTTTATTAATTTAAACTATTTGTTTCTAAGGACTTTGTATTTTAGGTTGCTAGTTAGAAATGAACAAAATAAGTGCTTTTATTGCTCTGTGAAAGCTTGAGTCTTCAGATGTAGGCCTCCATTTGTGGTATACTGCAAATTTGAATTTATCATAGGAGCAAAAGAAAGTTGTACATTTTGTCAGGCTATGTTTACATGACTGTTTTACAGAATTAACATGTATCTTTATTTCTTTCCTATATTCCTGGTAGAAGACAATAGGATTATAATTCAGTTGACAGAAATATAGCTTAGAGCAGTCCTTAAGTCTGTGTCATAGCTTTAGGAATTTTGGAGGCTGAAGTGTAAGTACAGCTTTTCCTCCGGCTCTTTGTATTAGAACAGAAAGCAGCCTTTAAGAGAAAATTATTGCAGCACTGTTTACAATAGCAAAGACTTGGAACCAACCCAAATGTCCATCAATGATAGACTGGATAAAGAAAATGTGGCACATATATACCATGGAATACTATGCAGCCATAAAAAAGAATAAGTTCTTGTCCTTTGCAGGGACATGGATGAAACTAAAACCATCATTCTCAGCGAACTAACAGAGGAATAGAAAACTAAACACCACATATTCTCACTCATAAGTGGGAGTTGAACAATGAGAACACATGGACACAGGGAGGGGAACATCACACACTGGGGCCTGTTAGGGGGTGAGGGGCAAGGGGAGGGAGAGCATTAAAACAAATACCTAATGCATGTGGGGCTTACAACCTAGATGACAGGTTGATGAGTGCAGCAAACCACCATGGCACATGTATACCTGTGTAACAAACCTGCAGACTCTGCACATGCATCCCAGAACTTAAATTAAAAATTTTAAAAAGAGAAAATTATAGATTAGAGTAGCTGATATGGTTTGGCTATGTCCCCACCCAAATATCAACTTAAATTATAGCTCCCATAATCTCCACGTGTTGTGGGAGGGACCCAGTGAGAGGTAATAGAATCATGGGGACAAGTTTTTTCTGTGCTGTTCTCTTGACAGTAAGTCTCACAACATCTGATGGTTTTATAAAGGGGATTTCCCCTGCTGCCATGCAAGACATGACTTTGCTTCTCCTTTGCCTTCCACCATGATTGTGTGGCCTCCCCAGCCATGTGGGACTGTGAGTCAATTAAACCTCTTTCCTTTATACATTACCCAGTCTCCGGTATATCTTTATTAGCAGCATGAGAAAAAGAAGACATCCCTATCTCTATTATTTGGCTACTAATACAGTAGCCAAAAAACCACATTTTTAATCATAAAAGGAATGTAAATTGCCAAAAAATATCTCCTAAGGGATGTAAGGGTATCCTGGTTATAAGAATTCTAACAGGAATTCCAACTGATTTTTTAAAATGTTTCTAGTAATGCGTATTTCACTACGTGTGTTTCCCCAGTATTTGAAATTGCATAGATCTCACTTAATAATAGACCTGAACTTATAAATTTAGTCTTAGGTAGCTTGTAAGAGACGTAAACTAGTATCATACAAGGTATTATAATCTTGGCAAAAAATAAGCTTATTTCAATCACTTTCATTATAGATCATCTGTATGAGGAATCCTCTACGTAATCAGTGAGTTAAATAGGAAATTCCTTCCATGGAAGCAAATCACTGTGGTTAACAGCACAGACCATGCAATAAAGCTGCCCGCCCTCCCTTCCTTCCTTCCTTCCTTCCTTCCTTCCTTCCTTCCTTCCTTCCTTCCTTCCTTCCTTCCCTCCCTCCCTCCTTCCATTTCTTTCTCTCTTTTCTCTCTCCCTTTCTCTTTTTCTCTTTCTCTCTCTTTTTCTATCTTTCTCTCTCTCTTTCCTGCCCCCGCCACCTCTCTCTTGGATCACTTGGTAAACACCAAGGCAAAAATCTACCAAAAGAAAGAGGAATAGCTCACAACACTTTTCTAAGAACTTGACACACATCAGGGAAGAGATTGTGTCATCTTATAAGACTCACACTTTCCTAAGAATTTGATGCAATCAGAGGATCGTACCATCTTCCAACACTCTTAGTTGAATGTGCCATGTGATAACCCCAGCCAGGAAGAAGATGACAGTGAGACACAGTCACGTAGAAGACAAAAGCAGAACGTAAGTCAAATTATCCATGATGCTGCCTCATGGAGCTGACTTGACTGTGATGAAATGTATCAGAAATTGACAATATTCCATGACACCACCATGGCTCCTGTGCTCTGGGTGGACATTGGAAAAATGCACAAGTTAGAAAGTTGTTTTCTTATCCTGCTTTTTCCTCTGCCTCCAAACTCTATTAAATCCAATATAAATAAAATTGCTTACTTTCTAAAGTTTCTTCACAGAATCAGTTGCACATTCTCTTCTTTCAGCATACTTTTCATTTACCTAGACTGAAAATTTGATTCCCTCATGAAAGGCACTCTCCTAAAACTTTCCAAAGTTGCATTTGATTTGTTAGAATTGTCAGAAGTCAGGTGAGTTGTTGAATAAACCTTAACTTTATACAATATTGATGTATCCATCTATCCATCTCAGGACAATTATAAATTCAAGATATGTCTTTTTAAAATTATCCTCTTTTTGTTTTATATTTTATTTTCTTCTTCTTATACACTATTATTTCCCTAGATTCTCTTTTCCAAAATGATGTGTTAGAATTTGGAATTCAATAATGAAAGACAAAAATAAGTATTTAAATGAAGAAGTATATATTTCCTCTGTGTCTTTTTGTTATTCCATTCAATATGCAAAACCAGGATGTGTGATCTAAATCAAGTTTCTTATCATCTAAAGCCTAGGTTTCATATCTAAAAATTATGAACAATATTACAAAACTTGCAGGGCTGTTAATTGCACACAAAGGAAGAATTAAATGTGATCATTTATAGACTCACTTTAGAGCACAGTATTTTTAGGTACTCAATAATTTTTTTAACTTAAGTAAAGATTTTACTTATCACCTCTGTGAGATGAGGAGGTAATTTTAACAAAAGACAGGAGACTTGCATACTCAGCAGTTCCTTATTCTCTGTATTGAGGAGGGTAGAATTTTTAGAGACTCTCTAAAAATTTTTATCCTTGCTCTCTTGCCATCTTATGGATTTCCGAATTATTTTACATTACTGGTCTTTTGCTCCATTGCCACCTTTCAGGACAGGGCTTACATCCATGATCTGAAAAACCAGAGGTATATATTAATTATCTTGATTTCTTTATATTAAATACGGAATATTTAATGCAGTGTTTGAGTTAGTCTTGCAAATATCTAATTTCCTCCCATGTTCATTGCAAGATTATTTACAATGGCCAAAATATGAAAACAACCTAACTTCATTAATGAACAAGTGGATAAAGAAAACATTGTGTGTGTGTGTGTGTGTGTGTGTGTGTGTGTGTGTGTGTGTATACAAGAAAATACTTTCCACAAGAACCTCCATGTCGTCTTTTAGAACTTAATTTTTTACTTCACATGCCTCTTCCTTTTTTCACTTCCACTTGACACCTTTCTGGGGTCGTAGGTATGTTGTGCTTAAATTCCACTCTCTCGCCTAAAATATCTGTCTCAAATTTGTATATGCATTAGTAGGTATCAACCAGGAAGTTCTCCCCCAACGCATTCAATAGGCCCTGCCTCAAAAGTTATTTTTAAGAATTTACTACTGCCTTTTAAGAACTCCTCAGTATGGATCCAAACTGTTTGTTAAAACACTTTTGTTCCTCTTCCTGTCTTGCATATGCTAAGAACCAGCCAAACTGGAGTTTTTCAATTTCATATGCAAATCCTATGTTCCCCTGTCTAAAACCTTTCTCATTCTTTTCTCTCTACCTAAAATTTCCTCCATCCCATTTTGTTTACTGAAATATTGTGCTTTTTTCCTCCAGTAAATCTCTCAGTCCTCCAATGGCACATTGTAGTCTGCATAGCTATTGCTTGTTTGTATATTTGTTGATTTTTCGTAAGACATTTTAGAATCTTTCATTTATCATCTTTTATTTTTTCATTATTTACCTATCACAAGCACTTTATATATATATATATAATATATATAATGTTTTTCATATATTCACAAGCACTTTATATTACATATATAAAAATATATAAAATATTTTATATATAAAAACTGGATTGACATGAATATAAATTATATTTCACAAGTACTTATATATAATATAAGTGCTTGTGATGGGTAAATAATGGGTAAATAATGAAAAATATTTATATATATATATAAAAAGTATGTATAATATAAATATATTATTTACATATAATAAAAATACATAATATATTCATATATTTACATTATTTATACATATTTATATTATTTATATATTGGTATATTAATATATTTATATAATATATAATATATTTATAATATATTATA
>NW_016107494.1:1135051-1139392 GCF_001604975.1 Cebus imitator | reverse complement strand
ACAGGATTCTGCTCTGTCACCCAGGCTGGAGTGCAGAGGTGCTATTTTGCTCACTGTAACCTCTACCTCCCAGATTTAAGAGATTCTCGTGCCTTAGCCTCCCAAGTAGCTGGGATTACAGGTCTGCACCACAACACTTGGTTAAGTGTTCTATTTTTAGTAGAGATGAAGTTTTGCCATGTTGGCCAGGCTGGTCTCAAACTCCTAGCCTCAAGTGATCTGCTGGCCTCAGCCTCCCAAAATGAGCCACCTTGCCCAAACTTATCAAGTACTTTAAGCTTAACAAGAAATCAGTATGCATTTTTAAATAAATGAATAGTTTGGCATCACACAAGGACAGAAAATAAGAGTTCATTCAACTCTATTAACTCAGCTGAGAATCCTCTGTTCAAGAAAATGTCACAACAACCACTTTGGCCATGTTATTGATCTGCGGATTTTTTTTTATTTGTGATTGTCTCCTTCAAACAGTTCGATTATTAACCCTCAGGTATCAATTTTGAGTATTTCTTAATTGGCTCTTTATAGCACCTTCACCCTTTTCAACACTCATTTAATCACGTGTATCTAGTAAACTCTTCATATATTGGCAATGTTAATGAAATGAAAATTCAACAAAAGATCTTTGCATCATTTTTATAATTCTGATTACAAAATGTTATTTATTTTTTACATCCAGTTGTTATGCAGCAAAATTATCTACAAGTTGAAAATGAAAATCTCTCAGGAACTCTGCAACAATTAGCAAAGCACTTCTGCCAATATGTAATAAAACAATCAGAACAAAAGGGTGGCTGGCTGCGGGGGCTCACACCTGTAATCCCATCATTGTGGGAGGCCAAGATGGGTGGATGCCTTGAGGCCAGGAGTTCGAGACCAGCCAGGCCAATATGGTGAAACCCTGTCTCTACTAAAAATACAAAAAAATAGTAGCCAGGCATGGTGGTGGGTGTCTGTAATCCTAGCTACTTGGGAGGCTGAGGTGGGAGAATCACTTAAGCCTGAGAGGCGGAGGTTGCAGTGAGCCAAGATAGTGACACTGCACTCCACCCTGAGTGACAGAGTGAGACTAGGTCTTAAACAAACAAACAAACAAACAAAAAGAACAAAAGGGCACTTTCGGTAAGTCTTGTTTTTTTAAACCTCTTTATTTATCCAACCCCTGGACTATTTCTCTGATGGTAACTGAAGGAAATCTTGAAATCTGCAGGAAACACTGAACATGAGGAAAATGTAAGTCCAATTTAGAAACAACAACAGTAACATTCCTGTGCTTGATTTCTCAAGAAGACCATAAATGCAGCCCCTGTGACACAAACTGGAGATATTATGGAGGTAGCTGCTATGGGTTCTTCAAGCACAACTTGACATGGGAAGACAGTAAGCAGTACTGCATTGACATGAATTCTACTCTCCTGAAGACTGACAACCAGAACATTCCAGTAGGGAGATCCTTATGTCACGTATTTTGGAGGCAAGGGAGGAAACTCTCAAATATAACATTTGACCTTTTTTGTTTTTACATTTTTCTTAACATCTTTCAGTTTGCACTAATCTAAGAACCTTATGAAACTTAGTAAGAATTACAGAACCCAAATATTCAATCCAATCACATTTTGCAGCATTGCTAGAGTTGATCAGTCAAATTGACTTGTCCCTTCTTGACAGCTCAGGTACATAGTGGGTCACACATTAAGACAGCCCAGTGATGTTCATAATCATCTGTGTCCTGTGTTGTTCTAACTTGCTGCACTGTCCACTTAATGTTTCTGTGGGCTCAGGCTCATACAGAAGATATTCAGTTAAATAAATTAACTTTTCCTTCTATTCCAGCAAACTCAGAGAATTTTCTAAAATCTCAGCTCTATTACAATAAGATTAATTGGAGACATATATGTATATCCTGAATGTGTATAGGTCTAGGCTAGTGCCAGTTTAAAGATTTATAACTAAAAGTCGTCATGCAATTTTTTCAGGAAAAAAAGGAAACTTGAATTTCAAGTAGAATTTCTGTCAGGTTCTATAGGCAAGCATATAATGTTGATACATTCTAAAAACAAAACAAAACAAAAAAAAATGATTAGAAAATAAGAGAAAGGTTCCTGGTGGCTCAAGCTTTAAGAAATAAATAATCACACGTGGCTGTCACACAATATCTCCTGTGGAATGCCATTTGGAGTCTCATATATATGTCAAGAATCTCAGGTCATTTCCTGTTTGTCAACAATGCATTCTTACTTGTTATTCTGGGAGGTGTGAGATTATATATAAACATTTGTGCTCCATTTAATTTTCTTACTCGTATATTGATTGATTTACTTATTTCTTCATTAATTTAACAAATATGTGCTGAAACTATTCCAGGACTTGGACCTGTGCAGTTAATAAAACAAAAAAGAATCCTTTAGCTCACCAACAATGTATTTTTGTGTGTGTGTTTTCTTTCTCTAACTGTTGACATTTATTCCTTTGAATCCTGTTTGGTAGCCTATCGGGAGTATAAGCCTCAATTAATTGAATATGTAAATATATATTATAAACACATAGGAAGATTAGAATATCAGCTATTTTGTGTACAATTTTACCTGTGTCCTACACGATTTTTAAGTTCTAAGACAAGTGAAATTGAAATCTATTAATATTAATATAGACATGTAATCCAACTTTTTTTGGTTCAAGGTTTTATCATGAAGCTTTGTCTTTCTATCATTACCAGGAGCTGTGGAGGGATTCTGACCATTGTGTTTAGTTATGTTTGCAAGAGGAATACATCAAAGCCAGGACTGTTTAAATCACTGAGTCGGATTATCCCACCAGAACTCTAATGAGTTCTGGAAGTGGGAGATGGCTCGGTTCTCTCAAAAAATATGTAAGTCCCATGACACTCAGAATAGAAAGTAAGACTAGAAACTCTTATTCCTGAGATCCCCTTTCCTCTCAGTCCAAGTCATTTAACAGTTGAAATGCATCTCTATAACCCACTACAGGCGACATAAGCAGCAGCTGAGTCACTTACCCCCTATTTTAAACAAGAGAGCACTGGTCGTAAGACAATTCTACTTTCCCTTCTCCTATCCTTTCACTCTTTATCTAAGCCACAATTCATTTTTACACCTTCCCATTCGTTTCTACATTCAACTTTACCATAGAACGTTGTGTGTGTGTGTGTGTGTGTGTGTGTGTGTGTGTGTGTGTGTTTAGATTGCTCTGATTCTCTCCACGTATTTTTAAAACAAAATGTCATCCTCATTATTTTACAGTTGAAAGTTGTAAACTTGGGAGTCATTTTGCATACTCTTCTATTCTCCAGGTCTCCAAGAATCCATGCATTGTGGGTCACAGGATAATTCCAATGCTGATTAACGAAGCTCTATCCTTCTACACATGGTGCAGGCAAATGGGCTGTTAGCACTGAGTTGTGAACCTCAGTTGCTTACTACATGGTTTTCCAATGTCCAGTCTCAATATATTTTGTTCATCCTGTATATCAAAACTGCAGTCTCTCTCCAATTAAAATTTAAACTGATAGCCAAAACTTGTACAATCTAATCATTGCTTACATAATTAATTTATTTAATAAATATTTAGTAAGTATTTACTATAGGTAGGATCTCAGAATACTACAACTCCAACTCGTCGCAGACCGTGGGCTTTATTTCCTATCAATTGCTACCTCATTCACAATATCGCAGACAAATTAGTGGGTTTTTTTTTTATTCTTCCAACAAATCAAACTCGTTTTTTTGGTCTCAAGGCTTTTCATTTGCTATTTTCTTCTCTTAGAATGCTCTGCCTCCACAACGCCATGACTGTCTCCTTCTTGTGAATCAAGTCTGCATTTAAACATCACTTCTTCAGTAAGGTTAAGTCTAATTATCCAAACTAAATTAGCTTCCCTTCAGCCCACATCCATATCGTCTACCACCGCTTTGTTTCTTTGTAACTTTACCACTGTCAGAAATTTTTTGTCTATTTGTGGGCCCCTAACCGGCATCACCCCACTGAAACGGAAGTTCCCAAACAGGAAAGCTCTTGGCTTTCTTGTCTTTCCTTAACAGTCTATCCTCAGCACATCGAACAACTTTGGCACATAGTTATGCAGATATATGCCAAATAAATAATAAATATATATTCCTTGTCCTCTCGTGATAAACTGTCTAGAAGGGAATAAAGATAAGTTAACAGCCATTACAATACAGCCTGCTGTCTTAGATCATATATCCTACAATATAAAACCTCAGTTCAAAAACATTAGTCAATTCACTTTTCCATGAGCGTATTCCCATCCATTGCAGCTATTTGCCCTGCAGGACTCTTCCTTCTTTTTTTTTTTTTTTTTTT
>NW_016107494.1:1110963-1135031 GCF_001604975.1 Cebus imitator | reverse complement strand
GATCTCGGCTCACCGCAACCTCCGCCTCCTGGGTTCAGGCAATTCTCCTGCCTCAGCCTCCTGAGTAGCTGGGATTACAGGCACGTGCCACCATGCCCAGCTAATGCTTTTTGTATTTTTAGTAGAGACGGGGTTTCACCATGTTGACCAGGGTGGTCTCGATCTCTTGACCTTGTGATCCATCCGCCTCAGTCTCCCAAAGTGCTGGGATTACAGGCTTGAGCTACCGCGCCCGGCCGACTCTTCCTTCTTGTATCTTTTCATCTAGGTCTTGCCCTTCCATCAATACCAGACTAAAATCTGATCTTGTAGATAAAGGTTTTTCCCATTAATTCAGAGCCATCTCCATTGCTTCTTTGGGGCTCCTACTGTACTAGTGTTCCCTTGCTCCTTAATCTTACGCTACATGAAATTGCTATTGAGCTTTTCAAATATACATACCTTGTACTACCAAGCAGGTTGGGAGTTACTCAACAATGAAAAACTTTTTTATTCTGTTTTTCCCAGAGTCTCCATTTTGTGCATGAAAATATTATACACAGAGTTTGACTGTTGATTGGTTGCTTAGTTTTTGAAGGAATTTATTCTACCTTTCCCATTCACAGGTTTGAGCTTTCTGAAGATGGAAAAGGAAATATGAATTGTGCCTATTTTCATAATGGAAAAACGCACCCTACCTTCTGTAAGAACAAACATTATTTAATGTGTTAGAGGAAGGCTAGCATGGCCAACGTGGACCAACTACCTTAATGCAAACAGATGGGCAGGATATCACAGATAAAGGCTTTATTGCACAATAAAAATTCTGATTGAATAAATCACTAGCCAAAAATTGCTTATTTCTTCCTTTCTTCTCCTTGATGTCAGTTTTAATATTATCTTTACTGCCAGAATCACTTACCTACTCCTTTCTTTGATTAACTGGAAGCCAACATGTAAACTGATCATTTGCTTCCCAATTATTCTATTTTCCCTTAATTTTCTTTCTTCTTGTCTTCAAACATCTAATTACGTGAACATGGTATGATTTACTGCATCTTCAGATATACATATATAAAATTAAAATCAGGACAATATAGGTTAGGGCTTAATTAAGTTGTGCAAAATACCGAAGTTTAAAATCTGTGCAGAGTAACTTTGAAAGATAGCGTTAGATAATAAAAAGAATATTAAACTTGGAATCAGTAGAATAATTTAGATAATGTCACTTAAAGTACAACCATGAACCAGCCACATAGACTTTTTAGCTTCTATTTTTGCATAATTAAAATTGGAAGAATACATCCTCCATTTATACCTCACAGTTCTACGATTTAAAATGTTGGAGCATTGGCTGTACCAGGAGGTTTACAAAAGCAGGCACTGTGACTTCTCCATTTACTGTTGTATTACCACCACCAAATCCAGATCCTGGCTTACAGGAAACAGAGAGACTTTCATAAATGCAATTACTATTCCAAGTTCATTTCTGGTTAGACTCAATAGCAGCAAGTTTTTGGGCAAAAGAAGGGAAAGAAAGTTTGTAAGAAAGCTCATGGGATTTGTAAAATGAATAAATGCTTCTCAACATGGCACAGAGGCTACTTCACAGAAGGACAAGTTAAAATGCTTTATTTAGGTCTATTCTTAACAGCTCTATGCTTGTTTCTTGCTGAGTAACTCAGCAAGTATTTATAGAATACATGGAAAAGCACCCTCTCACAGGATAATAGGCAAAAATTGCATTTCTTTCCCACAGCTTCCCTTCTTTAACTAGCGAATACAGTTTATAAACATGATTCTTAAACATCTCAACTGAAGTGTTGGTTAAAACATGGAGATGTTCAAACACAAATGCTGATGTTACCCAGAAGGCCGAGGAGACACGGAGACCTGGGTTTTTACCAGCACAAGTAGTCTTTAATACAGTTAGAGAACTATCACTACTTTAGAACTTACTCTCTGTGTGGCTTTGGATAAGTAATTTAGTGTCTTTAAAACTCTGTTTCCTCATCTATGAAATGGGTTTAATATTATTACCTTGCTTGTAAGGTAACTGTGAAGCTCGTTTAATATGATTATGTAAAGTATTGATCAGAATACCAAGCATGTAATACATTCCCAATAAATGCGTGCAACCCTTAAAGCTTTGTGCACTAACACTCAAAGACACTTGAATCCTTATTTTGTTCTAGGCTATCAGTAAATAAGCATATTTGGAGGGCTGAGGAAAAATAACAGAAATACCTCAGATTCTACTGGCTAACACAAACGTCTGGAGATCTTGGATTTGGGTAATGGTATCACTTTTTTTTTTTTAATTGTTTGTTTAGAGAAACCAAATAGGAACTAATAATTCAGAATATTGCCCAAAAGTTAGCCATATCTCTGGACTTTGTTTCATCTCCCCAAAATGGAAAAGCATATGTTTATACATCACTATGGCATACATAAACTTAGAAGAATGGTAGCTTAATGCATGGCAACAATACAATTTAAAAATGTAAGACAATCAAACTGTGCCTACAAAGATATATTTTCCTGGTATTCATATCTAAAGCATCTTACACATGGAATCAAAATTGCACAAATGTTAGTTGCACAAATCAGAACACTTCATTCCAAATACTAAAACTTCTACATATTATCTAAGTGCTTCAAATTACAACTAAGTTACAAGCACACCTCAGAAATATTGTGGACTCAATTCCAGACCACCACAATAAAGCAATTATTGTAATAAAGTGAGTCACACTAATTATTTGGTTTCCTAGTGCATATACAAGTTATGTTTACCATAAACTGTAGCCTATTAAGTATACAATAGCATTATGTCTACAAATGTACATACTTTAATTAAAAAATACTTTATTGGCCAGGTGCAGTGGTTCACGCCTGTAATCCCAGCACTTTGGGAGGCTGAGGCGGTGGATTATGAGGTCAGGAGTTCGAGACCAGCTGGACGAACATCGTGAAACCCTGGCACTACTAAAAATACAAAAATTAGAACACCGTGGTGGTGGGCACCTGTAATCCCAGCTACTTGGGAGGCTGAGGCAGGAGAATCACATGAACCCAGGAGGCAAAGGTTGCAGTGAGCCAAGATCATGCCACGGCACTCCAGCCTGGGTGACAGAGCGAAACTCTATCTCAAAATAAATAAATAAATAAAAAGTACATAAAATAAGAAATGCTTTATTGCTAAAAATGCTAACAATTATCTGAGTCTTTAGTGAGTAGAAATCTTTTTGCTGGTGGAGGGTCGTGCCTTGATGTTGATGGATGCTGACTGATCAGAGTGGTGTTTGCTGAAGGATGGGGTAGATGTGGCTATTTTTAAAATAAGACAACAATGGGCTGGGTGTGGTGGCTCACGCTTGTAGTCTCAGCACTTTGAGAGGCCGAGGCCGGCAGATCACGAGGTCAAGAGATTGAGACCATCCTAGCCAACATGGCGAAACCCCATCTCTACTAAAAATACAAAAATTAGCTAGGGGTGGCGGTGCATGCCTGTAGTCCCAGCTACTTGGAAGGCTGAGGCAGGAGAGTCACTTGAACCGGGAGGCAGAGGTTGCAGTGAACCAAGATCATGCCACTGCACTTCAGCCTGGCGACAGAGCGAGACTGTGTCTCAAAAAGAAGACAACGGTGGGGATTGTGGCATCAATTTATTCTTCCTTTTATGAAATTTTTATCTATAGCTTGTAGTAGTGTTAAATAGCATTTTACCCATAGTAAACTTCTTTCAAAATTGGAGTCAATCCTCTCAAATCCTGCTACTGCTTTATCAACTAAGTCCATGCAATATTTGAAATCCTTATTATGTTATTATTTCAACAATGTGCACAGCATCTTCACCAGGAATAGTAAGTGCCTCAAGAAGCCATTTTATTTGCTCACTGATAAGAAGCAACTTTTCATCTGTTCATTCCTCATGAGATGGCATCAATTCAGCCACATCTTCAGGCACCACTTCCAGTTCTCTTGCTGTTTCCACCACATCTGCAGTTACTTCTGCCACTGAAGTCTTGAACCCCTCGAAGTCATCCATGAAGGTTGGAGTCAACTTCTTCCAAGCACCTGTTAATGCTGATACTTTGACTCCTTCCGTGAATCACAAATCTTCTCAATGACATCTAGAACGGTAAATCCTTTCCTGGTGGTTTTCAATTCATTTTGCTCTGACATATCAGAAGAATCACTATCTGTGGCAGTGATAGCCTTATGACATGTATTTCTTAAAGAAAAAGACTTGAAAATCAAAATTACTTCTTGATCCATTGGTTACAGAAATGGAGGCTGTGTTAGTAGGAATGAAAACATTAATATCCTGGTACATCTTCATGGCAGCTCTAGAGTGAATAGAGGCGTTGTCAATGAGCAATAATATTTTGAGAAAAAAAACCTTTTTCTGAGCAGTTCTCAACAGTGAGCTTAAAACATTCAGTAAACAATGCTACAAACAAATGTGCTGTCATCCAGACTTTGTTGTTTCATTCATAGAGAATAGGCAGGGTTTATTTAGGACAATTCTTAAGGTCTCTAGGACTTTTGAAATGATAGATGATTACTGACTTTGACTTAAAGTCACCAGCTGCAATAGCCTCTAGCAATAGAGTTAGCTTGTCCTTTGAAGCTTTCAAGCCAGCCATTGACTTTTCCTCTCTAGCTATAAAAGTCCTAGATGTCATCTCTTTCCAGCTCAAAGCCGTTTAATCTACACTAAAAATCTATTGTTTAATGTAGCAACCTTCATATATCTTAGCTAGATCTTCTAGATAACATTCTCCAGTTTCTAAATCAACACTTGCTGCTTCGTCTTTCATTTTTTTCTTCTTTAGAGAGATGGCTTTTTTCCTTAAACCTCATGAACCAACCTCTGCTAGCTTCCAACTTTTCTTCTGCAACTTCCTCACCTCTCTCACCCATCATAGAAGTGAAGAGTTAGGGCTTTGCTCTGAATTAGGCTTTGGTTTAAGAGCATGTTGTAATCGGTTTGATCTTCCATCTAGACCACTAAACTTTCTCCATACTAGCAATAAGGTTATCTTGCTTTCTTATTTGTGTGTTCACTGGAGCAGCACTTTTAATTTCCTTCTAGAATGTTTCCTTCACATTCACAACTTGGCTTGCTGCTTTATGTAATAAGCCTAGCTCTTGGCTTATCTTAGCTGTTGACATGTCTTCCTCACTAAACTTAATCATTTTTAACTTTTGATTTAAAGTGAGAGAGATGCAACTCTTTCCCTCAACAATTACAGGCCTTTGTGGCATTATTAATTGACCTATTTTTAATATCGTTAGGTCTCAGGGAACATAAGGAGGCTCAAGGAAAGGTACAGAGATGAGGGAACAGCCAGTTGGTGTAACAGTCAGAACATACACAGTATTTATTGGTAGTTATCAATTAAGTTAACCATCTTATACAGGTATAGTTCATGGTGCCCCCAAACAATTACAATGGTAGCATCAAAGATCACCAATTACATATCACCATAACAGATAACAATAATGAACAGATAATAATAATTCTCATAGTTTTGAAATACTATGAGAATTACCAATATGTGACACAGAGACATGAAATAAGCATATGCTGTTGGAAAAAATGGCACTGATAGACTTGCTTCACACGGGGTTGTCACAAATCTTCACTTTAAAATATGCAATATCTGCAAAGCACAATAATGCAAAGCTCAATAAAACAAGATATGCCTGTACTCTATACTAATGATAGTGCCTATTTCATTGCACTATTGATAAAAATCAAAATAATTCATGTAAAAGTTTTTGAAAATAGAACTTGGAATATAATGAATAGTAAATAAAGTCACGATTAAAACATCAAAAATAATAAAAGGAATATATTAATCCTGCATTGGGAGAAGCCAATGGCTCCACACAAAGAAATTTATCAGGGAATGTTCTATATTTGGGGAAAAGGGGTCTTTCTAAGTGCTGATAAAATTTGAGAATAATTGGAAATTAATGACAACTTAAGTTTCTGTTACCTTGTTCCTAACATTAGTCTCTGTACATTTGGTATGCTTATGATTTTTTCCTCTGTTTCTCTTCAAGATAGAAGTGATCCTACTTTAAAGGCTACATAGGTTTAAGTTACATTAATTTTCAGATACAAATCTCAGGTCACATGGGCATCATATAAAATATTGAAGAATGGGGCTGGGCACAGTGGCTCATGTCTGTAATCCCAGCACTTCAGGAGACTAAGGTGGGCAGATCACCTAAGTTCAGGAGTTCGAGACCAGCCTGGCCGACATGGTGAAACCCCATCTCTACTAAAAATACAAAAATTAGCCAGGCATGGTGGCAGTTACCTGTAATTCCAGCTACTCGGGAGGCTGAGGCAGAATTGCTCGAACCCGGGAGGCAGAGGTTGCAGTGAGCCAAGATCAGGCCTCAGCCCTCCAGACCGGAAAACAAAAGTGAAACTCCAACTAAAAAAAAAAAAAAATTACATGTATATATGTATATGTACATGTATATGTATAGGCATATGGACTGGATATTCTTCAGTTGCCCCTGGGAATTCTCTCAGTCCCAACCTGTGCTTTGAGAGGCTGAGCTCAAATGAATACATTATCAGGGCAAACAAACCTGGCCCCTGGCTTCTAGTTAATTCAGCCAATGGAAGGCGCTGGTGGTCAGAGGTAGGGTATTTATTCAATTGGCTGTCTCCCTGCCATGTGTTTGTGTGGCAAAGAATACACGTTCTCTATTTTAGTCCAGGGCCCTTGTCAGGCAGGTCAAGCAGTTCCAATAAACATTTTCAACTTGATTCTTCAGTTGACCTGACAGCTTCCCCGTGTACATGTCACAACCCCTTTCTGTTTCCCTTAACACTTCCCGAAACTTTGTATACAGTCCTTTAATTAAATTCCCTTAGATTATCCCTTGTGTGTGCCATTTGTTTCCTTCTCAGGGCTTGATTGCTAGGGAGAAGACTGAGGAAGCCAGTGAGTTACTGAAACAAAAGCAAACAATACAATTTTGCATATCGTTATATGCCGTAAAGACAAGGGATCAAACAATAAATGATGATTAAAGTCTCAAATGTCTGATGCTACCGTCACAAGATGTGGCAGAAATGGTCGGCTGTCAACTAAATAATTCATGCTTTCCTTCTAGAGTGAAGCGATCATCAAAAGCTTGCTGTCCAGGAAAAAATTTTATTTTTCAGGCTCAAACTTTATATCCAAACGCGGGCATGCGTTTGGTGGATGTGATTGTGAGACCTGTTACTTATAGGTTATGGCTTTCAAGAAGCAGGTTTAGATTCATCACCTTGTCTTTTCTAGTGAACAGAAGTCAAGGACTGCAATGACTCACAAAATGAAAGAATCCCAAGTCTCATTTGGAGGGAAGCTATCACTAATTAGGATTCCTGGAGCAAAAAAAAAAAATTACGTAAGATATAAACTTTTATTGTGTTAAGTTACTGATATTTTTAGGTTTACTTATCGCAGTAACTAGCATTGCACTATCAGATACACAGTACGTAAATTTATTTTAAGGTTGAAATTCCTTCCTAGCTTCGTTGTTTAAGGCCACCCAGTGATCTGACACTCTTTACACCCTGGTTTGCTCAATGTGAGCTATCTTTAGATCTTCACTATCTAGGTCATCTCTATGCTTCATCTCCTCTACCAAATGCAAGTGCATTCTTTGCACTATTATCTTTTTCTTCTGAACTCACTGCTAACACCTTCAATATCTGCTACATTTTGGAAACCAGATAAAAAATTTCTGTCATTGGCCAATCTGAATTCAGTTCTCTCTCATTTCCTTTTTCAACAAGTTGTGTTTTGGCTTAAACTTCATAAACTTCTACTTTCTGAATGAAGATGCATCTATTCTACTCCTTAAACACCAACATACTTTCCCACTACTGTGAAAATGCAACCAATTTCAGTTCTTTCACCAACCTGCTCCAAACCATCCAAGGTGTCATTTTTGCCAGCCCCCTGTGTGGACTGCTTTCTATCAAAGCACCTCAGACATGCATGAAGAAGAAATATACACCTCTCTTCAGTGGGATAGTCCAGTACCTAACACTTACCAGAAATGTCTGCCTTCCAGCAAATGCTCAGGTAACCAGTTCTAACTATTTTGTGTGAGACTTTAGAGTTCATGTTTTTTTTTTTTTCTGCTCTATCATGAAGTCAAGATATTTATTCTCATCTGAGATAATCTACTTAAGAGTACCGTAATGTGCAGGAAATGTTTAATGAAGTGGAGAAGGAGTAAGTAAAGGTGAAAAAAAGAGCAATGAACTTGATAAATACATGGAACTATTTTTTGCTCTGTCTCTCTAGAAAAGAAAAAGAATACCTAGATTTGGGAAATACATGAAAAATACAATTTTAGTTAATTGAACTACTATATAAAACACTCTGCAAATTATCTGGTAAATACTGAGAAATAAAAAGAGAAAGCATAGGTTGAAAAACTGGCAAGATCTCTTTGGCCTAGAGTTGTCTGCTACAGTGATTAGTTCAGTCGGTATCACTTAATACCTGTATTAGTTCCTGCCTGCTGGTGTAACAATCACACAGACTTAGGGGATTAATAGAATGCAAATTTATTGTCTTATGCTTCTAGATGTCACAAATTGAAATGGATTTCAGTGAGCCAAAACCAAGGTGTTGTCAGGGATCCAGGGGAAGAATCCATCCCTTGTCTTTTCTGGTCTCTAGACCTGCATTTATTGTTTTCCTTGGCTTATGGACCCTTCTTCTATCTTGAAAGCCAGCAACATAACCTCTTTAAATGTTTCTCAGCCTCCATCATCATGCCATGCTCTGTCTCTCCAATGTCCTACCTCTCACTTAAAAAGGACCCAGGTAATCCAGGCTAATCTTCTCATCCAAAATCCTTAACTTAATGACATCTTTGAAGTCCCTTTTCCACATAAGATAACTTACAAGTTTGAGGAATTATGACATGGACATGTTAGAAAAGGGCATTTTTCTGCCTATCACAATATCCAAAAACAAATTTTAACTATTTTTCTCTGACTAGCTTTTTGAATACAACAAATCACACATTTTTTCCCCTCTCTAGAGAGTTGTAAAATTACCTTGGAAAACTTGTTCCTCTTCCAAAAATGTATATTTAAAAGTATATATTTAAAATGTGTATCTTTCTTTGATTCAATCATGTTCAATTGACACTGAAGAGATGGGGAGATGTGAGACAGCATTCTTAATCTCAAAAGATAAAGCCAGCATTTCACTTATGAGACTCTCTAAAAGATTGTTGGAAAATAATACATGTAATTATTTGGTAAGGTATGACATCAAAGATAAGGATAACAGAGGTATACTATTAAATCTACTTAATTTGGTAATTTCCATATCACATGTATTCAAGTTATGACTTGCATTTCAATGCATTTGAGCAAAGGTTCTCTTTTTCCTTTCCTTTTTACACATTCCAGGCCCCAACAACTCTCCAGTAGAAATGCCAATGTTCATTCCTTCTTTTACTCAATTTCAATCTATCCTTGTCCCATCTGTTTTATCTGCTTTCTCTAACTCGGTTTCATTTTTCCTGTTTCATGGTTAGGAACACGGTGTCTTGTGATGGTGATTTCATGTATTTTCTGCATGGGATTATTAACAACATCCATTTTCCTGGCCATCAAGTGTAAGTACAAAAAGACAGTTTCAAAATAACAGATATTGATATATGTATTATATACTACACATAGCTTATATATAATGATATATGTATATCATTATACATATATCATTATATATATGATTTACCAGTCATTTATAAATTATGAAGTTCTATATATAATGATATATGTATATCATTATATATAGAACTTCATAATTTATAAATGACTGGTAAATCAATTAAGTAATATGTGAATGCATACAAACGATATAAAACATGATATAAACGAATGGCCTCAAATTTAAATCATTGATAGAACTCTCTGAGCACCTGGATGCCACTTTCAATGATCTATTGCATGTTTTTTTTTTGAGGCGGAGTTTCACTCATGTTACCCAGGCTGGAGTGCAATGGCGCAATCTCGGCTCACCGCAACCTCCGCCTCCCGGGTTCAGGCAATTCTCCTGCCTCAGCCTCCTGAGTCGCTGGGATTACAGGCACGCGCCACCATGCCCAGCTAATGTTTTGTATTTTTGGTAGAGACGGGGTTTCACCATGTTGACCAGGATGGTCTCGATCTCTTGACCTCGTGATCCACCCGCCTCGGCCTCCCAAAGTGCTGGGATTACAGGCTTGAGCCACCGTGCCCGGCTATTGCATGTTTTTTAACTCAAATCCTGTGCCACGGGTCTCTGGGAGAAACAATGAAAATAATAACATATTCTGATTCAATTTGTGAGTCATATTAACATGTTAAGCATGCAATTTGAAAGATTTCACATTCTGCTTTAAACTTGACTTTTGAAGATTGTTTATATTAGGCAAGCTTCAATTTAAAATGTTTAATGCAAACCTGAGAGCTTTGTTAAACCACATTTAACCACATTGCTTTTTAGTTCAAATGGAAGACATATTTTCATGTTTGGCAAGTGAAATTTGTATAAAATATAATAATTACAGAGCTTCAGATTCCAGAAAAAGAACTATGAAGCTCTCACATCACACATGGTAGCACTAAGAAAATGTATGTTAAAAGACAGAGGTGAAAGGTATTGTTTGGATAGATGTTTCTTTCTTGTGTGCCTTGGCACATCCTATCTCTATCTAACAGGCATCAGCTGGAGAGGAAGAATTATGAACTCTAAGAATAAGGAAGGGAAAGGTTCAGATTCACATTCACAAAGTATGGGAAGTTTGATTTTGCTCATGTAATGTCATGAGCTTCCTGTTCCTGCTGGAGTTTAGAGGAACGTTTTAAGAATTACTAAGAGCTTAATTGTTACTTTGTCTGTCTCTTCAAATAAAGTTTCACAGCTAAACAGAAATGTTAGAACTTCAAGATAGCTTACTTTTTCTCTCTCTGCTTGCTTTGTGTCTTATTAAAAAATATATAATTTAGGCAAATGTGAATTCATTTTTTTAAGAAGCATACATTTTAAATACCTATTTATCAAACACAATGGAAACAATTTATATTTAAAAGACCAAACAGTTAAGTCAATTAACATCTAATAATCCATTTTCTTCTGTAAAAACTGAGGACTTTTAATGACACGTTGCCAAGCTTCATTGTAATTCTACAATATAAGAATCTGTATTTAACTTGTGTTGCAAATATTTTAAAATACTCTTTAAATATTAATTCTGTATAATGAATTTCAATGGTATTTTACAAATAATAATTATTTGGGTAAGAGGATTTTAAAACTTAACATATAAAAACATTTTCAATTAAAAACAAAATTAACTGAACATGCAACATCTTGAAGCACTGTTGTCAAGTGAATGCAATATATATAATTTGGTTTTTATATAAACATAAATCTACAGTCTCCAATTGCAAAATATTTTGTCTACTATATAGACAAAAATTATATACCACATAATAAGGATGATTATAAAATTACACTCTACATTTCCCATGTTCCCAAAAGAATTGTTGTTCAGTGTATGCATAAGTGTCTTCTTTATCTACTAAGTAAAATCTCTTTAGATGAAACATAAATATATTGTTCCTAAGACAGTAAGTTATTTTAAACTGTATTAATTAATTTTGACCCAGCAGTATCACTTTGGGAAATCGTTTCTATTAGGTAAACCTGAAATTTAACAATAAAGGGAAAAACCTCAAATACTCACCACATTGATAAGAGGCCAAGTTACATAAATAAATAAGGGTACAGCATCTAAACAATAGAATTCCATGAAGCAAGAACAAACAAACACAAATTGTATTAAGAAAATGTCATGATGATGAGGATAAAAGAAACCTTGCTAGAAAATGATGTGATTAAGACTTCCAGTAATTGCTAGAAAATTCTTACAAATTAAAGTTTTTGCTTTCTTAATAGCTAAAAATATGTACTTACAAAACTTAAATATCGCTATATTTTCCTTTAGCTTTTGTTCAAGTGTAGTGACTGTTAATTTGTATTGTTGTTGTTTTCAAAATTATAAGTCGCCTAGGTCTTCTTAAACATTCTTCGCACTTAAGGATTTAAAAAAATAAAACCAGTTGCCATAATAAAACTGTTGTGTTAAGCAATAAGTAGCTTCCTCATGTGAAGCATTCTGTTCAATAATTAATTACTTGCCCCAGCTAGTTATGGATTATGTTATAGCCAGGCCTTGAGTTACAAAAATCATGTTTATTTTTTAATAAATATGCCATTTTAATTATGTTCCATTTTAAATTAAAATATTACATCCAATTCTCTTAATGAAAACTTGCATTGTAAGGCAAGTGTCAAAACATATTTAAATTATATACATATCTATATATATATATATATATATATATATTTTTTTTTTTTTTGTGAGACGGAGTTTCACTCATGTTACCCAGGCTGGAGTGCAATGGCGCAATCTCGGCTCACCGCAACCTCCGCCTCCTGGGTTCAGGCAATTCTCCTGCCTCAGCCTCCTGAGTAGCTGGGATTACAGGCACGCACCACCATGCCCAGCTAATTTTTTGTGTTTTTAGTAGAGACGGGGTTTCACCATGTTGACCAGGATGGTCTCGATCTCTTGACCTCGTGATCCACCCGTCTCGGCCTCCCAAAGTGCTGGGATTACAGGCTTGAGCCACCGCGCCCCGCCACATATCTATATTTTTAAATAGGACTATGTTTCTGGCAAAAAGTAGTGAATGAAAACTATACCTTTTGTTTAAAAGTATCATCATGTGAACATAATGAAAGTACTAATTATAAATTACTCGTATATATTACTAAAGGACAGTTCATACCTACCTGACAATAGAAGGACTGGTAAAATTAATTATGTCATATTTATACAAAGAATACAATGCAGGCCAGGTGTGGTGGCTCTGTAATCCCAGTGCTTTGGGAGGCCAAGGTGGGCAGATCATGAGGTCAGGAGTTCGAGACCAGCCTGACCAACATAGTGAAGCCCCATCTCTACTAAAAATACAAAAATTAGCCAGGCGTGGTGGTGGGCACCTGTAATCCCAGCTACTCAGGACGCGCAGGCAGAAGAATTGCTTGAACCCGGCAGGTGGAGGTTGCTGTGAGCTGAGATCACTCCAGTGCACTCCAGCCTGGGCTACAGAGTGAGACTCCATCGAATAAATAAATAAATAAATAAATAAATATAATAAAATGCCATTATTTAAAGAAATCTTCTAGAACCATTGTTATTGTTATGAAAATATGATTATGCAATATTTTCTCATGAGAAGCAGATTTCTAAAAAGACATTTTTACAAAAATATAGTTTTCTAACAGTGGTATTTAAAATACTTTTCTATGTACGTACATAGAAAAGGGTTTCCGTAGATATAAACCAAATACTAATGGCTATTATTTGAGTGGTAGGTTCCAAAGCAAGTAGACTTAATTTTTAGCTTTCTTCTTACCATTTCACATTTTCTAATTTTCTACCACATTATTTATGCCACCTTTTTTATGTAAAAAAATTATAAATAAAATATTTATAAAATAAAATATAAAATATTTCCTAAGAAATCAGCTTTTCTATTTGTTTTTACTGTTTATTTTCTTAATTCATCAATTAGGTACAATGTATAACATCATATAACAAATAATTTTATTAGGGGACGTTAAAAGTATTGTGTTATTTTTCCCTAGGAAATTATATTGTTTTGCCTTTATTTCTCACTTGTTGCAAATCGATTACAACCTCAACTCCAATTAAGGTGCTATATTTTGCTTCCTATTTAGGGGGAAACTCTGAAGAGAAGCATTATTTCCCTTTCTCTGGTTTTATTACAGTTTTACATAGTATAAGCTGTTCAGATAGTAATAAACACAACAGCTTCTAAAATACAACTAATCTAAAAAAGTATCTATAAAATTTTGTAATTATATCTTGAATTTCTAAGAGGAAAATTATTTTTTGATGTCTAAACATGCCAGATTATTAATAGGATAAAATTAGAGCATCACTGTCCTACACTCCTCTCTGGTTAGGTTCATTATTTTGCTAAAAAGAGGAAAAATAATCCAAGCAGCTGTCAGCCTGGGTTTTTTGAACTATGCACACATGCACAGGGCATAAACATCTGCTTTCTCTAGTCCATGGCTTTTGACTTCTGCTATTTCCTTCTCAGCAGCAATGTTGATAAGTAAAACAGATCAGAATATGTAGATATATAATTAATTAAAAGTTTTCTTTCTTTTCTTCTTCCTTTTTTTTTTTGAGACAGTGTCTTGCTCTCTTGCCCAGGCCAGAGTGCAGGGGTGTGATCTCCGCTCACTGCAACCTCTGCCTTCTGGGATCAAGTACCTCTCTTGCCTCACCTTCCTGAGTAGTAGGGATTACACCTGCACGCCAACACGCCCAGCTAATTTTTGTATTTTTAGTAGAGACGGGGTTTTGCCCTGTTGGCCATGCTGATCTCAAGCTCTTGACCTCATGTGATCTACCAGCTTCAGCATCCCAAAAGTGCTGGGATTACAGGCAAGAGCCACCGCGCCCAGCCCAGCCTGTCTTGGCCAGATGTTTTTCATGTATGATCTTCGTTACCTCCGTTTTGTGGTTAAAAATATAAAAATAATTTTACAGATTTGCCCATTTTGTTCTCCTCTTTTGTTGTTCTATTTCTCTCTAAAAGATATGATTTTTAATCCTAAAAGTCTGGCTGACATGAATAGATGTTTTGCTTTGTTTTTTAACTCACTAATTTTTCTTGATGCCATTCTCTCTATACGCGTGTCCATTCAATAGTCACAATCCAATAATGATTAACATATCATCAACTTATTTTAAACCAATGATATAACTGAGTAGAATCATTCTACCTGATTTCAAAGTCTGTATTAATTAAAGCTAGGTGTATTAATGGACAAAAAGACAGCTATAAAATACAAAAAGAATCCAGAAATAGACTCATACAAATATGCCCAAGTGATTTTGTCAGCAGTGTAAATCAATTGAAAGAAGGGGGACAGCCTTTTCAACAAATGGTGCTGGAGAAATTAGGCATCCAGAGGGAAAAAAAAAAAGAAAAAGAAAAAGAAAATAAACCTAAGTCTTATACCTTATACAAAAATTAAAAGTTAACTCACAATAGGTCACAGTCTTGTAGGGCATAAAACTGTAAAACTTTCAGAAAATATACGACAAAATCTTTAGAATCCAAAGGTAGGCAAACAGTTCTTAGACTTACATCAAAAAATCATTATTGAAAGGAAAATTGATAAGCTGCATGGACCTCATCAAAATATAACATGCATAATCTGCAAAAGAACAGGAAGAGGATAAAAAGACATGTTCCAGGCCAGGTGTGGTGGCTCACACCTTGAATTACAGCACCTTGGGATTCCTTGAGCTCAGGCGTTCAAGGCCATCCTGGGCAAGATGGCGAGACCCCGTTTCTGCAAAAATAAATAAGTAAATAAATAAAAGACAGGTTAAAGATTTGGAATAAATACTTGTAAATCAGTATCTGACAAAGGAGTAGAACCTAGAATGTGCAAAGAACTCTCAAAACTCAACAGTAAAAAACTAGACCATCCAATTAGAAAATGGCAAAAAGACATGAAAAGACATTTCACCAGAGAGAATATACAGATGTCAAATAAGCACAAGAAAAGATGTTCAATGTCATTAGCCATTAAGAAAATGAAAATTTTAAATATAGTGAGATATTACTACATACATAATCAGAATGGCTAAAATAACAATAAGCGACAACATCAAATGCTTGTCAAGCTACCGAGAAAGCAGATCATGCACTCGTTCCTGGTGGGAATATAATATGCTGTAGCCACTCTGGAATACAGTGTAGCAGTTTCTTAAAAATCTAAATTTCACACTTCCTTAAAACACAGCAATTGCCCTCTTGAGCATTTACCTCATAGAAGCAAAAACTTATGTTCACACAAAAACCTGCACATGAATGTTTATAGCAGCTCTATTTGCAATGGCTAAAGCCTGAAAACTACCTAGATGTCCTTCAGCAGGTGAACAGTTAAACCAGTAGTGGTAATCCATATCACGGAATTCTACTCAACAATAAAAAATAGATGAGCTATTTATTTAAACAACTATCTACGTGAGTCTCCAGAGGATTATTCTGTGTGAAATAAGCCAATAGCAAAAGGTTACATACTGTAAGATCCTATTCATATATAATTCATGTGATAAAATAGAAAAAGCACAAATTAGTGATTGCCAGGAGTTAGCACAGGGTGAAGGCAAGAGGAAAGTGGGTGTGCTTATAAAAGGGCGAAGACAGATCCTCATGGTAACGGAGGAGCTGAGTATCTTGATTGTATCAGTATCAATATTCCTGGTTGTAGCGTTGAACTATAATTTTGCATGCCTATGTACTTATATGGAACTGTGTTTAAATATATATGTTAATGATAAAGCAAAAGGTGCAAAACCATGTAAACATATTGTTACCATTTATGTTAAAGGAAGGGAGGGAATTTCATGTTCATTTGCTTTCATTTGTAAAATTTCATTTTGTTTTATTTTATGTGTAATATTCAAAAGCTCTCAAATAACAAATAAGTTGGTAAATCTGGTTGCTTGTGGGGAGTAAAATCGAGTGAATTTAAAATGGGTGCAAAGAGACATTTTCCTGCACGTCCTTTGCAGTGTTTGATTCTTGTGCAATGTACATTTTAAGAGAAAACCCAAAATAATACAAATTTGAGTCTCAAAAATAATAGTAATTTATAGTTGTCTTTTGTCTGTGTTGAAGGATTATTTTGCTATAAAATGTGAAAATTTTATTAGAAATGATTGCTGCCATTTGAAGTGTTGCAGGTGTCCACCATTGTGATACAGCAGCAAGAAAAACTCATCCAACAAGAGAGGGCACTCCTAAACTGTACACAATGGAATAGAAGCCATGCCCTTCAGATGAAATATTATCAAACCTTCATGCAAAACTTTCTCAGCTCAGGTAATGGATATAAAATCAGTTTCCACTGTATAAATCCAGATATGTACCCCAATACCTCAAAAGATACAGTGACACACATTTTGTTCTCTGCAAAACTGTGAGCATTTTATAATAAGAGTGACATAATTTTGATCACTCTTCAGTTCAATCTTATTTATAACCTCCAATACTATGTGGAAACACTAAGGATCCAAAAGAGTGCAACTAAGGGAAATGTACTATCAAATGCCGAAGAGGTTTGTGTGCAATTAGCAAGTCAGATTAAAAATTGCACACACACACAAAAACATTGTTTAATCCAGTCATTCAAATTTGTAAGTGTATTTTAATTCTAGCTCCAAATTTCTCAACATATTTAGATATTACTTTAGATTCAAGTTTAGATAGTTTTGAGCAGAAAAATTCATTTTGAAAATAAGAGTATTTACCACAAAATTCTTTTGTGATGCGTGACCTAGCTCTTTTTAAAAATTCTATGAACTTACGCTAGTTTATACTTTGGCAGTTATTTCTACCTGTCACATAGTTTGTCAAGTATTCTATGGTTACTTAATTGGCATTTCATAATGCTTGCACATATAATTTAGAGAGCTAACTTTCCTAGAGTGGGTACCATTTACATAATTGCCAGTGAGAGAGGTCAAAAGTCAACCATAGTTCCTTCTGATTAAAATTTAATCAAGTAAATGTTTGAAGAATCACCGTGTGTCCAACAATGTTTCTATCTGCAGCAGGCCATTGCAAACTTAAGTGAGGCCCACCTGTGAGCCATCAACCTTGAATAGAATAACAATATCCATTTTGGAGACCTACAAATCCAACGTGTTCTCCAATGCCACAAACACCATTGTCTACACTATTTACACTATAACTCTAACAATGTTCCGGATATTGATTAGCATGGATTCCAAACAAAAGTCATTGAAGAGCTTTAAACAACTCAACATCTGACCCATGGAAGCTACTGATTTCTTAGCCTAAATATAGGGACTATCTAGAAACCAGAGTCGTGGAAGTTTCAGTGTCCTTCCTTCTATAAAACTGCCAGAAACACTTGGTCAGATTCTTGATCTTTGATTCCCCTTTTACACATTTGATCATCCTTCTTTTGTGACTATATTGCTTCTTAAAACAGTTTCCATAAAACTGATTAAACATTAAGGCTTGCTTCTGAGTTGCATCACAGTCCTAAACTAAGCATATTGTTCATTAATGTTCTTCTCCAACTTTCCACACCTGCATGTTTTCAAATCACTCCTTAAGGTGGATTACGTGTTCTCAACATTATCTATGAAATATTTCCTTGTTTAGCTCTCAGAATTTAAACATAAATTCAAGGCTTAGTATTCAACCCATTCAATGGTCCAGTACATTTCTAGCTAAATTGGGGCAGTAAGACTAACGGACGTGAAACAATGAGCAAATAACTGAAGACAATAAACGATGTGAATTCAAACAAAGGGAAGATTGATAAAACTGGAATAGTCAGATCAATCATTATAGAAGAGAAAAAAATTGTTAAATATATCTCCAAATTATTTTCATATTTAAGTTAAAGGCCCATTGCAGGTAGATATTATTACATATATCTTACTATATTGAGCCTCAGAGAAGCTAAAATTGATAAGTACTACGTCATGTGAACCATTACGTTATGGGATTAAGCCTCGCTGAGGGTGATGCAAGGGGTTTTTGGGGGGGATATATGTTGTTAATATTTTACAATAAGTTAATAAAGTAAAATGTTCATATTCAAAGCCCGTAACTGCAAACCTTGTCCAGACAATTGGATTCAGAATGGAGAAAGTTGTTACTATGTCTCTGAAAAATGGGAATATTGGCACACCAGTCAAAAGAATTGTTTAAAGGAAGGCTCCATGCTGCTACAAATAGACAGCAAAGAAGAAATGGTAAATATTGCTTTGTGGTCTTATTCTGAATATACCATGTTACTTATTAAAAGAAATTCCTCATTCTCATAAGATAAAGTCCTTAATATTCTGTAACAGAATATAATTGTAAAAATAAGTGTTTAAAAGAAACAAAGTTAGAATCCATATGTTTGTTTTCCTTTGAATGGGAAAACATAAAAACAGGATGGTTATCAGAAATTGAGAAGAATATGTTTGTTCCATATCCTTGGTTAACTAAAAAGAGGAGGGAATAAGAATACTGTTTTGTAGCATGATAATCCATGTCAAGATATACATACATTATGGTTGCAGATATGTTTCAAATGTATTATTTTCAATGCTCTAGGCAAATAAAATAACCTATAATAACCTTGTAATTATCAAGGAAAAGCAGAAGTATAAAAACTGAAGTGATGTGATGAAATAAATAGATCTTTAAAAGTAAGTATCTGCTAAATGAAATGTTTAAGTGGCATTAAACCTAGTTTACCAACGTCTTAACAAGTGAATAGGCTGGGCACGGTGGCCCACGTCTGTAATCCCAGAACTTTGGGAGGCTGAGGTGAGTGGATCACCTGAACTCAGGAGTTCAAGGACAGTCTGGCCAACATGGTGAAACCAGTCTCTATTAAAAATACAAATAATAGGTGGATGTGGTGGTAGGTGCCTGTAGTCCCAGCTACTTGGGAGGCTGAGGCAGGAGAATCACTTGAACCCAGGAGGTGGAGGTTTGCAATGAGCCAAGACCATTCCATTGAACTCCAGCTTGGGCAACAAACATGAAACTCCATGTTGAAAAAAAAAAACAATAAAAAGAAAAACAAGTGAACAATAAGATGTTTTCCTGAACTCATTCCACCCATACATATATATGAAACAGAATGCAAAATTATACATTTTGGGCCCAATGAAAAATGTATACCTGCTATATTCAGTAATTAGATGAAGTTCATTTCAACAAAAATCATGAGAAAATAATTCGTTAAGGATATGCAGTAAACCAAGAACACTTGAATAAATTATTATAATTTGTTAAGTTGCTTCTGGAATCTCATGAACTATTTCCACATCAAAGTATTCTGAGAAAGATTATTCTATGTGGTCTACGATGTCAAGGATATTTTTACTTTTGACAACAAAGGTACAGTATAACATTCACCTTTTTTTGGTATATTCTACCTGCCAGGCTCTGAATATGTTGAAACGTTTTAAAACTCAGTTGTCTATTTTTTTTCATAGTACATAACACCGCATTGATCATAGATCAATAGAAAAGAGTCTAAAAAATGTATCTGCGCTTTTTTATAATACTCCCTTCTTTTTCCAGATTTCAAGTTCCCATTAATTTCTAGCTAGGTAAAATGTCACATTTATATTTCACTGCAGCTTTGTTTGTTTTTCTCACTTCATGTTCAGGTCTTGTCTCTTATAGGATTTTATCACCGGCAGCTTGAGGACGATCGAGGGAGGCCATGAATACTGGGTGGGGTTGTCACAGAATGGACACAGTGGACACTGGCTTTGGCAAGATGGCTCCTCTCCTTCTCCTGGCCTGTAAGTCTCTGAATGAAATGCTGCATGCAAAGTTAGAAACATGAGGGAATTCCAAAGTTTATTTTACCTTGTACCATGAATTTTCTCCAAGAGACAAGCAGCATGATAATGTTACAGGTTGCTAAATGGGATTAAAGCTAACAAAATTAAGAGTAGCTTCATGCCTCCTAAGTCTTTCTCCTTCCCAGCCCTGCTGCTCTTATCTTATAGAAAATTCACCTCCTCACAGTTTGAGTGTCTGATGAACAATATAATTATCAAGTGCGTTTCTTTTGCATTGCTTAATGTTTAGAGAGGGCTAAGGGGAAAGGATTAAAATGACTTAATTTCCACATTAAGCTTTTCAGATGGCAGTGGGGAGACGGAGAAGCAGAATCAGGTGCCTTAGTATTTTAAAAATTAAGAGTCAGCAAAGAGATTCTAATTTAGAGACTGTCTTTGGGTATCTACGTTATTTTTTTTCTTTACATCCTGTTTTTGTTCAAATTATATTAACATTCTTTGTTGACAGAAGCAATTACTGAAGGAGGACAAAACCACCACAGGAAGGTGCTATGTTAATACAAAACAAAACAGGCATCTCCACACCTCTCATTAGTTACCCTCAGGAACATCTCTGAAACCCCCAAATCTAACCTCAGAAATGCTGACTTGCCTTTCCAGGTTGCCAGTAGAGCGATCCCAATCAACTAAGCAAGTCTGTGGATACGTCAAAAACCATTCCCTTCTTTCGTCTAACTGCAGCAGTTGGAAGCATTTTATCTGTGAGAAGCATGCATTAAGGCCCTCTATCTGAAAGAAATTGTGTTCCAAGTGTTGCACTGCACTCATATTTGGAACAGGCCATTGGAAACCACCCCCCCACCCAAAAAAAAACCCACAAAACTAACAGCAAGTAGAGCAGCAAACCAATATGTGGGCAATGAAATTAGCAACCTGGGACTCAATAATACACATGGGAATATTCTTCCTTACTGTCCAGATTTCATCTGATGTTGTTCAAATTTCCAAGAATAAAACTTATTTAGAGGTAGAGGACAAAACCCTGAAGAGTGAAGAACAAATGCAAGGAAATCATTTTATTGCTTAAAGTCCAGAATGACTGTAAATTTCACACAATCTGTAAGTTGTTGGGGGAGGTGACGCAGTTACAGCAAACTAATATTTTTAAAATAAGTAAATTTGACCTTTTAAACTCTCTGTCTGCGAGATCATTCTTTGCATTTTCTAGGTTTTCAGGCATTATGTTACCAAAATGATAAGATAGAAGAACAGAGATATGAATTTCCAAATTGGAAGAAAGTCAGGCTTCTATCTGCAGTCTGTATGACAATGTACTGTTTAAGATTTGATTTCTACTAGAAAGATGAACTACTAGAATTTGACATAAGCAGAAGGAAGAGTGAGGATGCCAGGTCAGTGTGTTCTCCAGGGAATGCTGTGAATTCCGTCTTTCCTTTCAATGACCATCCCTGCCATTCACAAAGTAAAGGAGTCATGGTCTGGCCTCTCAGGGTTAACACTTCAGCACTTTCAACTACATCTCTCAGTGCCTCAATTGCCTCACTGTAAAATAACTACAGAACTTACTTCCAAATATTGTATGCGGATTAGACTGTAAATTTATGTCAGTGCTGAGAAGAGTCTTGCACAGAGTTGAACACTCTACCAGTGCTTGCTTTTGTTCTCTGGACCACATCACCAATCATCTCTGGCATCAACGTGTATTTGTGCATTCCAGGCAAAAATGATCCTTTTTTTGCTCCTGTTGCAGGAATATTGAGAAGTCACAGTTCATGTGTAAAATGTCAGCAACTCTTTGGAGAGAATATCTGCTTTAAAGTTAATGGATTCTCCTCAAATAAATCTATAGACAGTCTCTGTCCTAAGTCTTTAGGCTCCCTGAAGCATGAACTATCTTATTCCCAAGAGATAATTCATAGCTAAATGCCCTGTGATCTACAGAAAGAACAGATTCCTTAATTATTATTATATTACCTGTTATCATTTACCATCCCTACAAGAACACCTTACCACATAGTAGGTTCTCAATAAATATTTGCTTAATTAAATATGATTTTATTTAATTCTTCATTTCTCACAAGGAGGAGCTGAGATTCATTAGATTTGTCATTTTTTCTTCTAAGCATAAAGGCATCACTTAAATATACAAAGTAAAAATAAAACCTAATTCTCAGCGTCACTGAAATTCATTTAAATAAAACGAAATATCCTCTTACCTAAAGGTCCTTTTACAATGGGTAAGGTTGCACAAGGATGAGAAGAGTACGTTTTTGTTTATTTACCCTTGACCTAGAGTGTGAAGATTAATTAAAAGAGATTTTCCTTAATCGTGGGAGTTTAAGTAAAAGAGATTTTTCTCTAATTTTCTGCCTAACCTGAAAAAGGAGAATAGCAGAGAAAGCACAGCATATATTGTCTCCTGTGTTTGGTTTTCACAGCTGACAGTTGGCAGCTGAATGTAATAGCCTGGAATAAAGGGGAAACAACAGCGGAATTTACTAGCAAAGACTGTTTGCCTTAAAGATTCTTCAAAGTATTGTCATGGAGCTATGTTTAGAGAAAGGATACGACGCATTTGTAATCATTCTCAAGAAAGTACAATGAAGCAAAAGGCAAACATCCTTCAGCTGATGTCATCCTGTAGTGAATGATGCAGTATTTACAAGTTAGAATTTATCTACGGTGCAGCTGACTTCAGCTCCTACAAATCTCCTCAGCAACAATGCTGCTTTCCACACAGATGCTATAGTTGGGAGATTCTTCTCTGCAGGTTGCTTTTGGTCCAGGATAGCAAGGCTTTTTAAATACAGCACTGAGTATACCAGTCGTATATCCTAGTCCTACCAACAATGAATTGGGCATCTTAGATCTCTTTCATTGAGTTCCAAGTTAGCCTTAAACAAACAAAAAGAAACCTAAAAATGAAACTGTCCTGCAAATGTGAAAAGTTTTTGTTTCATGTTTTGGTTAAAGTATATTAAATGTATAAAAAACATATAATAATAATAATGTTGGTAGAATAATAGTAGATATTATTTGAGCCTAAAAATCTATTCATACAATGAAGCTTGTACAAAAGTCATGCACACTTTAAATCAGATGATCTTGCTGTTTGTAATCTTCAAAAACTGTTAAGAATTTCTCTGTAAAGGAATTGACTCCCAAATATTAAAGCTGGCCCTGAGACAACCTGGTGGACTTCTCTACCTTGTTCATAATGTGTTTGCAACCTCAAAATAAAAGCTCCCCATTACCCTTCTCACACTTCCTGCTGTTATAGGGCTCGTGGCCTGTTTCCTGTTGATAAATCCTGAGAGCAGGTTCAATATCCTCCGGAAAGGAAAGAGCTTATTGTGTACCCTGGGGATCTCAGCTCTACCAGGAAAGGCTGGGCTCCTCCTTTGACTGTTCCTGCAATTTCTTCAGAATGACATAAACAAGAACCTAGAAGAGAAAAAAATCTCCTCATGCAGAAAACCAGTTCATATGGTGCTCATCTCTGATTCTCAACTGGATATTGTTTTTAGCAAATCAGATTTTAAAATTCATTTTAT